>NW_025999841.1:0-600000 GCF_019419815.1 Pyrus x bretschneideri
GGGTGTCACATCCCAGCCCTCCCTCGCAGTGATATTGTCCGCTTTGGCATTCCCCCTCTGGACTAGGTCACAGCAGAGGGCTACCGCACGGTTTTGTCTGCAAGCCGCAGCTCCAAAAGGCCTCACTGAAAGGTACATGCTGGCAATGGATATATAACGCCCAAAGACCACGCCCTCACGGGCGATGTGGGATACTACAATCCACCCCCCTTAGGGAGCCCGACGTCCTCGTCGGCACACCACGACCGTGAGTCTGGCTCTGATACCAAATTGTCACATCCCAGCCCTCCCTTGCAGTGATATTGTCCGCTTTGGCATTCCCCCTCTGGACTAGGTCACAGCAGAGGGCTACCGCACGGTTTTGTCTTTGCAAGCCGCAGCTCCAAAAGGCCTCACTGAAAGGTACATGCTGGCAATGGATATATAAGGCCCAAAGACCACGCCCTCACGGGCGATGTGGGATACTACAGGGGGCGAGCCTAGCCTCACAATGGGCTAGCAATAATATGATTCAATTAATTTTTTATTAAATATTATTTTCTCTATTCTTAATGTAAATTCTATAGAGACCAATTTTATTATGTGAATTCAATTGCTTTAATTGGTTTATCAGTGGTTTCTTCTAGCATGATCTAAAATTATTCATTTACTTCATGTAAGATCCCACATCACCCAAGGGAGTGATCCTTATATGTATATTCTCATCCCTACCTAGCACGAGGCTTTTTGGAAGCTCATTGGGTTTGAGTTCCATAGGAATTCCGAAGTTAAGTGAGTAGTGCGCGAGAGCAATCCCATGATGAGTGACCCACTGGGAAGTTCTCGTGTGAGTTCCCAAAAATAAAACTGTGAGGGCGTGGTTGGGGCCCAAAGCAGACCATATCGTACTACAGTGGTGGAGTGGGCCTGAGATGTGGTGGACCCCCCACCGGGATATGACAATTTAGTATCAGAGCCTAACCCTAACCATGGTGTGCCAACAAGGACGTCGGGTCCCTAAGAGGGGTGGATTGTAAGATCTCACATCGTCTAGGCGAGTGATCCTTATATGTATATTCTCATCCCTACCTAGCACGAGGCCTTTTGAGAGCTCACTGGCTTCGGGTTCCATAAGAACTCCAAAGTTAAGCGAGTAGCCGCAAAAGCAATCCCATGATGGATGACCCCTTAGGAAGTTATCGTGTGTGTTCCCAGAAACAAAACCGTGAGGGCGTAGTTGGGGCCCAAAGTGGATAATATTGTGCTACAGTGGTGGAATGGGCCCGGGATGTGGTAGACCATGAGCCGAGATGTGACAATTTGGTATCAAAGCCTAACTCTGGCCGCGGTGTGCCGACGAGGACGTCAGACCCCTAAGGAGGGTGGATTGTAAGATCCCACATTACCCAGGTGAGTGATCCTTTTATGTATATTCTCATCCCTACCTAGTATGAGGCTTTTTGGGAGCTCACTGGCTTCGAGTTCCATGGGAACTCCGAAGTCAAGCTAGTAACGTGCGAGAACACTCCCATGATGGGTGACCCACTGGGAAGTTCTCGCCCTTTCATTTAGTCTTGTTATTTGAGTCAAAATCTATTTTCTTTTAGTCTTTTGAGTCAAATTAAGTTTTATTTTCATCAAAATCACTTGTTAGGTCTAGAATTGAGTCTTTTTGAGTGTTTGTTGTTGTTTTAAGTGTTTTGAGTTAGTTTTAAGTCTATAGAGTCTAAATTAGTGTTTTTAAGTTTATTTGTGTTGATTAGCATCCCTAGTTAATCCCCAATCTAGAACGATCCCTACTTGCATATATACTACAATTGTCACAAATAGGGTTTAATTTGTGTGTCAAGTTAATTTTCACATCAATACATGAATCTTCCACCAGGATATGAAACACCGAATGAAGCAGGGAAAGTATGTAGACTCCAAAAGGCTCTCTACGGACTCAAAAAATCACCCAGAGCATGGTTTGGAAGGTTCACTGAAGCAATGAAAAAGTACGGCTATAGATAGGGAAATGCGGACCACACCCTGTTCCTAAAACGCATGAGAGATAAAGTTACTTTATTAATTATCTATGTAGATGATATGGTAGTTACTGGTGATGACACAAAAGAGATAAAAAGGTTACAGGGGTATCTTTCATCAGAATTTGAGATGAAGGATCTAAGAGGCTTGAAATACTTCTTTGGCATTGAAGTTGCTCGTTCTCGTGATGGTATTTACTTGTCTCAGTGAAAGTATGTTCTTGATCTTTTCTCTGAAACTGGAATGTTGGCTTGTAAACCAATTGAAACCCCCATTGTGCAGAATCATCACCTAGCGATATACCAGGATCAAGTTTCTACCAATATGTACGAGTCAAAGGCATCCCTTTGTCCCAGCATTGTTACAGGTTTCAATGAAATGGGCAATATGTTGTTTAGGATTGCCCTTTCCATTGAATTGCATGAATTTTAGCGGCTGATAACCCCTTGGCATCCTTAAGACGTCAATCTTCTTGGAGTATGGCTTTGAGTACAGTGCGCAGCTATGTGAGCTCCCTTCGTACTACGCTTTGATGGTGCTTGTGATCATCTCATGTAGCTGTTGAATAGAGAAAGATCCCATGAGCGTCACAACTCGGTCCACCTTTAGCTTCTCCTCAACTTTCTCCACCAAAGGCTCATTTTCTCGTGAGTTTCCTCTTTGGGTGGATCACCCTTTGGGTCAGCTTTCTCGTCGTGTTGTACCTGCAGATGATTGACGAGTGTAGCAATCCACAAGTCCTTTTCCTCCACGGTCATTATCAACTTTGCAATTGCTTCGTTCATTTGGGCCAACTACTCCTCGATGGACGTCGCACCAGTAGTCATAACTTGCATGGCTACAGGATACAAGCTGCTGCTTGAGTCAGCATTAGAAGTCAACGACTCGAAGTACCTCATCGGGCTTTCTTCCTTTGGCGCTCTTAACGAGGCTAGGGTGATCATGGGCTCATGCCTCAGGTGCTTTTGCTCCTTCGGTAGAGTTGATGTAAGGGTGGAAGGCACAACAAAGAGAGTTTTTGCCTTGCTTCGGGTTGTGACACCCAAAGTGCCACCGCTTGCAGCAAAGTTTTTCTTGTTCTTCGTGTTGGTTGCGAGAACAACTTGATCTTTTCTTGATGCCATGTGTGTTTCTTGTGGATTTGAAGACAGAGATGAGAGGCCGAGAGGTCCCACTGGGTGAGCCAAATTTGTAAACACAAAAATTATGTATCGAATGAAACCAGAACACGTGTACAAAGTAGATTTGTATTGATTTGAATTTGTAGGTTACAATCTCTGTTTACAATTTTCCTCTGATTCATTCTTCAAATTTGATGTAGATGTGTAGATTGTTGATCCAAGGGTCGCGATGACTTGATGTCGGATGAACGATTGCTTCAAATTTTGAGCTTGAAACAATGCGTGGATAGTCTTCACCTCTAGGTTTGTGTATGACCTGCGGCAAAGGTAGTGTTGATGCATAATTTTGTTGATTCAAGGGTCTTGGCAACTTGATCTTGAATCGAACTTCGTTACAAGTTTTAAGCTTGCAACAAAGTCTTGAAGGAATCGGCACAAGTGCTTGCTGATTCCTTGATAACTCATATATTTCATACATTTATACCATCCATTCCTAATCTCTTTGTGATATTTTTGAGTTAAATTGGTTGCGTTTTACTCTCTTTTGTGTTAGTGTGCAGTTAATTGTATTTTGGAGCCATTTGAGGGTAAATAGGGCAAAATGGTGTTGAAAGTGGAGAATTGAATAAGGATTCTGATGTAGAGAGAGATTCAAAGTGTACAATTGAACATGGTGATGAATATGGCCTTTTAAGAGACCAATAACAGCAAAAAACATCTGAAATAAATGCTCCACTACTGGATGTCTTGGCATTCTATAACAACTTCTTTAACCTTATAAAATTGAGGGTTTCAGCCACTTTTACATAAGCTCCCCCTTGGGGACACCCATAGCTCTCTCTCTTCTCTTTCTTTGGCTTTTCTTCCAGAAACAAAATCCTTTCTCCATTCACCATCCACAACCACCAAAGAAACCATGCAGCCGCGCTGTTCTTGGAGAAGTTCAACATCAGAATTACTTCAAGGGGGTTTCTTCTATGAACTTTAATTTCACTCACGTTGTTCTTGATATTCTATATTCTATAATCATGTTGTGTAATTAAGTTCATAGCTGGGGATTTTGATGTAGCCTTGCAAAACTAGTCTATGTTATTAAGTTAAAGTATTCAAACTACCAATTTGTGTTCTTGTTTCATTCACTGGTTTTATAGTTTAATTTGTTTGTTCATCTTAATGTTTGATCACCATTTGGGCTGCTTATGAATTATTTGATCAAGGTTATAGTACACACCATGCTTAATCTTGGTGGACATGTGAATGAATGAAGAAACTGCTATGCATACATCCTACCATGTGATTTATTTGGTTCTTTGAAGTTCTTGTTCTTAATGGATTCGTAATTGGTAATCTAAGTTGAACATCACAACTAGGTTGTAGATTAGGAGTACTTGATCACAGCCACACATCAAATGGATGATCATAAATAAAATAAAATGAACCCTATTTGAAGTTCTTGATCGGTATCCCTAGTTCTGTTCCCATTGTTTCTGAATCAATCTATCATTCATCTTTATCTTGTCTTGCATTTTAAGTTATACCTTCCAAAACAAATATCTAAATTTAGTTTTCATTTTCATTGTTAGTGAGGGTTCACATAAAGCTAGTAATTTGTAGAGTTCTAATCAGTCTCTTTGGTTCAACACCCTTACTTGTGCCATTATACTATCCTTATATTTGCACTTGAAAGGAACACAACATTCCTCAAGGGAATGCTTTGGCTTTGGTAGAAAGAAAACTTCAACTTTGGTTGTACATTCTTCGAAAAGAGCTTTGGCAATGTATTAGTCTTCGAAGATTTGGCAGAGGTTCTTCTGAATGTAGAGATTTCGACCCTTCAATGTAGAAATAGTCGACCCTTTGAATGTAGAAATTGTCTACCTTTATACTTGTTTGAGGACATTGTATTTACAAACTTCTCAAAGCTTGCCTCTGGATGGATTCGGCTTTGATTTGTGTCTTGATTTGTCCATGGGAGAATTTAGGCATGTTTTGTGTCTTAATTTTAGCCACTTTCCCTTGCTTGGCCGAAATCTATAGGGCTTTCTTGCCTATTTTGCGAGCAATCTTCAATTTTTGCTTGTTTTGTGAAGATGATTTAGCTTTCTTTCCGGTTTTGGAGCAATTTGGACCCCTTGCCAATTTTAAGAGGTATTTCCCCCTTTTGGCCGAATTTTGGGGAAGTTTTGAGCTTCCTTTGCTTGATTTGTGCCACATGTCATTGATGAATTGTCCATTTGTGATGAGTCATATGCCACGTGGAGCTTTGTGATGTATCATTTGCATGCAAGGATATTTACATGTCTACAACAATTTAATACATCATTTTCACATAAAATTCAATAGGAATGGATTAGTTATTGCAACTTTTCCTCCGACGTACGAACCACTAATTGATCTAAAAAATTAATGATCAGATCTTACATATAGAATTCTAATAGGTCTTTATAACAATTAGATATTGCATAAAATCTGTACCGCTAGTGGGACATAGCATTGTAGCCGGACCATGTCATCAACGTTTGAAGAAAACCAAAACCATCACGCACTCTTCTGTAGTAAAAGAAAGAGGGCTGATTGCAGAATGATTATTCTAGAATCCCCTAATAACAATTCTACTTTGAGAATGTTCGAGCAAAGCTTAACTTTGAAAATCACTCTCGAGAACTTGAATGTAGATTATAATGATGTCAAAACAAAATCCTTGTTCTGATTCTCACAAGTCACAAGCCGTATTTGTTAAGAAAAATCCCCACCAAATCTAACATGATTGAAAGAATCCCTGTGAAAATTTTCAGTGTCGTTTCAAATTCGGTCTAAAAAAATACTGTATCATTACTTAAATATTGATTAACGTGATTATTTCTCATTGGTGACATTAACATGGTTTGCAAATTTGGTCTAAGAAATTAATCTCCTAACATTGTCTGCACAAAAATTTTGGCATAGGACATCTGCAAGTCAAATCTGATCCTATACAAAACAATGTTTAATAAATTAAAAGCCTAAATACAAGTGGAACCCTACCTTAAGGCAATCTATGCTATATATCACTAAGGCAAGGTTCTTAGCAAACTATAATATATATTCCTTCTGAAGGACAAACGATTAACTTTCCTTCAAATAGTCCTCTTAATAGCTGTGCATTGCAGAAATAATTATGATATCAAAGAGATTTATGGGCTCCAACGATGTTCCCCTCAACTAAGCTCATTTTTCACTAGCACGTTTAATCTGCAGGGCAGCTTTAACAACATTCCCCCTCGTAATGATGCCAACCTTTTGATACGGAAGAAGAGAACAATCAGAAACAACTAGCAATGATTTGGCATCCAACACAGAAGATAGTTTATATTTTAGTTCGAATTTAAAAGAGAGAAAAGGATCATTACCAGCTTGCCTTCACTATCTACAACTGGCAGTCGGCGATATTTTGTTTCAAGCAACAACCTACCAAATTATAGAGATCGTTGAAAGTTGCCTTTAATAATTTGCACTTCATCTAACTACACATTGCCGAACGCTTTAGCAAATCTTAGCAAGAAAAGACAGAATCATAACTTTCACGAGTTGGACCACTTGTACGAGATATTTAGTTCTACTCCAACTAAATCTTAATAATAGTAACCCAAAAACTCTTAACAGCCCATCATCAATATTCTCAACCTTAAATAAACAAAGTCAGAAAATTAAACATTTATGCTTCAAGAAATTTCTCTGACCACAAATTAGATATTAGGAAAATTAGTTAAATCCCTTACCTAGCAGCATCTTCCAGGTTGGTGGTTTCACGGACAACAAGTGGAGCAGGTGTCATTAAGTCACCAACAAATTTTCCATTGGTCTTGCTAAGCAGTTTCTGTATCTCATTGAATGTCTGCCACACACATCCAAATTTAGAGAGAAATCCATGAAAATGTCTGCCACACACATCCAAATTTAGAGAGAAATCCATGAAGCAACTAACCACACATTTATTGATCTAAGCATTACTTAAAATAAAAGCCATAAACACAGTTTTAATTTTAGTCAACATACTGTATCCCACTTTTGGGCATTCTTGCTGAGTTAAAAGTTACACTACTGAGTCACGTTAAAGAATAGTGCGAGTGAAAAGAAGTAACAAAAACGTCACATAAATCCTAAAGCAATATCACTGTGGTACAGGCTAATACTAATCAACAACATACTAACAGGCTTTCAAATGATAAAATTTATTTATAACAACAAACAAGAATGTCAATAATACAAGAAAAACAGGCTACAAAACATAATGGATAAGTGGTCCATTGGGAAACGAAAGCCCACAAAACTAAACTATAGACCAAAAACTAACAGAACCATTAACCAACAAAATGAGACTGATCCAGAAAGCTTAACTAAAAGGAAAAATGTCTAGATAGTGAATCCAAAGGGAAAGAATTTATCTAGTTCTCTCCTACAATGAAACCGCATCTTTTTCTCAATCATCAAAACTCTTCTATTTCTTTCCCACCACAGCACAGTTCCAGAGAGTGGTAAACCTGTTTTTTACTATTAAAGCCATATCTCCAAAGAATTCTCAACTCCATCTGTCTTGGAAAGCCAGTGAGCTAGTGTGTGTATATAAACTGCATGGTGTACATGTGTATGACTGGCATATGTATTATCATCTCATAAAAATTATCAAGAGTTGCAAATCAACATTATAACCAATGTTAAGGGAGAAAAATAACATCCATCGTATATTTGTAACAACATGGGCAATGCAGTAGAGACTTGTAAGCGAAATTAAAAATAATGTAGTCCAAAACCAACTTCTTACATACTTTCCAAGAACTATCAACATCTGGAAACAAGTTTGTGTCGCTTTGACCACCACCTGATAACATAAAAATTAACCATACAAGTCTCGTATCGTTTCACCCCAAAAAATTACAAAAATAAAGACTAAGTCAGAACAAAGAAACCGCCCAAGGCAGGCCCCTGGTGAGGCACTTGCCTTAGGTCCCCAATTCATTATTTTAGGCTCTCGACCCAAGTCCAACCTATATTAAACTCAGCCCTAAAAACTTGCATTGATTAGTTATTTGCAGCTAAAAATGTGAGAAAATCAATCTTTTAAGTGATCCTTTCCAGCAATTGCTTCATCTTTTCTTCATATTATAGCTTTGAATTTGATTTTGTTTTTGTTTTCACCTGTTGGAAACAAGACCATATTTATCTTTTCAAGTTTCTGTGGAGTTCCTTACTCAATTTAAGAAACTTTTTGTAAGCAACTTTGTGCTGGTACTTATTTTCATTTTTTTTTTTTTTAGGGGATGGCTACTTACCAATTCAAATTTCTTTCATATGAATATAAATATTGTGGCCCCCTTTTAGGAGTTTACTGAATGCGAATAGGCAAAAACCTCAAGACACCCCAACTACAAAGTACATACCCATAACGCATAAACCCCACCACATTCAGATACCTTGCAACCAAAGGAACTTTTACATTGTTCATGAGATTTTGTTAACATCTGCATTATCATTAGTCATATATTCTTAGGATCAAACTTACATGTTCAGATAACTTGATGACTTGACCTCTATCATCCTAATATTTAAGATCTAAATGATAATATTCCCGCAGAAGTCACCAACATTAAGATTTCCTAACAGCAGACCAAACTCAATAGATATATTAATCTGTAATGTCAAACAATAAATGTTCTGTAGTATGATATGACAACCCAGAATTTCTTGCCCTCAAAACAATCCCAAACCAGGAAGTAAACGAAAATAAAAGTTGATATCTTTAGATGTCGAAACACGGGATACCTTTCATATTTCCGGATATGGAGTCCAACGCTAATAAATCGTAATCTGAGACAACACCAACCTGCATCAATAGTGAATAACCGCACAAATCAAGGTGTAAGCAAGCAACAAACACTCACAAACACAAAAAGTTTCAGAAATTAAGACAATACCAAGTTGTTAACCAGAACAAGTAAACGTCTTTCCATAAAACTTGGTAAACCAGTATTTTAATACAATTTTTGTACAAATGGAGACTCTAATCACATAATTTATATATCAAAAGGGAAACAAAAAAGATAAGATTTTTTATCATGAAATTGATTAACGTAGGGATTTTACTTACAAGTTTCCAGTCATCGTCAATCACAGGAAAACCGGTGATTCTCTTCTCAACAAGAGCTTCCAATGCTGCAAAAAGAGAAAAACCAATGAATCATCATCAGTCAGTAAGCAAAGGGCTTGAGCTTCGAAAGCTTGAGGGTTTGAGCTCACGGCAAGATTCTACCTTGGCCGACGGGGGTGGAGGGCTTGACGACGTGCAAATGCTCCCTGGTAGTCATGAAATTGCCGACGGTGTAGACCCCATTTCTGGGGACGGAATTGGCGGCGACGCCGGCGGCAGTGGAAGCGAGAACCAGGGGGCGCAAGTGGAGGCGACGGCGTCGTTTGGAGAGAGCGAGGAGAGGGAATCGAAGAATGGGAATGATTGAAGGAGAAGACAGAGAAGAGGGATGCGGGAAAGCGATTGCGGCAGGGATTGAGATTGAGCCCGTCATTTCCGAGCTGAAGCAGCAGCTTTTTATGAGATGGAGCTAAAATCTCAGGCTAGCAAAGAAAAGTAATATTATTATAAGGTCGTTTTAACGCACCCCACAATTTTCTGAAAACACTCCATCACCAAAAAAATTCCTCTAAAATTTCAACTTCGTCCCTCATTCTTCTAAAAACAAGCCCACATTCCCACCTCACCCCAAAAACAAAAGAATATATTGACATTGGCATGGCTGATAACTCCCGTTTCTAGTGCAACCTACCTACCCGTTCACCTTTATCACCCATCACTGAAGTCGTCGACCTACACTGACCACTACGTCTTGGCCTACACTGAACACTACGTCTCAACTCCTCTCTGTCTCTATATCTAACAGCTCGAGTTGCTAAGTCAAGAAGCTTGTATGAATTAAGAGAGGTTTGAATTGCAAGGCAGAAATTTGCTTTGAAATGGCATTGTGAGATATCAAAAGAAGATATGACTCTTAGAAAACAAAAACAAAAAACAGCCAGACTTTTAATCAGAAGTATGATGCGGGAGAGAGAGAATGGTGCCATGGTGAGTGGTTTGGTTTGTCCACCCCTGTTTGTAGTTTGCCTGAGGTGTTGCTAGGAATAGTTAGTGTAGGAACCAAATCCGTACCACTATATGTGGAAGAAGTGCACAAATTCGAGCAACTTGCAAAACAATAAACTAGCAAGCCTAGGACCAGGGGAGGGGGTGTGCTAGCCAAAGTCTCTTCAATGGTCGAGTTAGTGAACAAATTTAGACTCAAGCAGTAGGCAAGAGAATTAAAGAATGATGGTTGCATTACCAAAGATGAACCATAGATAGGTGTATTTAGACCGTTGGGAGAGAGACTTTTTTAGGATAGAATTCTTCTTCTAAGCCGAAAGAATCCCAGAGGATATCTAGAAGTAGATATTGCACCTCTTAGAACTTGTGATTACCTGTGCGCACGCCAATTCTTAGATTGTAAGAACTAGATTTATAACGATCTGATTAAGTTCATATCTGAATCAGATCGCCTATCTTGTGGAACATGGTTCTCTAGCGGAGTCACTCGGACTTCGCCTATTGCTCCAAAACAGGGTGATGGTGGCGCCACTGTTCCGTCTTATCCAACTCTACTCGGAGCAAGTGAGTATATGACCAGACTTCTAAGGTAACAGTATTCGAATCAGCCTTACTCTAGCCCTGAAAAATCATGGTCTCACAATTGCCCTAACTATGCATCGGAGTGGTAACTTGTTCCCCTTGAGAATGGATAGTTACTCATAGACCATGCCTTTCAGAGTAAGCTAGAATACGTACCCTTTTGTCTTCTATCTTCATGCATTGATTCGATCCTTTATGGAGTAGTAAAGTCATTTTAGATTCAGACATGCAATTTCAAATGTTGTGCCATAAATTCTATAATGATGAACCTTTGTGTTTGTTCAAAAAACAAGAAACTACCTCTTATATTCTTCACTAATTTTAACCATAGGTTCGTTGATCCCAAGATAAGTTAGTCTATTTCAGCTGGAATATACTGCTAAGTTTATTTTAATCCAATCGTTAAGCCTGTTAGAGTAAAACACATAGAACTTTTCAGCTTTTGCTTCCTAACTACATAATATAGTTTAATTCGTCAATCTTTTCAAAGTAAGTCAACTTCGAAGTAAAAAGTACTAAGGCAAAACACAAGGAAGCATGTAGGCCTAGGATAGAGCTCAAAAGCCCCAGTGACGTTGATTCAGAAAACGTCACCTCCCAAAGTTAGTATTTATAAAGATTCCCATCGCAATATCCAAAGTACCAGCTTATTTCGTTACTAGGTATTAAATATTAAACTCATGGAAAACCTTTTGCCTTAGACTTGCTATAATGCATTAATCGTATTAAGGATGAGAAAAAGTCAAATTATACATAAAATGGCCTCCAGATTTTAATGTCGGTCTGACATGTTTGAGCTATCTCGTTTTTTAATTCCTTTTGCTCTTTCACCTTACCCTAATTCTAGGTCAAAGGATTTCAATTATGCAACATGTAACCAAGAATGGGTCTCTTTCTCAATCCAAATTGTGTGCCCATCCATAGTGAATCTGAAACAAATGTTCGTTAGGGACTTGGTGACCTGCAAGTGGGTTGGAACTGCTTTTTGAATCCTTTTGTCAAATTATATGCATTGGACCTTAGCATTTCCGATTATACTTAACTTAGTATGTTGGTATGGGATAGAAGTATTCGATAGGGTCAGAGTTCAGAGCCATCTTCGGATGATTTTTGGATCGCTCTTCCGACTATTCCTTTGAATGGTGTAAAGCACAAGTTTGAATGTTATAACCGATAACCTTTTTGGTTGTATAATCTTTACGAATGGCGGATGGTGCACTGAACTTCAGGGTCAAAGCATTATGTGCTCGTGCCCGTAGCTCACCAATCGTAACAACTCTTATTACAGCTCAAGTATCTTAGGCTGCTAACTGAAGCCCCTTATAGTAGACTTTTTGACTACTTTGAATTTTTAGACTTGTAGTCATGCGAAGTTTCAAAGTTCTTCATTATCCTAGAATTTAGGGTATTCCATGTACTAGGATAAATCGTGTAAGAAACAACAAACGATGGTGAGGATTTGAAATCATCATTCCAGCTTTGGGTATTTTGTCCTGTGCATACATTTAATCATATATATAATAATTAAATAATTAAAAGTACTTATTTATCGGAGCACTACCATGGTTTGGACAAAGGTTGTTCACCCGTCGAATGGGCTTTCTTCATGTATGGGTATCCGGATTCATAACTACCATGTGGTGTAGGAGTCATTCAAATTTCTCCTTACTCTATATAGTATGCCATGTGGTGTATGTGCTTCTCCTTCCTGTTGAGCATAGAGCTCATAGCCGATGGCATAACTGCTTGCTGGCACTCTATCATCCATTCAATCATACATGCAACCCCACATAGTGCCTTGAAGAAGGCAAGCACCAGTTTATTGATTTGGATAAGAAACGGTTCTAAGCCGTCACACGAACGCTAAAACTCTAGATCTCCTTTGTTTGTGGTGGTTCCATATTGATGAGTGCTTGTACTTTTTCTGAAATTGGCCTCTATCCTTCTTTGGGTCACCTGAATCCCATAAACCTCCTGAAGTTGACCGCAAGGCACATTTAGCAGGGTTTATCTTCATTTTGTAGGCTTTAAGGATGTCAAATTCCTCTGTTAATTCTACCACGTGCTGGTTTTCCTTTCTGCTTTTCATGAGCATGTCATCTACATAAACCTCCACCGTTTTCTTAATGTGGTCAACGAATATTTGGTTGAGTAGCCGTTGGTATAAGCTCCCACATTTTTTAGCCCAAAAGGAATCACGTTCCAACACTATAGTCGTCAGCTGGTTATAAAAGTCGTATCGTCCTGGTCGGCAGGATGCATGTGGATCTGATTATACTTTAAGAAAACATCGAGGAAAGTTACAAGTTCGTGACCTGCCGTAGCATCAACAAATCGGTCGATATGAGGTGGCGAGAAACTATTCTTCAAGCACATCCTATTGAGATCTGCCAAGCGCTCGGAAGTGAGCTAAAGCCCTGTCTCTTGCTCTTTCTATCCTGTAAACCCCTCGCCTTTGATAGCTTGTGGCCTTTTCTTCTTCTTTCTTGACTATCACGATGCTTGGTGGAGTGTTGCTGCTTCATCATGGAGTGTCTAAATCAATATGCAACAACATAACCAAATTGTATGTGTTTCCCACAGACGGTGCAAAACTGTTAACGCTCAAAACTTGTAATTTAACAATTACATAATAAACCCTTGGTGGGCTTGGGATATGTACTGAAATGAAATGGGCTCAAAGATTTAAGTGATTCATCTCTCAAAACTGGGCTAAAACCACTATGTTGCTTGGATTATATTAATTTTAAGACTAAAAATAGCACTCGGCCAATACATGAACTCTCTCTCTTTTCATTCGTTCGACCCCAATACAGGGGATTCTTCCCTCTTTATATAGGCCCTCAATGAATCCCTTAGCCTTAGTTTTCTCAACATTGCATTTAATGCTACACCTATGTAGATTAGCATACTGACACATTTTCATCATCAACCATACATTCATTTGTGAAGTGACATGCGTTCACTTGAGATGGCACGGATTACCAAAATGATGCAGGTCGAGCGTCATGGTCAGATTTAGTTATCCAACCCTGTTTCTCCAAGCGCCATTCTGATCCCCTTTACATCCTTATCCTAAGTCTCTACAACTGACTATGAGTCGCCACATGGCCTGATTGACATTTTTTTACACTTGTCCTTTGAGACTTATGTCACAAAACTGTCAATCTGCCCACATGCCCTTGGCAGTCGGAAAGCTCTTCACATATTTTGGTCGAACTGAGCTCATAGGCGATTGACTTTAGTGCTCGAGGGTACCCTTTTCTAAGCCCATTGAGCCTTAGGCTTCTTAATCTCCCTTGGCTTTTTGTGGCCTTGTTTTTGGCCAACGCTATTATATAGCAAAAAAGTGCCCAGCATTAACAATACCAGGACCAATTCAACTTAAACCCTAAAATCCCAATTCTAAATTCCAAAACAAACAATTATACAAAAAAAAATGGCCGTTTAGATTCGATTGCATACCATTTCCTTGGTATGTAAAGCTTGGTGGCGATTCCCTTCTCATTTTGCATATTGGCGATCGAGATTACGACCTTAGAAACCAAAATCGGACAAACACAAAAACAATTCTAAGAATTTACACAAAGCCATAAGGATTTTGAAGATTCCTAAGCTGATATACCTAGGCCACGTCGAGTTGTACCTGGGTGAGAGAGCGCTACGATAATTTGGGATTTATTAGCCGATTCTTGATCTACCACCCCAATTTTTCCATGTATCACGGATGGGTGGATCTACAAAATAGTTCTTTAGCAAGGACTTTTATCCTCATTGAAAGTCGTCGTTTTATAGCTGAACGCTTTTAGCGAGGAAATGACTTGTAGTAGGCCCGTCGAGGAATGTGTATAGCAAGGAATTGTTTCCTCGCATAAATGATACAGTGAGAGTGAAACTTCTTTGGGTAGTAGAGTTGGAGTGGTGACAACTTTCTCGCTAAAGGGGTTGGAATGTGGTAACCAAAACCTTTTGACAATGTAAATAATGACATTCCATAACTTGTGCGAGGACAAAATTCCTCACGAAAATAATCTAATTTCTCGCTGTAAACATCTTTTGGTGAGGAATTTGTACGTAGTGATTTGATAGGAGCATATTTATCCGATTTTATTAGCTTGTTTCTTTGCATTTATTTAGTTAGTTTCTATTTATTATAGTAATTTAAGCTATTTTCGAGTGTTTGTAGATCTAATTGGCAAAAGGTGACAAGAAATGGCATTTTGGAGCAATTTGGAGCAGTTTTGGGCTGGAATGGATAGCTTGTGCATGGAGCACAAGGAATGGACGTTTTTGGTGCTTACAAGGTGCTAGGAATGTGTAAGGAATCAGGAAGAATTTATTAAGGCTTAGAATCAGCTGAAAACAAGTAGACCTTATCCAGTCTTGTTTTATCTAAACCTTATCCAAACTAACCTTATCTTATCTTATCCTATCCTAATCTTATCCTACTTTAATTCCAGCTGTAAGGGGGAATCAATTTCACATTAAATCACCTAAATATCTGGTTCTAAAAGCCCTATCCTTTACCCTAGATTTGTGCCACACAAGCTAACCCTTTCCCCCTAGGAATCTGCCGTAGCACCCTAGTCCTTTTCCTTCTTGGTTTGTGCCGTGTAATCCTTCTCCTTGACAGCCTTTGCCATGCCCCCTATCCCTATAAATACACCACACATCTGCCGCATAAAGAGAGAGCTTTAGAGAGAATTTCAGAGATAAAATATAAAGTGTGTCGCAACTTGCAAGGGAGGAGAGCTTGGAGCCGTGCTTTCCATCCGAGGCCTTTGGATTGCTGCAGCATTTCCAGGTGTATTATATCTTTAGTTTTTAGTTCAATGTTTGTTTTAATTTGGTTTTCAGTTATGATAGACATGTGGAACTAATTTCGTTTTACGTAGAGGTGAATTCAAAGCCATAAACATATGTGTGATATGAATTGATTACATCCAGTTATTGTTTCATAAATCGTGAATGCAATTTACTTATCTGTTTGATTGATAACTATTCTTGTATGTTGATTAAGGAGGCCTACTTAGTTTGCATGCATGAATTTGATGCTAAAATATAAGGGAATTTCACCTAATAGTTATGAACTTATTATATTCACAAGTAGTAAAAGTCACTAGTCATGATTGTGTTAAGTAAATCCATGGCAGGAGTATCATGCAGTTCATAGTTACGAATGCCTTGTCAATGCTTATGATTTTCATAGAACTTAATGATCTTTGATATGTATCTCTATCATGCTGTTCATATAGAGAACTTGATAAGAATAATTTGATTGCGTTGCTGAGTCCAATTCAATGAAATTAGGAAAATCTGAGAGTTAACTAATGCTATTCACGATTAATTTGGGGCATTTTCATTCATGGTTTATAGGAAAAATAACTGGAAATCGATTTGTATGCATATGGTTCATGTGTGGAGAAGAATCCTCTAGCTAGCCTTTCACCCCTTAAGTCACCTTAATTTTGTGCAACCTTTACTTAGTTTTGCAACTTATTAGTTTTAAGTCAATTTTCGTCAAAACACATTCCCCTTTAATGTTTTGAGTCAAGTTAGTCAATTTTTGTTCAAATCACCCTCTAGTTCCTATTTTGAGTCAATTTAACTTAATTTTGTGTTATTTGAGTCAGTCTAGCTTAGTTTTGAGTTGTTTGAGTCTAGTTTTTTGTTTTTGAGTTAAATAAGTGTAGATTAGCATCCCTTCTAATCCCCGGCCTAGAACAATCCCTACTTACGCATACTACAATTGTCTAAAAAGGGTTTAATTTGTGTGCTAGTTTCCACCACATCATGATTAACATATTATTTCTTGCTGCATATCATATATTGTGAGAATGAATTTCCTTATTAATAAGTATCTAGGAGACACTCGTTTCCTTGTTGTAGCAAGCCTATAACGAGAACATTAATGAAGGTAAAATTCCACGATGTAATTTGAAGATAATCATTCTCATAAGTAACGCATGGCAAGAAGTTGGTTTCTCCCTATAACTGGAATTTACTGCCAATAATTAATGATGAAAAATACAAAAAGATAATTCATATTAGTCCAAAATCAAAATAGCTTAGAATAATAATTAATAGGCTATAAAATCAGTTAAGCTTAGTGGTAACAACTATGAAAGTTCATATTATATTCACAAAAAGTTCACATATTCTAGCAAATCGAAAGGACTACTTGTGGAAGTGTTTTCCTGCCCTTCCATTATTTTGTGTAGGAGTTTCTCAAATTTCTTTTGGTTCTCCTTCAATTCTTGGATATCTTGTTTTGCTTCACCAAGCTCTTGTTTTGTTTCAACAAGCTCTTGTTTTGTCATCACAAGCTCTTGTTATTAAGTCTCTCAAGTTTTTCCTCTACATGTTTCTCCAACACAAAGTCTTCAGGAGAGACAAACTTTGAAGGACCTTTGAAGTACCAAAACTTGTAACCAAGAACCCCTAAAACAATTTCATCATCTATCAATGTCAAAGTACCATCTAGAAAACTTGTTCGTTTTTCATACCTATCATTTATTCCTACAAATGAAAATATTGCAACTTAACTGAATATACAATCAACATGTGTCTCCCAGAATTACAAAGTGCAAATGAATTTAGACTTCAAACGAAGGCTAATTCATTCAAGAAATATACACAAACATAAAAGGTGTATATATTATAAATAGGAATTTTGCACAAAAAAAAAAAAAAAAAATACAGAAGAAGGAAAAAAAAAAAAAAGAAGAAAATATCAGTTTGGCTCCTTCATGTACACAAATAGAAAATCTATAATGTTTAGCTTCTTCATATATATATATCATAAACATAAAATCTAAACAGAAAATATATACAAACAACATGTACATAACTAAGCTAAACCCACTTCAGTTTAGCACTTTCATCCCAACCATTTTTGGTGCTTTTGTGCACAGCCTCAAAGTAATCAATTGCACTTAGTTGCTTCCTAGTTTTGGCTTCCTAATACATGGCTCACAAATTAAAATTAACACCTTATTATCCACCTAGATTCTAGATTATAATTATGAAAAACACATCTTACAATCTCTTCTTCATAGGCCCTAAAAGATTTTGACCCTCCTTTATGTTGTAAGTCAAATGAGACCTATTAATTGCATTTTTATATGAGCATTCCTACACAGCAAAATAAATGTTGTGACTTGAAGAAGATAAACAACACACATGACAACCACAATTCAACTCATTAATATACACGTGTACCTTGAATTGAACACTCGCGTAACGGTCACAAAGAAAATTTCATTCCTCTTTACTAGTTACATCCTCATGTTTGTTTTGTTGTGCCTTCTACATAGTTGACAAGGAATCAAAATGCTTCTTCAACTTGTGTCGAAAATTAGCAAACCACGTTTGCAATGCATTGCAGAATTGCAGATTGCTCACAAAATAGGTAAAGCATCTTCATAAAACAAGCAAGAATTGCAGATTGCTCACAAAATAGGTAACAAGCCCTATATTTCGGCCAAGCAAGGGAAAGTGGTTGAAATCAAGACACAAAACACGCCTAAATTCTCCCATGGACAAATCAAGACACAAATCAAAGCCAAATCCATCCAAAGGCAAGCTTTGAAAGGTCTATAAATACAAGGTCCTTAGACAAGCATAAGGGTCGACAATTTCTACATTGAAGGGCCAAAATTTTCACAAAAGGAGAACCTTTACCAAGTCTTTGAAGACTAATATGCTGCTAAAGCTCTCTTCGAAGACCATACAACCAAAGCTGAAGCCTTCTTTTGACCAAAGCCGAAGCATTCCCTTGAAGAATCAACAAGCACTTGTGCCGATTCCTTCAAGACTTTGTTGCAAGCTTAAAACTTGTAACGACGTTCGATTCAAGATCAAGTCGCCAAGACCCTTGAATCAACAAAATCCCACATAACTGATAGGAGCATATTTAGGCGACTTACTTAGCTTGTTTTCGTGCATCTATGTTGTTAATTCATAGTTGTTTTAGTAGTTTAAGCCATTTTCGTGTGTTTTTAGGTTCATATGGCTAAGGAAGCAAAAAGATGCATTTTGGAGCATTTTGGAGCAAAATTGGGCTTGGAATGGATAGCATATGATTGGAGCCAAAGTGTTGGACGAATTTGAAGGCCTTGTATTCATTTTGGACATAAAACAAAGGGCCTAGCCCATTCTCTCTTAAACCAACCCCAAGGCCATGCATTTCCTTTTAATTCCAAAGCCCACAATCACTTCAAAAGCCATGCAAAGAACCATCCATTCCATCAAAAACAATCCATCAATTCACATGCTAAACCACCATTAACACACATGCACCCAAACAAAGCCAACCTAGCTAACCCTACATGCATTCTTTATTCACTCTTCATCATTGCACCACAAATCATTCACCCACATGCACTCATAAACCATCCACATCCTTGTGCCGCACCTTCCCATTTCCTTTCCAACATCTCACATGCATTTCCACCTTCCCACTTCATAATTTCACCACATTCTCCCTCTTTAACTCACATGCATTCATTATTCATTCACTTTGCATTCCCTTTGCAATTACACCCCACATGTCCATTTAATCATTCAACCACATTCCCATTAACCACAAAACAAATCAAACAACACTACCCATGATTCCATCCATCTTCCACACCTTTCCAACCTAGCCACACCCTTTAATCATCCCCCCTTTAATTTATGATTTTATTTCCTAACCCTACATGCATTATTTATTCACTCTTCATCATAACAACCACATTCACTCTTAAACAATCATCCACATATTCTCCCATTCCCCCTATAAAAACCCATGCATTCATACACAAAGGGACATCTCATCTCATTTCATACACAACACACCACAAACACTTCCATCTTCTCCCTAGCCGTGAGTTTTTCTTCCATTTTTCCTCCATTTCTTCCATTTCCATAATCCCCCAATCCATTCAACACACCTACAACATCCCTTAGTTCTTGTGCCACAATAAAGAGGAAGATAAGAGGGCCTAAACGTTCATACAATTCACGTTTGAGTTGTTGGAATGTTTACGCGTTTCTTTGATTTCAAAGTTTAAATTCAATTCTCTTTGTTTTGTAATATGAGGAATGGAAGATAAGAGGGCCTAAACGTTCATACAATTCACGTTTGAGTTGTTGGAATGTTTAGGTGTTTCTTTGATTTCAAAGTTATGAGGAACTAAACCCTTTTTAGCTAGGGGTGATTTCAATACCATGATTATTTATGTAATATGAATTGATGAATTCCGGTTATGAACTCTTGATTCGTGAATGCAATTGGCTTAACTATTTGATGATTAACTTATTTGTGTTTGTTGATTGAGGGTCGACACTTAATTAGCATGCATGAATATGTGGCTAAAGTTTAAGAAGGTTTCACATAATCGTTACTAACTTATACTTGAAAGTAGTGAAGGTCGCTTGTCACGATCGCGTTAAGTTTAATTCTTAGCATGAGTAACATGATGTCATAGTTGCAAGTGCTTTGTCAATGCTTATGGTTTTCATTATTCTTAATGATCTTCGATTGTATCTCTATTATGATGACATGTAGGGAACTTTTGAGAATGTTTTGGGTTGTCGAATGATGCCATCCAATCCAATAATATAAGGAACATCTGAGGGTTAACTAGTGATGTCACGGTTAATTTGGGGCATTGTCGTTCATAATTCAATGAAGGAATAACTGGAAATTGATTCATATGCATAAATATCATGTGTGGAGAAAGAACCTCTAGCTAATTCACCAACCATCTTATTTCATCAATTACATTCTTGTTTCGTTATTTCAATTTTCATCAAACCTCAATCCCCCTTTTGCTTTAATGTGCAATATAGTTAGAAATCAATTTAGTTTGTGTTTTTAAAGCATTTTGATTCTTTTGGTTTGTCTTAGTGTTTTAACGTTTAGTTTCACATTCTTTGAGTCTAGTTTAACGTTTTATATTGTTTTTACGTTTTAGTTTAAATTCGTCCAAATCCAATTCCCCCCTATTTCGTTGAAGTCTTAGTCTTAATCTTTCTTATTTTTAGTTTTGCTTTCTTCGAGCATTAAATAGTGTTTTATATTGTGTTTTTATGTTTTTAAGTCAATTTAGAAGGTTTTAGCAAGCCCTCCTAATCCCCGGTCTAGAACGATCCCTCACTTATCCATTCTACTACAATTGTCAAACGAGGGTTTAATTTGAGTGTCAAGTAATTCTCGCATCAATAACATCACCTTTACCACATGTCATGCACAAAACTAGAGGTGAAGACTATCCACGCATTGTTTCAAGCTCAAAACTTGAAGCAGTCGTTCATTCGTTCGTCCGAGATCAAGTCATCGCGACCCTTGGATCAACAACCACACATCTACATCAAATTTGAAGACTGAATGAGAGGAAAATTGTAAAAAGAGATTGTAACCCTACAAATTCATCAATACAAATCTACTTTGTACATGTTCTCGTTTCATTCGTTACAGAATTTTCGTGTTTACACAAATGTTAAGAGAATTTTAAATGGTATGCATTTCTTATTTACTCCAAAAGAAATGGTTCTATCCATTTTTAAACTGAAAAACCTTTTCAGATACATAGTTAGGGGCAATTGTGAGGTCATGATTTTCTATAACCAGGGTAAGACGGGTAGGAATACGAATACATCAGAGGTTTAATCATGGACTTAATAACTCCAATCAGACTGAGGTGCACAAACGGACTAACGATGCTACCATCATCCTATGTTCTGAAAAGGTAGGTGAAGTCCGTCAACTTCACTAAGATTGACATTCCTATATTCTTGGAGATTCCTACAATCTAGGGATTCATGTGCGCCACAAGTAATAACACTCGTAAGAGGATGAAATATCTACTCCTAGATATCCTTTTAGATTCTCCCGATTTAATACGGATTCTATACCCTAAAAGAACTTTCTCTCAACTAGTATAAAAATACCCTTGTAGGGTTCATCTCTGATATCATAATCATCTCATACTCTATTCTTTTGCCTACTACTTGAGTCTCAAATTGCTTACTAACTTGACCGTTAGAGAGCCTTTGGTTGGCATCACACCAGTGCCTAGGTTATCTTAAGCTTGTTTGTCTTTTTACAAGTAGTTGCGTTTGTGCATCTCCTCCAAACATAGTGGTGCGCGAATTTGGTTCCAACAGAGAAGGAAGTGTAACAACCTGTCCCTAATTTTACTACTTTATTAATTGTAAAGGTGTGGCCTTATTTTGTGAGCCACTGGGGCCCACATCCCACTCCTTCCCTCTATTCTATGTCTTCCAATCTCCTGGACCTTTCTCTCTTTCAACTTTCATGTCCCTCACTCTCTCTCATCTTAAACTCTCTCTCTCTCTCTCTCCCTCAAACTATCTCTCTATCTTCTCGATAAGACATCATCGACGCCACTACCTTGCCTCACCATCTCCAACCACCATCTGACCTTCTGTGTCTCGAACCCAAGCCAAGACCATGGAGTCTCGACAGTGGCTAGGTCACTGTTCATTGTCTTCCTTGATACTCTTTGGGTGAACTCTCAAGATTTCCATGCAAGGTCTCAAAACTGATGTAGGTTGTCTTAGATCACAGTTTCATGTTATTTCTGGCCTCATTATAACATTTGACACAGAGAGACACCTTGGGAAACTTTTACCCAATTTTTCAGCAAAGGATCCGACAACTTTCGAGCCATTTTTTTGGATAACTAGCCACGACTGGCCATGAGATATGTATATTTCTCTTCCTTGCATTTCTAGCTTTAACACCATATATTATGCGTTGGTCTTGGTTGAGTTTTGACCCCTATCAAAGCCTCTAAAGTTTCAGCTTTCTTCCTCTTTGATCTAGCGACTACAACCCAGATCGGGTTGACCCGACCCAAAATAAAAAAATAAAATAAAATAAAATAATATATCCAAATGTTGAAGTTCCTTTCGAGTGCAAATATAAGGATAATATAGTGGCACAAGTAAGGGTGTCGAACCATAGGGACTAATAAATAACTTAGTAAAACCCTTGACTCTTACATATTAGCATCAGTTAATGACTCCTATAATTTAAAATTGGGGGGTTTAAGTAATTTTGGAAAAGAAATAAAGACAGAAAGAAAAGGGAAAAATTAGAACTATCTAAAAATAAACCTAATACATGAAATAGGTTAGAAACGTTTTTAGGACATAAATCTGACTTAAAATAAGCTAAGGCCTTCCCCTAAACATTCATGAATCAATGAGATGATCTTTTAACTTATCCATTTCAAATGCACAACTAAGATGTTCACATATCTAGAATGGCATATAACTAGATTGTATGAATCCTCACTTTCTTTGCATGTTAGATGCATGGCATATACATCAAACTTATATTTTTAGGTGCAACCTAGCATGGCATATACTCAGATTTAGCACCTAGAAAATCATTAAGAACGAAAAGGATTATGAATATCACATGAGCCGTAGAACATGGCATTTATCCAAGATTTTCATGCAATCAACTTACATGATTAGTTCTAAACCTAACCACATGTTGCTAAGGAATGAAAGAAGATATGGCAATCATCCTTATCATTCTCAACAAAAAGAAAACATAAACAAGGTAGCTAAGCTTGGAAATATGTGTTGAAACAATTGAGACAGAAAACTGATTCTAGCTTGCAAATGAAATTTATAAACTAAAATTGCATTATAACATTAATTCAATCATGTCTAGTGCTTCAAAGCAACCCTAAGTATCCATAACCTAAATTAAAAAATAACAAAATACATAAAAAGTTAGGAAAGCTAGAACCTAGAAACGGCTCAAGGTGGAGGACTCATCCTCCTCTTTGATGTTGTGTATCTCCTCCTTTCCTTCTTCAGATTCTGTGTATTTTTCTCCTATTAAAAGGCTTAGGAGTTTTCTAACATCTGACACATTTACATCCTTAAATTAACTCTCATTTATAGCTCATTGCAATCAGCTTTTAGTATAGGAGTAACTGAAAACTAGTTGTTATCAGAATTTGTAATTGAACAGCTCCTCTTTATTCTGTCATAATTTCTTGTAGAAACCTAAGCATTACAAGCTCTAAAGACCATGAGAAAGAAAACTTTCAGGGCTTTCCAACCATATATGGCCCATTTTCTAATTCATTCTTAGCACTTTGGGGCAAACCTGGCAAGTTGGCTGTTCTACAAGGGCTTTTTATGGCGAATCTTGGGCCACTTGTGGGCTATGGTCTGGTCTTGTGCAAGTTGGGCTTCAAACTATCCATTACGCTTTTAAAATATTCAAAATAAGAGGATTTCTTCAAGCCCTTACTTTCATCTTGAAATACAATAGAAACAACAAAATTCCTTGTGATGCATAGAGATTTTACGTAAAAAACCTAAATAAAAGAGGGCATAAAAGTATAAATTTATGCACTTAACACCAAACCTAGATCCAAGGCTGGATCCAACCGTCCTAAACCGGATTTGAAATATTCTCTGAAATATTGCCTATGTTGGCTTTTAAGAATTTTTTCTGGGATTCCTCCTAGGCTAATTTCAATGCCTTGAGTTTGTTTTTTAACATCCATTTAGTGAAATTCCAAAGTTTTAACATTGCTAACCAGCTCGGTGTCTTGGTTGACTTTTTGGGTTAACCGTTAACTTTTTACGAAAATTTCTCGGGATCCCCCTTAGCATATTTCAACGCCCTAATTCCAAATCCGCACTCGATTTTCCCAAATTTAATTGTTTTATGTGATTTTTATTAATAGGTCCCAATATTATGCTTAGGTGCAATTACTATCAGAGACTCCGGCTTTCCTAGTTCGAACGGCTGCGACCTTGCAAGTAATTGTGAGTGGGTCTTTGCTTTTAAATATTATATATTTATTTAGTTTCCATTTATATATTTGATAAGGAAATTTCTATGTTACACCTAGAATAGATTAACGTTTATAACAATTAGCGCATAGACGGAATTTATGAAATTCTTCTATGTCCTACGGGATACACATGTATGCGTATTATTAAGGGATGCCTTAATTATATTTACAACCATGAGTAGTATTATGTTGACTAGAATTAATGATCTTATCGTTGCAAGATCATATTTATGTTAAATGATCATTATGTGCTGCACTGGTGTTAGTACTCGCCCAGTGTTAGGGCCAGTCTTCACGTGTATATTCACATCACACCGTACGCTCACTTTGGATCCATTTTAGGTGCCAGTTCTGTCCTAGATTGCTATAGGCAATTAGGACTTGTATGTGATGCGCGTAGCGCCAATCTTCACGTGATTGTAGTACTAGAGCGTAAATCATTGATGTGAAAATTAACTTAACACACAAATTAACCCTCTTTTGACAATTGTTGTATATTTGTAAGTAGGGATCGTTCTTAAACCGGGGATTAGGAGGGATTGCTAAACACTTTAAACTGACTCAAATAAATAAAACTAAGCTTTAAAACAATTAACTTAACTTAAAAGACTCAGAACAAGTTCACAAGACTCATAATGAGCTGAAAACACTCAAAACTACCTAAAAAACACAAACTGGGCAGATTTGACTCTAAACACAAAATTGGACGAAATTTGATTCTAACTTGACCCAAAACACTTGAAAACACAATCTAAAATATATTTTCACTATTTAGACACTCTAACATAAAGGGGGATTAGGGTTTGGACGAAAATAAAATAAACAAAACAAAACTTTAAACTGGCAGATTTGGACGAATTTGATGGAATTAAGTGGATAGTGGGCTAGCTAGGAGGTTTTTCTCCACACATGGCATACTTGCATACAAAACAATCTCCAGTTGCTTATTCAATGAATTATGAACCTCAACACCCCAAGTTAATTAGGTACGCTTAAATTAACTCTCAGATTTCCCTTAGGTCATTGAATTGAATGGAATTAGCGCATTGCAATCAAATTATTCCTCAAAAGTTCTCTATATGAAAGCGCATAATAGAAAAACAATCAAAGATCATTAGATTCTTTGGAAATCATAAGTGTTGACGAGGCATTCGTAACTATGAAAGCGCATGATACTTATGCCAAGAGTTTACTTAACATGATTGTGACCAACAATCTTTACTACTTATGAATATAAGTTCCCAACAATTAGGTGAAGTTTCCTTATATCCTAGCATCAGATTTATGCATGCAAATTAAGCGTGCACTCTCAATTCATATACATAAACAAGTTTTAATTCAAATAGATAAGCAAATTGAATTCACCATTCATGAAATCACAACTAGAAGTAATCAAATTATAATGCAAATATAGCCATGGTTTCGAAATTCCCCCTAGCCAAAAGGGGATTAGTTCCTCATACTCGCAAAGCAAAGATTATTGAAATTAAACATTGAAAACACAAGAAAGATTACACCTAAACGTTCCAGCAATTCCAGGTTGAATTTGATGCACGGCTAGGCTTCCCTTCCTCTTCCTTGCTGCGGCATAAGTTGTGGGTGGTGGATTTGGGGGTTTTGAATGGTGTGTTCTTGTTTAGAAGGATGAATAATGGCTGATTATGGTGGTAGGGTGCGGCAGGTGGTGTATGGAGGTGTATTGAGTGGATGAAGGATGAAGAATGGAGGCTAGGGTGTTGCGGCAAGGTGTTTTCTGTATAGCATAAGGGGTGGTACAAATTTGTGGCTGAAAATATGTTTATATAGTCCTAGGGTTACACTTGGCAGATTTTATGGATTAGGGCCTTAGGGTTCGGCACAAGTAAGTTAAATCCACTTAGGAGAGGGTTTGGCCCAATTAGTTTCATAAAAGGATTTGTGTAACCCAAATCCACAAGGAATGAGGCCTAACAAATCAGAATCCAAAAAGGAAAAAGGTTTAGGAAATTCATCCAAAATTGGGCCTTCTAGAAACTAGGTGTTTTGTGGCTGATTTTGGGTTTTCTAGAAGAAATAAAAGAGGGAAGGGTATGGCACCCTTTTAGGGTCAGATAAGGCTTCTAGAAATTAGGTTTTTATGTCCACTTGCAGCTAGGATTAAGGTGGAACAAGATTAGGTTAGGATAAGATAAGATAAGGTTGGATAAGGTTAGATAAGGTTTTGGATAACGTTTCCTCTTTTGAGCTGATTCCTTATCCTCTTTGTCTTGACTTTAATTTCTTCCTCTTCTTATCAGATTCCTAGCCTTTTGAACTCCAAATTCATCCATCCATCTTGGCCCATACATGTGCTATCCATTTAGTGCCCAAAACTGCTCCAAAATGCACAAAAATGCACTTTCTTGGTACCTTAACCCTTTGGACCTACAAACACACGAAAATGAATTGAAATACTACATTAACTAAGAAATAATAACACAAATGCACAAGAATAAGCTAGCTAAGTCGCCTAAATATGCTCCTATCAATCATTATTACAACCAGTCATGTTCATGTCATAATATCTCTACATGAGCTCGTGTGTCAGCATATGTCGATGAGCACTTGATATGATATGTTTGTTTAGGCGAGATATTGTGATTACCAAATTTTAGATGTTTATTTACAAAATATTGTGAATGATTGCAATTGGAGATATTACTATTTACAGTAAGTGTTTTCATACTATACGTAGTATGTTATATTTGAAAACTATACTTGTTTTATGGCAAGGGGTTATTACACTTTCGAAAAGGGTTTACAAAGCTTTATTTTTAGGCCCACTCATCCTTGTTTTTCGCCCCTCTAGGTTTTAGTGCCTGAGCTTTCGTGTCGACGAGGATTCTTGGAAAATCTTGGTATAGGCCTTCCACAGTATAATTCTCATTTTACTCTTACTATACTATGCTTATGCTTTGACATTACGTGTGAAATTAGTTCATTCCCGCTCACATGCGCACTCTTACATTTAGTCACTTATAGGTTTAAATTTACTCACATTTTCCACATCAGTACACGTTATGGCTTCATCACCCGTCTCGTGTCGACTAGCACAACTTGATTTGTAGTCCAGGTGGACAATCCGGGTCAGGATGTGTCAAGAAGAGTGAAGGGTGAGAGAGAAGAAAGGGAGCTGGTCCTATGAGATCTGAAAACCCAAACAGATTAAAATAAGAAAAGAAAATGTCTAGAAGATAGTAAAATTACTAAAACACCCTTGAACTCTAAAGTTCCGTAGAATCTTCGTTGTAGTTCCGAATTTCCTTCCGCTTGCACTCGCACGTTCGTTCGTCGAGTACGAGAAATACAAAGAGAATAATTCATACTTGTCAGAACACGATGGTCAACAAAAGTCAACACTTTCTCTTCCAGGGGCATTTTTGTTATTTCTCACCTTCAGAAATTAAAATAGAATTTTTTTCGAGACAGGTCGTAGCAATAACAAAATGTGCCTACTATATGTCATAATACATGCAAAATAATTTACCTACAAAATAAAAGAATATTTGATTCAAATTTAATAACCTATGTTTTACTTTAAAATGTAGGTAAATTATTAGGACACATATATAATAATAACAAAATGTGCCTAATACATACATGCCAAATAAATGGAATACATGAAGACAAGTGTAAAGTGTATACTTTTGAATAGTAATGCACTTATTTTCCATAATTATGGTCAGTAATTAAATTCATTAAAATAAGTAGGATGTTGTGGCACAATTGTAAGTATATTGGTAAGTCACTTATTTGTGTGCATGGAAATTTATATGAAATTTGAGTTTTATTTGGATGTTTACTTTGTGATATCCCACATTGTCCAGGGGAGTGATCCTTATATGTATATTCTCATTCCTACCTTGCACGAGGCCTTTTGGGAGCTTACTGGCTTCGGGTTCCGTAGGAACTTCGAAGTTAAGCAAGAAGAGGGCTAGAGCAATCCCATGATGGGTGACCCACTGGGAAGTTGCTTGTGAGTTCTCAAAAACAAAACCGTGAGGGAATGGTAAGCCTAAAGCGAACAATATCGCGCTACGGTGGTGGAACAGACCTGGGAAGTAATCCGCCCTGGCCCGGGATGTGACATACTTAGTGCATAGATAAGGACACAAAAGATAAACTAGAGTTTTCAAAATTTAGGGAGTTTTAAAAGGGTTTGAACTAAATTTATTTTAACGAATAATTATCTAGTAACTTTATTTAGAGAGTTTTAACGAAAAGTCCACGGTACTGTTCACTTTAACGAAAAACCATATTTTTACACTAAAAGTCAATCTTGGTACTATTCACTTTATCCTTTATTTTGTCCTTATCATTAAAACTCAAAGTTTTCAAGCTCTGTTCATTAGTTTTCCTATTTATTTAATGTAAAGATCTTAAAACTTGATGAAAATGACAAAGTACAGTAATAGGACAAAAACTAAAATCTCATGAGTAGGAAAAAAGGCCACATGCAAAACCATTTTTTTTTCTTTCAAGCCGATGCCCCTCAACTCAATGCTGAAAGTGAAACCCTCGCTAGGTTGAAGAAGATGTGAAACTGTGCAGCTTTTTTCAGAAGTCTAATCCAAATCGCCAGAGTTTTTTTTTTATCCTAAAATTTTCTTTAAAATGAAACATGTGGTGCACATTTTGGGTTGTTGTTATTGCATTTTCATATCTTAATGAAGTACTTGGGCTGGTAAGTCATACGAGATCCGTATATACTTGCAAATATTTAGTCATAACGTGTGCGAATAATTTGGATGAG
Organism: Pyrus x bretschneideri; assembly: GCF_019419815.1. Lineage (NCBI taxonomy): Eukaryota > Viridiplantae > Streptophyta > Magnoliopsida > Rosales > Rosaceae > Pyrus > Pyrus x bretschneideri. The sequence continues at coordinate 29,452 of NW_025999841.1, forward strand.
AGACATAATGTACCAAACTAGTCCAGTGACAAATAGGGCAACTCGGGAAATAATAGGAGATCTGAAAAATGAAAAACTCTAGTTGGTGTTCATATCATAATTCACTCGTACAATTCAAAAAGGTAATTGAAGATGTACAAAGGATAGAGCCGGTGAAAAGACTCGGACGAATGAATTGTGTGTTTCTTCAAGGTGCCCCTCTGCTACAGTTCTCCAGGTACGAGGAGGGAGGAAATGCAGCATAGTAGTTTTACTATACTGTCGAGAAAACATCTTGATCCTTCATATAATGGAGTTAAATAGGTTCTTGGGTGCTGAAGATTTTTAGCCTGCACTTGGGTGCTGAAGATTTTTCAAATAAGTACGAACTTCAAAAGGCTGCTGATGAAAGAGCATGAACCCTACAAAATAATAGACTTTATGAACCGCTGTCTATTTCTATAACACCATTGAAAGGTCTGAAGCATGGATTTTGTGTTTGGATTGTTTATAATATACAAGACCGAAAGTATATATATACAGGGACAGAAAGACTAAAGGACTTGTAGAGAGAGTTTTTTAATTTACTTATTCAAAAGTTCTTTAATTTACTAAACAATGGTGCTATCACTATTTCTTAAACTGAGCATTGACTATTTTTTTTAAACCGAATATTAATTATTTTTAGAACTGAACACTGATTATTTCTAAGAAGCTCTAATGAAACGGGTCTGGACTAAATTTATTTTAACCAAAAACTATCTAATAACATTATTTATTGAAAAAAAAACTTAACTTTAATGAAAATGACTTAATTTTTAATGAAATTTTAATATAATAAAAAATAAAATAAAAATAAAAAGTAATAAAAAAAAACTTAGGCGCACGAACTCGTGCATCAATCACACACACACACACACTCTTCTCCCTAACTATTTATTAAACTGAACACATACTATTTCTGAAAACTGAACACAGTTACTATAATAAGTTTAAGTTTATAAATTAAACATTGACTATTTCTGAAACTGAACAAGGGTTTTCTTCTATTTCTTAAACTAACTTATTTCTAAAATTGAACATGGGTATTATTTCTAAAACTTGGTGTGCCTTTTGCACGCATGTTTGCTCGAGTTTTTGTTTTCGTTTTCTTTCTCTTTTCCTTATCATTAAATAAAGTTATTAGATGACTTTTGGTTAAAATTCAAAGTTTTGAAGTCGTTTTCATTAGTTTTATTTTATTTTATTTTTATTTGTATAACTAAACACTGATTATATTGAAAACTAAACATGGATATTATCGCTATTTCTGAAACTGAACAATAACTATTTCTCAAACTGAGTTGTGATAGCCCATCCCGAATTATTTGTATCGATAGCATGAAAGGACGATTGTTGGTGTAGTGGGTGATATGTTTTGGTTGTGGTCCAATCTATGTTAAGTCCTAATTGTTTGGACCTAATTGGAGCTAAATTTGTCCTAGTTTGTGGTTGGTTGTTTTGTTGCCAGCTAGGACCACACACACACACACCTATACCCTTACCCGTTGACTCACTCTCTCTCATTCCTCTCGCATTTTTTGGCATTTCCATACAACCCGTATGGACAAACCTTCAACCAACCAATTCAGGCACGGAACGAGGTTTTAAAGTTAACATTCAAACTCTTTGCAAGCCTAGGAGTTGATCTATACCTTTGTTTGGACTTTAAACCTTCGAAAACCCTAGTTTCTCGCGAGCTCCTGTTCATGCAATCATGATTGTGAAGTTTTTAGAAGTTTTTAAGCTTCTAGGGAGCTTTAGAACGTCTTCACGAAGCTCGGAGAAGAAAAACGAAGTGTTTTGGACATCGGGAAGTTGAGTTTGGCGAGTTTCAAGTTTGGTCTGCTTTTCGTGGTTTTTTCCGGCAAGATTATGTTAGATTTTGATGCGTTACGAATGTGACACATAAATTAAACCCTATTTGTGACAATTGTAGTGATGATGTAAGTAGGGATCGTTCTAACCGGGGATTAACTAGGGGTGCTAAACACTTGACTCAAATAAATAGAACTAATCTTTAAACACTTAGTTCACTTAACGAAAACTCAAAATAAGTCCACAAGACTCCAAATACTTAAAAACACAAAATAAGATAGATTAAGACTAAACAAAATATGGGGGGGGGATTGAGGTTTTGACGAAATTAAACTAAAATGCACAGATTGTAATTAAGGGCAAAATGTAAATATGAATGTGATGAAAATATGGATGAATGCTAGCTAGAAGGTTCTTCTCCACACATGTTACACTTGCATACAAGATGATTTTCGGTTGGTCTTTCGATGAATTATCAAACTCAACACCCCAGGTTAATTAGGTCCGCTTAAATTAACCGTCAAGTTTTCCTTAAGTTAATGAATTGGATGATTGCATGCGACAACCCAAAGCATTCCCCACAAGTTCCCTACATGAATTGCGTAATAGAGATACAAGCAAGAATCATTAAGCATCATGAAAACTATAAGTGTTGACGAGGCATTCGTTACTATGAATTGCATGAAACTTATGCCAAGAATTTACTTAACGCGATTGTTTATAAGCAACCTCCACTACTTGTGAATATAAGTTCATAACTATTAGGTGAAACTCACTTATATTCTAGCGTCATATTCATGCATGAAAATTAAGCGTGCACTCTCAATAAACATACATAAATAGGTTATCAATCAAATAGTTAAACAAATTGAATCCATAACTCATGAAATTCCAACCAAAGGTAATCAATTCATATTGCAAGCGTAAACATGGTTTCGAATAACCCCCTAGCTATGGGGGGTTTAGTTCCTCATACGTACAAAACAAAGATACGTAAAAGAAAACACCTAAAAATTCCAACAACTCAAACTTGAATTGTATTAACGTTTAGGCCCTTCTCCTCCTCTTTGTTGCGGCACAAGGTCTAAGGATAGGTTTTGGGTTGGTGTTTGTATGGAGGAATGGTTGGATAGTGTTTTGGAGGGTTGGGGAGTGGTGGAAATAGAAGAGAAGAATGCTGGAAATGAAGATGGGGTGCACGGCAAGGTTGTTTCAGGATGTGTTTTTGTGTTTGAAGTGTGTATGAATGGAGGTGTGGAATGAATGACAATTGAATGATGTTTTGTGGCTGCAATGGATGCTTATTTATAGGTGGATGAATGATTAAAAGAGGGAATATGACAGCTAGGAGAGAATGTGGCTGCCATCATGAAGAGTGAAGCTGGAAATGCAAAGGGGAAAGCTGGAAAGGCATGGGGAGGCCACGGCAAGGGGTGTTTTGGTGCTGGAAATGCATGTGTTTGCATGTGAATTAAAACTAGAGTGAATGATGATGAATGCATGTGGATTAAAGAGTGAATGGTGGCTGCAATAATGAAATGGAATGGCTGGAAATGCAAGGGGAATGCATGTGGAATGACAGCTAGGTTGCTTGGTGGAAAGCTGGAATTGCCAAGGTTATGCACGGCAAAGGCTTGTTTGGGTGCATGTGATGATTTATGTGGTGGGTTATGCACGGCAAGGCTGGAATGTGGTGCAATGATGAAGGAATAATGTCTTGGTGGCTGAAATGATGAAGTGGGATGGCTGAAATTAGGGTGAATGTGCACGGCAGTGATATAGAAATGGGAGAAAATGGATGAATGATTACGAGTACATGTGGGTTATGGCTGAAATAGGTATGAGAAAGTAAGGTGTTTAAGTGTTTAAAATAGGGAATAAAGCCCTTCCTTGTATGGCAAGGAAGCGAGACACAAGGAAACACACGGCATTGCTTAAGGTTACAAGTTTTGTGACCTAGAATAGGTAGGAGCCCTTGATATTGCTGAAACTTGGAGTTTTTAATTTCGTCCATTCCTTTTGCTCCAAACATAAGCTATCCATTCCAAGTCCAATTTTGCTCCAAAATGCTCCAAAATGCATCTTTTTGCTTCCTTAGCCATATGAACCTAAAAACACACGAAAATGGCTTAAACTACTAAAACAACTAGGAATTAACAATATAAATGCACGAAAACAAGCTAAGTAAGTCGCCTAAATATGCTCCTATCAGATTTAAGTCCTAAAATTAGTAAGGTTTCGTTCTACTCATTGTAAGCTTCATTTTGGTACAAATTTCATGGAATTTGGTTGGGAAATGGAAAAGATATGAAATTTTAAAGTTTTTCCAGAAACCGACGAAAATTCAAGTTGCAGATGGCGGCGCTGACGGCGACGGACGGCGGCGACCGGCGAGGCTCGTCGGAGAAGGAGACGAATATTCCATCAGAGTTGACGGAATATTCTAACGGCGTCAGGTAACGCTGTTAACTTATGTTAAGGTTTTAACAGAATATTCCTAATTGCAGTTAACTGTTCCGTTAGGGTTGGCCGCGTGTGGGGGTGCGTCTGGCCGTGCCACGACCAAACGCGTAGGTGGTTGGAAAAATTTTCTAAAATTATGGGGATGTTCCTGAGGTTGTGTAGATCATGGTGGTATATTCAAACACCCCATTTGAGCATTGTATGAGAAGTTATAACCTAGTTTCGTTTATGTGCTTTAAATTAACATTTATATAGTTGTTTCACATATAGGTGAGACCTATCCTCAGGACGAGCGCAGTCCATCGAGACTTAGGGACTACGACCCTTCCACATACCAGTGAGTGGGCTTTTGGTTTTCTATATATACCTATATACTTGAGATTTTCCCAGAAAATCGATTTAAATGAAATTGTGTTTGCCATGCCTATTGATTTATGCTTAGACTATGAATTGGTATGATATGTGCATATTGTGATTTGACGCGGTGGACGCTCAGGTAAGTACCAGGTGAGTTATAGATTGTTTATGTGAATTGATGATTATGTGAGATGTGTTGAGAGCTCGTAAACCTGCACACCGGTGTTAGTGCTCCTGCCCGTGGTTAGGGCACAGTCCCGATCGTGAATTGATGATTATGGGAGATGTATTGACAGCTTTCAGGACCCGTTATGGTCATTGTGAGTTTTTGGTGATGCCATTCAGATTAACGAATGCATCAGCAGCTTTTATGGATTTGATGAATCGAGTATTCCAGCCATATTTAGACAGGTTTGTCATTGTCTTTATTGACAATATTCTAGTATACTCTAAGTCTAAATCAGAGCATGTTTGACATCTCACTTTGGTGTTGAAGAGATTGAGGGAACACCAATTGTATGCTAAGTTTAGCAAATGCCAATTTTGGTTAGATCATGTGGCATTTTTGGGACATGCTATATTCGCCCAAGGTATTCTGGTGGATCCTCAAAAGGTAGCAGCTGTTGAGAATTGGGAGTAGCCACAAACCGTCACGGAGGTACGGAGTTTCCTTGGTCTAGCAAGTTATTATCGACGGTTTGTTAAAGATTTTTCAGTTATTGCTTTACCACTAATGAGGCTAACAAGAAAAGATGTTAAATTTGAGTCGAATAATTATTGTGAGCGGAGCTTCCATCAGTTGAAGTATTGTCTCACTCATGCACCTGTTTTGGTGCTTCCAGATGATAGTGGTAATTTCGAGATCTATAATGACGCTTCCTTGAATGGTTTGGGATGTGTGTTGATGCAACATGGTAGGGTGATTGCTTATGCTTCACGACAACTAAAACTTCATGAGATGAATTACCTTACTCATGATCTGGAATTAGCAGCCATTATCTTTGCTTTGAAGATTTGGAAACATTATCTTTATGGTGAAAAATGTAAGATTTATACGGATTATAAAAGTCTTCAATATCTTTTTACTCAGAGGGATCTTAATCTTCGGCAGTGGAGATGGATTAAGTTGCTAAGTGATTATGATTGCACGATTGAGTATCACCCTGGTCGTGCAAATATGGTGGCTGATGCACTTAGTAGGAAGACTCCAGTTAGACTTAATGCTTTTTATGCTTGTCATATTCCTCTTCTTACTGATTTGAGGTCCACTGGAGTGAAGTTAGGGGTGGAAGAACGAGAAGAAGCTTTACTTGCTAATTTCCAAGTTAGACCAATTTTAATTGATCGTGTGCTCGAGCCTCAGATGATTGATGAGGAAATCCAGTTAGACTTAATGCTTTATATGCTTGTCATATTCCTCTTCTTACTGATTTGAGGTCCACTGGAGTGAAGTTAGGGGTGGAAGAACGAGAAGAAGCTTTACTTGCTAATTTCCAAGTTAGACCAATTTTAATTGATCGTGTGCTCGAGCCTCAGATGATTGATGAGGAAATCCAGGAGTTAATTGAAGCCAGAAGTCAGGGGAAAAAGAAAGATCTTAGAGTTCGGGAGAGTGATGGCATGCTTATGCAGGAGAACAGAATGTACGTGCCAAATAATGCAAAATTAAAGAAAGAAATTTTGGATGAAACGCACTGTTCGGCTTATGCAATGCATCCTAGAGGTACTAAAATGTATCATACCATTCGACCATTTTATTATTGGCCGGGTATGAAAAGAGAAATTGCTGAGTATGTGAGTAGATGTGCCATTTGTCAGCAAGTTAAATCTCAAAGGAAAAAGCCTTTTGGGTTGATACAGCCACTTCCCGTTCCACAATGGAAATGGGAAAATATTACTATGGATTTTGTGTACAAGCTACCTCGTACACATAATGGTTATGACGGCATTTGGGTGATAATTGATCGGCTTACTAAGTTAGCACATTTTATTCCAGTGAGGGAGAAGTATTCTTTAAGCCGATTAGCTGAATTATTCATATCGAAGATTGTGAAGTACCATGGAGTTCCAGTTAGTATTATCTCGGATTGTGATCCCAGGTTTACTTTTAAGTTTTGGGTAGCATTCCAAGAAGCTCTTAGTTCGAGGTTACTTTATAGTACAGCATATCATCCTCAGACAGATGGACAATCAGAGAGGACTATTCAGATGTTAGAGGATATGCTGAGATCTTCAGTTTTACAGTTTGGTGATGCTTGGCATAAGCGGTTAGATTTGATGAAATTTGCCTATAACAATAGTTTTCATTCAAGTATTGGTCTGGCACCATTTGAGGCACTTTATGGTAGATCTTGTCGTACACCTTTATGTTGGTCAGAGGTTGGCGAAAGAGTTTTGGAGGGCCCTGAGATAGTGGAGGAGACTACTCAGAATATTCAAGTGATTAAGTCTAACTTGAAAGAGGCCTAAGATCGACAGAAGAGCTTAGCAGATAAACATGTCATTGACAGAGTGTATAAAGTGGGTGATTGGGTATTTTTAAAGCTTTCAGTGTGGAGAGGTGTGGTACGGTTCGGAAAGAAAGGTAAGCTAAGTCCTAGGTACATCGGACCATATATAATCACTGAGCGAGTTGGTGAAGTTGCGTACAGGCTTGAGTTGCCTTCAGAGCTGTCTAAAGTGCATAATGTTTTTCATGTGTCTATGCTTCGTCACTATGTTTCAGATCCGTCGCATGTGATACCTCTTCAACCTTTGGAAATTAATCCAGATTTGACTTATGATGAGGAGCCAGTAACTATTATGGATTGGAAAGAAAAGGTTCTGAGGAACAAGACTGTGAGATTAGTAAAAGTTTTGTAGAGAAATCACTTAGTTGAGGAGGCTACTTGGGAGACAGAGGACTAGATGAGAGAAATGTATCCATGCCTATTTTATGATTACTAGTGGTTTGTTTGTTGTTGTGAAATTTCGGGATGAAATTTTCTTAAGGAGGGTAGGTTGAGACAGCCCGTCCCGAATTATTTGTATCGATAGCGTGAAATGGTTTGCCCTTGGACGATTGTTGATGTAGTGGGTGATATGTTTTGGTTGTGGTCCAATATATGTTAAGTCCTAATTGTTTGGACCCAATTGGAGCTAAATTTGTCCTAGTTTATGGTTGGTTGTTTTGTTGCCAACTAGGACCACACACACATACCCATACCCTTACCCGTTGACTCACCTTCCTCTCGCATTTTCTGGCATTTCCATACAACCCGTATGGACAAACCATCAACCAACCAGTTCAGGCACGGATCGAGGTTTTAAAGTTAACATTCAAACACCTTGCAAGCCTAGGAGTTGATCTATACCTTTGTTTGGACTTAAAACCTTCGAAAACCCTAGTTTCTCGTGAGCTCCGATTTGGATATTGTTCATGCAATCGTGATCGTGAAGTTTTTAGAAGTTTTTAAGCTTCTAGGGAGCTTTAGAACGTCTTCACGAAGCTCGAAGAAGAAAAACGAAGTGTTTTGGACGTCGGGAAGTTGAGTTTGGCGAGTTTCAAGTTTGGCCGGATTTTTGTGGGTTTTTCCGGCAAGATTCCGTTGGATTTAAGTCTGGTAAGGGTTCGTTCTACTCATTGTAAGCTTCATTTTCATACAAATTTCATGGAATTTGGTTGGGATATGGAAAAGATATGAAGTTTTAAAGTTTTTCCAGAAACCGGCGAAAATTCAAGTTGCAGATGGCGGCGCTGACGGCGGCGACCGGCAAGGCTCGTCGAAGAAGGAGACTAATATTCCATCAAAGTTGATGGAATATTCTAATGGCGTCAGGTAACGCCGTTAACTTTTGTTAAGGTTTTAACGGAATATTCCTAACTGCCGTTAACTATTCCATTAGGGTTGGCCGCGCGTGGGTGATCGGAAAATTTTTCTAAAAATATGGGGATGTTCCTGAGGTTGTGTAGATCATGGTGGTATATTAAAACACCCCATTTGAGCATTGTATGAGAAGTTATTACCTAGTTTCGTTTATGTACTTTAAATTAACGTTTATATAGTTGTTTTGCATATAGTGAGACCTATCCTTAGGACGAGTGCAGTCAATCGAGGCTTGGGGGCTACGACCCTTCCACATACCAGTGAGTGGGCTTTTGGTTTTCCGTATATACCTATATACTTGAGATTTTTCCCAGAAAATCGATTTGAATGAAATTGTGTTTGCCATGCCTATTGATTTATGCTTAGACTATGAATTGGTATGATATGTGCATATTGTGATTTGACGCGGTGGACGCTCAGGTAAGTACTAGGTGAGTTATAGATTGTTTATGTGAATTGAAGATTATGTGAGATGTGTTGAGAGCTCATAAACCTTCACATCGGTGTTAGTGTTCCCGCCCGTGGTTAGGGCATAGTCCTTCACGTGATGTTCACCTTCCGCACCATATGCTCACCTTGGATCCAAGTTAGGTGCACAGTCTTGTCGTACAAACCACTTTAGGTGGTTCCGACTCGTAGGTGACCCGTGATTATTCGCACAGTCTTCACGTGATCGTAGCACTTGAGCATATTTATTTACGCCCAGTCCTGTCATACAGACCACTTTAGGTAGTTCCGACTCATGTTGTTGAGATGTGGATTTGAGCCGTACAAGTCACGTTAGGTGACTCTGGCTAGATGGATGAGCTCTAGATTCAGCCATACAGGTCACGTTAGGTGACTCCGGCTGACATATCATTTGCATTGATTTATATCACTTGGCTTACATGTTTATGCTGAGATATTTGACATGGCATATATGTGGATTTTGCTAATTCGAGAATGGTTTCGATATATGTATGTATTCTACGTTTTGGGAAATTATACAGGTTTTATGGCGAGGGGTTAGAACTTTTGAGAAATGAAATGATTTTGAAAAGCTTTGTTTTTGCCCACTCACACTTTCTATTTTGCACCCCTCTAGGTTCTAGTTAGGAGTGCTTTTGGTGTCTTGCGAGGAATCCACGGCAACTCTGACAGATTATCACCCTTGTATGGTCACCCTTTGGTGTTGTGTAATTAGTATTCGTCCTGCTGGACTGCTCTTAGGCTACTTATGCTCTGGTTGTGAATTCACACTTATTTCGTCTTGCACTTGTTCTTATTAGTGCTCTAGTTAGTTTGGTTTTTATTTATTCGCATTTCTTATATTATTATTGCTTCCGCATTGTGCACATGGTTACGTCACCCTCACGTGACGGCCAGTAAGCCTTGATTTCGGTCGAGGTGTGTCAGAATACTAGTACTATCATTATTTTTTAAATTGAACATTGACTGTTTCTAAAACTGAACGAGGATAATATCACTATTTCTTAAACTGAACGCTAACTATTTATAATATGAATACTATCACTATTTCTTAAACTGAACACTAATTATTTTTTATACACATGAAATAAAAACACAATTTCAAACTATACTCGATTAAGCCAATCCAGATTTCAAAAGTAAGATTTTCTCTTTTCCTTGAAGTATCATAAGTGAAGTGGAGTAGATTGCATGTTGACGTTAAACAATGACAAAGCCTATGCCTCCGCCTCCGAGATTGAAGTTGTATGGGGCTTCCTCGTAGCAGTATAATGTCTTCAAATTGCTGCAAATGTAATATCCAATCCATGTGCAACTCTCTTTCCACTTATGTGGAATTGTCTCAGAGGATTATTTGTTATTAGTTTTGCGAAATATTTTCATATTTTTCTTTTTAAACTGGATTAAATAGAACTAGTAATTAGTAGTTTAATTATTTTGATTATGTGTTTCTGGGTTGGTGCAGTAATGATGTTGCTCTAATAAATGTCTGGACTAATGAAATTAAAAGAGTGATATCATATGCAACCCTTCTGAGCGCCATTTGTAATTTGTCGTAAAAACAAAATTATATCCAACTATTTGAAATTAGTCACAATTATTTATTTATTTAGTCAAAAAAAAAAAAAAAAAAACATTTGAGTAGACATTTTTGTCAAATATATTTGATCATATCATAGAGATCATGATGTGAGAGAGAACATGTGCGAGGGATGTGGGTGGGTGTGAGCATGAAGTGTAATGCTTATCAGAAAACCAATATTTGTCCTTTTTATGAATTGAGGAAATGCAGAAGAGGTAGGGGGGACGGTGTTGTTTTGCTGAGAGGGGTTAAATCAAAGGAGTGGATGCAATTTATTATTGGTATTTCTAGTTCCAAACTCAAGTCTTCCCACCTTCGCAACCAGTCAATTCAACCATAGGTCCAAAGTAGCACCATATTTCTAAACTTAATGAATCACAGAGAGAGAGAGAGAGAGAGAGAGAGAGAGAGAGGGCAAAATCAACAAATCAGCTCATCGAGTCGACAATTTGAACAGACAAACGATAACACAATATGAGACGGCGACGACCATCTAGCATGATCATGCTTTGAACTCCAGCAAGATCCATGCATTTGACAAGTAACAATGAATATGAAATTGTCAATCTTACAATTCAGCAAAGGCTTCATAAATCCAGAAACATTATTCAAATACATTCATTACCGTCACGGTCATAAAAAAGGAAGAAAAATGTATCCCTTGCTATCTGATATATAAATCCTTCTTGACGCACGCGGCAAAGTTTCTTCTTTCTATTTTTTTCCAGCAACGGGTGCTCAGTTCATGCACAAATAAAGTTAGTTTCAGACAAGAAGGGAGGACTAGATTCTCCCCCAACTTTCAGTTTTAATGATATAGCATCAAGAAATTCAAATTTCAGGCTCGGTCATCAATGGTTTTCCCTTTCAAGTAAGCAGGGCTGTTGTTTTACAAATCGGGCACAGATTCTTCTGCATTAGCCATTGTTTGATGCAACTGGTGTGGAAGTCATGCCCACAATCTAGTGTGCCAATATCATCCTCATCAGCAAAAGCCTCCTGCCATGATAAGGTTTTATACAAGGTAACAAGGACAAGTAAATCAGCTGCATTAACTAATTGAAAGCAACTAGTTGTGTTCTTGTGCGGATAGCGATAGTTGCATAGCTCATACCTGACAGACACAGCATGGTTCCGCATCTGCAGGGGATTTTTCTGAAATACAGAGAAATTTTCGCTGTTTCATGCACTTCATAATAGTCTCCTCACTCAGTCCAGTGCTAACATCTCCTATACGTTCCCCCAGTGCCAGCAGTTCCTATTGTCCAAAAGTACAGTAATAGGAACTGTTCCGAAACAAACAAAAAAAAAAAAACATGGGAAAAATACTTGTCCCCATCTTACCTCGTAAGACATGTTATCAACATCAAGGCGCATGTCTCTATGCCTGTCGTGCATCTCAGCCATGCCATGATATATGAATGGGTCAAGGAGCATATAATCCTGACATCCCCACATGAATGTTGATTGTCAAACATATGTAATACAATGTATTTAGCAATAAGATAAGCTACTTTCCCCTTGTTCAACAAAAGCATTTAACCGTAAATACTAACAGAAAAGAACAATCAAGCCTGTACCTGCTCATAAACATACCCAGATGCTTGCAATTTAATTATGCTGCCCTTACAATCGTTAGTTTCATCTTTCTCCCCAACCCTATAATTTTTTCCCACATACCATTTAATCAACCCCATCAAATCATAGTCCACACCATGGAGATGCAGATGATTGATTATCCAGATATTTTATATTCTTACTCGAGAAAAAATCCTATATAATGCTGATGCACAAAGAACAACGTCCAATGTGCCGCACAAAAAAAGGAAAAAAAAAGGGGGGAATGAACAGTAGAATAACCGGTATTCCGTGCTACTTTCTTCTATAGGACATACTTCTGCTATGTTTGCATGTTAACCCAGTAAAGTAGACTGACCACCTTCACAACACATCAGAAGGTTGTTTAGGTAGAAATTGTTGTACAAGATTTATTTCGAACAGGCTTTTTTCATGTCACAACTAGTATACCCCTTACTCAAGCTGCACGTTGGCAGCTAAACTGTAACCAGATTTGGCCATAGAAATGGCACAAACAAAGCTCAGTGTCTTCTATGGTGCTCCAATGTACTTACAGAGAATGAAAAATCAAATTTTAAATCAATCAGAATATATGACAGCACCTGCATTGAAGATATCTAACCTTGTACCTCCACGTTTTTGTACTTGTCAAAAGACCATGACTATCAGCCTAAGCCAGATACCAAAACAGCCTTTTGCAGTTGCAATAAAACTTATAGATTCGAAGTTAAACCAAACAGAAATTAAAGTCAAGGTCAATAGCAAACCTCGGCGCGTAAGTTCTCACCCCTACGCATAGCATTCAAAACTTGACGAATCTGCTACACAAGAAAATTATAATGGTTAGTTCCCGAGGGAATGATTCTTTTGCAAAATTTAGTGGGATATAGAAGAATAAAACTTGAAACACGGATGCCATCGTATAACCAGTCCGAGGCAAGAACCATTAAGTAAAATGCAAAATAATTCCACTCAACCCCACATCCAACCATAAAACTTAATGTGCAAAAGTGAAAGAATATGACTATAACAAATATCAAAATAGTAAAGAATTCAGGGACAAAGCTGGAGATCTATATGAATGGGGGCATCCTCAAACAATGAAGATATAATTTAAAAAGCTAAAAAAATTACCAAACAAAATACTTATATATTAATCAATCAGATTTTGCATACAACATATTACAACATCTCTTCATGCGTTTTCATGTTTTAAAAGCATTGCATGACAACTTCATTAACTATCAAATATCTCTCCCTATAAAAATAACCATGTAATCATCCATCCATTAATTTCCCAGCCAATTTCTCAACCGAATGTTTAGAAATTTCATGGCCTAAAATGCTCTTTCAATGTTGGCAGTAGCAACTGGAAGAGTTAATGTTAATGTCACAACCAAGTAAACTAGTGAAACACCTTACTAATGTCACAAACATGTACATTTTTATTCTACCAAAAAACCTGTGTAGGGGCATCTGCCCCCTGTGGGCCCAAGGTGGCTCCGTACATGAAAGAATAGTTTAATTTTCCCAATCAGAAGCCAAAGTTAAATACTTCCTGCTTTACTGTAGCAGTACAAATTAGAATTAGCTCCCTACACACATAAAATGTTATATTATCATTAACACACCTATTTAGTACCCAGTCAACGCAGTACATATTCACTCTGGGAGTTTCACCTTCCTCGTAAGAAAAGAGTGGCACCATTATCACCCCTATTTTATTTACCCAGCGACCTTGTTTTGCCACCCCCACAAAATTTTGTAAACAAATTTTTTTCTAAATTGCCATTATTCCCACAATATGTCTATCTTAACAACTCCACCACCCACCATATAAACACTCTTTGTAACCCTCAAATTTTCTCTTGATTTCAGATAACCCTTAGCAAAAGAAAAAAAGCCAGTGTGTGCTGGCCTCTTCTTGTAATGGTCTCCCTTAAAGTTATTTTGTGAAATGCTAAATTTGCAATAAAGAGTTATGGGGTAGGTGAAGTAGATGGGGGGCTTGAATAGAGCCCGTCAAAAGAAACGGGACAGGACAGAAGTATCTTATTTAGCAACCACAAATTGAAAAGTGGAAAGTTAAAACCTATATTGTTCATCAACTACTGTGGAGAATATATACAATATTATCACGAGAAATGTTTACGTGAATACTCTCATTCAAGTAAAGCATGAAAAAACTTTAAGACATGAAAGTTCCAGGAACTAAGAGATATTCCAAAAAGGTGATACTAAGATTTACTTTGAATATCAAAATGATGACAGAAACTGACAAAAGCCATTGCAAAATTAATTCTAAAGATGTAATATCCATGATATACAGTCTCCAAAGAGTACATGTACGGTGAGAGTGTACTTGAAAAGTAGGGAAAAAAAAATAAAAACACAAACCTCAGATATAAGTCGGCGCCTCCCTTCGATGTCAGCTGCTAATGCCCGCAGTGACTGGGGCATATTAAGAGCATCATCACCACGTCTGTCCAAGAATGCGGACCTAGGATGTGGTAAGTGACGAGCCTGGTTATTAGACCCAGAAGAACTTCCTGAATCCTGTGAGGAAGCAGGTCCTGAAGGTACTGGGTTATAATGACTATGACCTCCGGGTTGAGAATCAAAAGAAGGAAACAAAGACCAATCTATTGTTCTTTGATGATTTTCAGATGGAGAGTTGTTGGCACGGATCAATGCAGGAGTAGCAACAAAATTAATGCCAGAACTGGGGCCACTTCTTGAAGAGGAAGGGGCAGCTACAGAAATGCTTAATTCTCCAGAGGCCAGACCCCAAATTGTGGGATCCTGTGCTGAATTTCTCACATCATTGGCAGTTGTAAAAGTCGAATGCTCCACATTGTTTCGGGGAATGCTTCTTAAGTTTGCTTCTCCTCTTAACTCAGCACCTCTGTATCCAGACAAAAGAGAACTTGGTAAGCTGCCCACTCTTGAACTGGAAGCACCAGTCCAAGGAAAAGGAAGCATGTTTCCTGACGAACCACTCATATGCATTGCAGGAAACTGGCTTTGGGAACCAGCCGAATTTGTTGCAGCTGCAGTTATTGACCTCCCTTGTGATGATAAGTTGGATGGAGCAGATTCTTGCTGAGGCCCAGAACAAGCCCCCCTACAAAAAAATTCCCGCAGTGAGCTTGCTCCATTTCCTGTTGCATCTATTGAAGGCAAGGTATCAGATGCCCCAAGTCTCAAACCAACCCTGGTTCTTGAGTTTTGTTCTGAAGGACCACCACTAGGAGAACTACGCAACAGTGTAGATAAACTTAAATTACTAGGACTATAACGAGCAGAACCAGTATTCCAAGCACTAGTTTCAGCTTGTGGAAGGGAGCTAGAACTTTCACCAGAATAAGCCTGGCCTGAAGTACCCTCAAGGGCCTTTCGCTTGCATGATAAACCCCAAGATCCAAAAGAAGAACTTGGGTTGCCATCATTTTCCTCAACCAGAAAATCAGTGCTTCTGGATAAAGTCCCAACAATATCGGGTGAAGCACTACCAGAAGATGTCTGTTCTGTTTCTAATCCACCTGAAATATCATCCTCCATGCCAGGCACACTATTACCACTACTTCCCTGAGAAAAAAATGGCCCACCTTGAATCTGATTGCCACTGATTCCAATAAGAGCTCTCCCAGGAAAAAGGATATTTTGTTCAACTCGTCTTTCTTCTGAACTTTGACCAATCACAGGACAAGCACTATAAGGAGATGAACAACCTTGTCCCAATTTCATCCCATCATCATCAACTGGACCCAATCTAGAGCTAGGTTCACCTGAACCACTCAAGTTCTGGTTACTAGAGGCATTTAAACATGGAATCTCACCAGATGTTACCATATAACTTGACAACCGGTTTTCAACAGGATTTAGCATATTAATCAAAGAAGTCTGCTGACTCATACTAGTGCTGTTTGAGAGAGATCCAAGCTCAACATCTGTGATTTCAATGACAGTATCAATACCACTCCCTTGACCTTGCATTAGGGTCAACGAATCCCACCAAATACACCGGGCTCAAAAGACACTATATGGTGTTCACAGGTGGTTCAGATAAAACCCTAGTGTAAAAGATCGGGAATATTAACTTAATGCTGGTACTCTGAATGTAAGAAAACAAAATTCCAAACATTAGTTCAAATTCATATATAAATAATATAGCAAGAGATAAGACAGGATTCAGATTTACTAATGGGGATAAGATGATATAAAATCAATTTCTTGCATTATGTGCATGCCTTTAACTGAAAACCCTGACCCTGGAGATTGATAAAATAATAATAAAAAAATCAAAATGGTGGCAAAAATAAGAAGGTGCATGAAACAGTCTTGAGACTAGTGACGTGGTGTCATTCAGGAAGATGTAAGCTCATCACTAGCAGAGCAATTACAGCAAAAACACCTAAAATGAAAACGGTATGAGGAATTTAACCGGGAGAGAGAAGGAGGGGGAACAATAAACAAACGTAGGACAAAGTAATACCAGAAAGAAAATTAGAACACAGAGAACAGTCGGCTTATTCTCAAACAATAATCTTAATTAATTTTATATGGCATAAACTCTCTTACAAAATAGCACCTTAAATATCAAAAATATCCTAAACCCTAATATAACTTAGCACCATACTATTACATGTAAAGCCAGTTGACCATCAATTCGAATCCACATTAGTAATTTAATAGAAACTAAACAAGCAGCTTCATACTTGGAACGTTGATATACTTCGCCCTTGATATGGTCAAGGATGTCATAAACTATAAGTTTTATATCTAAGAACTCTCAGCCTAGCTTACTCCAATATATGAACTTTTACTCGCAAGTTTAATCATGGTATTCTTACACAGTCAAGTGTGAACTTTTTAAGTAACTGTATTAATGTGCTCAAGTTAATTTAGTTTTGCACCAAAATAAAGTTGAACCGGGTCTGGTTGACCAAGAATCAAGTGTACACCACTCTTTCTCAATCTTACTCAGGCAGACTTAATTACTGGAAAGAATTGGTCGGAACAGGTTAGAATTTGGTTGAACTCAATAAGACATACTGTAGCGAAACTGATCACTCAGTTGCAGCTTGGCGCGAATCAGGCTAGCTGAATTAACCCCCTCTATTGGATCAAAAAGACTAAATCAAATGAACTTAACTTAATTCCTAAACACTCGTGCTTCTACCGAACAATTAACGAATAATGAAAATCTTATTCCATTATCAATAGCAACAAAAATGATATTAAAATCCACCACAGAATCAAGAACAAAAAAGCCTTGATATCAAAATCCAATAACTGATATTATAGCCGTCCATCACATGTTTAAACCAATGCAAACGGGATTAAACATCTCCAATAGTAATGTTGTTAATGCAATGTAATTGACCAGCTCATAAAACCCAATAAAAAAGATGCAAATTAGAAACTTGTGAAAAATCGCCCAACCCATTTCTTCAACTGGGTTCGAATTTTGAGCATACCCAACTCAGGATCTTTGCAATTCTGGCCAAAAACCCAACCAAATTGATTTATTTTCAAATGATTCGACTCAAACCAGTAAAACAAACCAAACCCAGAACGCATAATCAACAGCTAAATTCAGGTCATTTGGGTCCATTCCGATCCTCCTAATTCTCTCCAATTCGGAAGAAATTAAAACCACAAAAACAAATAAAATTAAAAAAATTGAAAAAAAATGGAAGATGATAAGCCAAGGAATTAATGGTGGGGAAAGAATGAGGAAGAATAAGTACCGGAGGGTAGAATGGGGAGGACGAGAGATGATAGACGGAAGCGGCAGGATCAAATGGTATGGTGAGAAAACGTCTCCCACACACTCTCTCTCTTCCGTCTGTGTTCTGAGTCTCTGATTTTCCTTCTTCCTTCAGTTACTGGTTTATATTATTAAACCAATTTAATGCGAAAGAGATATCCCGGAATGCGACAAAAAAGCCCAACTGAGAGCAATGGATGAGAGAGACGGAGGGAGAGAGGATGGAGGAGTAAACTTGGTATTCGTGTCGTTTTTATGTAATACTTGATACCTTGACAGATTATATCGTGTAATACGTATTAAAATAAAGGAATTGTTATTGGCACTCTAAAAATCTCATTTCACACTCCAAACTTTCTATATTTGGAAAGAAAAATACACTTGTGAGGAGTGTAGAATGAGATTTTTGGAGTGCCAATAACACTTCCCTAAAATAAACAGTTAATATGACCCAATCCAAAATCAACCTGTTAATATTATCAAGTAATATGACCCGACCCGTTATCTGTTAAGAAAAATATTTTTTAAATCAATAAAAATGAAAATGAAAAACATAATTTGATCCAAAAATGTAAAACATAATACTAAATTAGTATATACATACTAAATTTTTGAGTTGATCGCTTCATGAAAGTTGTAAAGTTTTTCATTACGAGTGATTACATTTTTCACACTTCTACAATAATTATTATTAATTTTGCACTCAAATAAAAAACATTGTTCATTGATAGGAGCATATTCATGCGACTTAAATGGCTTGTTCTCGTACATTTACGTTATGTTTCTTTAGTTATTTTAGTCCTTTATGCTTCTTTTGTGTGTTTTCAGGATCATAAGACGTGTTTGACGAAAGGATGCATTGTGGAGTGTTTTGGGGCCTTTTGGAGCACTATTGGGCTAAGGATTGATAGCTTATGCTTGGAGCCCAAGTGGTTGGATGAAATTGAAGGCCTTGTATACACTTGAGGACACAAAACAATGGCCCTAACCCAATTACATTCACATTGCCGTGGGCTTAACACAAACACCATTCCTTGCCATGCAAGGGGGAGCAATTTGGGTCCATTTCATGCACTTAAACCCTAGCCCAATTACACACCATTGCAGCCAAATCCATTCTTTGCCATGCACATTCACCACCAATTCAACATTGCAGCCACATGCACCAATTCCTCCATCATTGCACAACATTGCAGCCACATGCACCAAAAACTACACTATGCCGTGCATTCCATTCATTACAACATTGCCATGCATCACATGCATTTCCAACACTTCCCCCTTTGTGACGTGCCTTCCCTTCCACTTTCCAACCACATTCTTCCACTTCCCACTTCATCATTACACCACCTAATCCACATGCTTTCCCAACAATATAATTGAGCCAACACATGCACCCAAACAAAGCCAACCTAGCTAACCCTACATGCATTTCTTTATTCACTCTTCATCACATGCATTTTCACCACCATTCACACACACATGCATCCTGAAATCCTTGCCGTGCCTTCCCCTTAGATTTTCAGCAACTTCTCTTCATCATTACACCACAAATCACCCACATGCACTCTTAATCATTCATCCATTTCACCACAAATCCTTCTTTGCCGTGCACATGGTCTTCCCTTTTTCAATTCCAGCTCACACAAACACACCAACACAAAACAGCCCATCCTTTGCCGTGCACACTCCCATTGCATTTCCAGCTATTCCACATGCTATTTCAGCCACATCCCTCCATAATCATTCAAATCCCTGCCATGCACATGCTCTCCCATTTTCAGATTGAAGCCACATCCATTTCCAGCACCAAACACCACTCATTGCCGTGGCTACCAACCCATTTCCAGCTTTCACATGCTGCAACATGCAATTCCAGCTTTCCACCCACTTTCCTAGCTGTTTTTCACATGCATTGCAGCCACATTCTCACCCATTCTCTCCCTATATAAACCACACACACTTCATTCATTTGTGATTCATTCACTCCCCATTCCATCTCATTTCATACACAACACCACAACACAACACAAAAACAGCATGCTTCCAAGCTTACCGTGGGTTCCCTTCCACTTCTCCTCCATTGCTTCCATTTCCACCACTCCCCAAACTATCCACACCATCAAACTATCCTTAGACCTTATGCTACAACGAAGAGGAAGAGAAGAGGGCCTAAACGTTCATACAATTCAAGTTTGAGTTGTTGGAATGTTTAGGCGTTTCTTTGATTTCAATGTTTAATTTCAATTCTCTTTATTTTGTACGTATGAGGAACTAAACCCCCCTTGGCTAGGGGGGATTCGAAATATATGTTTATGCTTGCAATATGATTTGAGTACTTCTAATTACAGTTCATAAGTTGTGAATTCAATTTGTTTAACTATTTGGTTGATAACCTATTTATGTATGTTTATTGAGAGTTCACGCTTAATTTTCATGCATGAATAATACGCTAGAATATAAGTGAATTTCACGTAATAGTTATGAACTTATATTCACAAGTAGTGGAGGTTGCTTATAAACAATCGCGTTAAACAAATTCTTGGCATAAGTTTCATGCAATCATAGTAACGAATGCCTCGTCAACACTTATAGTTTTCATGATGCTTAACGATTCTTGCTTGTATCTCTATTATGCAATTCATGTAGGGAACTTGTGAGGAATGCTTTGGGTTGTCGTATGCAATCATCCAATTCATTAACTTAAGGAAAACTTGACGGTTAATTTAAGCGGACATAATTAACCCGGGGCGTTGAGAATTCATGGTTTATTGAAAAGTAATTAGAAATCGTTTTGTATGCAAGTATAACATGTGTGGCGATGAACCCCTTAGCTAGCTTCCCATCCATTCATTTCCGTCAAATCCGTATTTACAATTTGTTTTCTTTGCAATTTATCCATTTTAGTTTAATCTCGTCCAAACCTAAATCCCCCCTCCATATTTTGTTTAAGTCTTAGTCTTAATCTTTCTTATTTTTAGTTTTGCATTCTTCGCATTAAATAGTGTTTTAAACTTGTTTTTACGTTTTTAAAGTAAAATCCAAGTGATTAACAATCCCTCCTAATCCCCGGTCCAGAACGATCCCTACTTATACTTATACTACAATTGACAAAAAGAGGGTTTAATTTGTGTGCGTAAATTCCACGCATCAAATTTTGGCGCCGTTGCCGGGAATTAGCAACTTTGCTAATCTCTTGGATTGTTTTATTTTCGTTTGTGTGTATATATTTTTAGTTTTATTTTGTTGATTTTAGAAGCAAGACATGGCACTTGATAGTGCTTCTCTTTTGTCACAGCTTATGGAAGAGTACCAAACGCAAAGAGTTGGTACATTTGATCATAATCAATCAAGGAACGACGTGTTTTCCAATACTTACAATTCGGATTGGAGTGATCATTCAAATTCTATGTGGTGGGAACCTCAACATATTCAACAAGAAGGATATTGGCAGCCTTATGAGGAGTTCTATTCAATGTCTATGCATCCACCACAACCTCATATACAATATGCCCAACCAAACCAAGGTTTGTCAATAGATTATAATCAAGCTCTTAATGAATTAATTTCTTCGGTGCAGGGCTCACAAAACCAAGTCGAGGAGGTTCAACAAGGAGAATATTGGCAACCATATGAGGAGTTCTATGCCCAAAGCAATGTAAGTAATTCAAGTGATAATGATACGATTTTTCAATTACTTACTACTTTGACGCAGGAAGTCCAAACTCAAAACAAGGACGAACAAAATCAAGACAAGAAGTTGGGTAAATTGGAGGAGCAAATTGGGCAGATTATGGGGTTCATGAAACAAATTCAAGAGCAAAGTGAACTCTCCAACTCAACTATTGAAAACTCGAAGGAAGATTTTGAAATCCATAATGTTATCACTCTGGGAAATGCTATGGAGGTTGGAACGGACCCTAAACCATCATCAAATTACAAGGAAGATGAAAGGTTGCAATTTGAGGAAGAGGAACACACGCAACCTATGGCAAGGGTGGAAACACCTTTGCCGCAGGCACCTATTGCTCCTACGCCATCCAATTCAGGTAAGGTTGTTCCAAAGTTAATTATTTCTAACCCCGTTCCACTGAATATCCCTATTCCTTGCAGGATCATGCAATCCAAGGAAGAAGAGGGTGAGAAAGGCATCTTCGAATCCTTTCCAAAGAATCAAGAGCAAGATGTGACTGAGGAATGTCTAGAATTCATCAAAGAGGATATACTTGAGACAACAATTCGCAAAGAAATTGGATTTCATGACACAGGACAAGTCATAATGCTCAAAACACCAAATCCAGCTGAAATTTCTAGTCTTACAACTTTCGAAGGGGTGTTTATTCTTGAGTTTATGTCGGAGCACACAGGTAAGCCACCTCCCCGAATTTCAATTTTCTTTTATACTAATATGTTGTTAATGATCCAGGCACCCACTATAGAATTTAAACCATTACCGGATCATCTCAAGTATCACCCCCCATTCAAAGATAAATTCCATGTCGTGGGTTCCAATTGAGCCTAAGAAGGCTTCGTCCGGCTGCAAGACGTAAAAGAAAGCGCTACTTGGGAGGCAACCCAATACAGTGAATAAAACAAAGCTTGTTCATTAATTTTCTAGAAATTACAATTGTATCTAAACATGGCAGAAAGATGGAGCCTTCACAAGGGTTGTGTACGTGAGGCCCCACTACGTGGCAACACTCTAGGAGCGGGAGGCATCGAAGCAGGAGACATCGGAGCGAGAGGCATAGGAGCGGGAGGCACCGAAGATAGATCATTCAAGGCCCCAATCCTTGGTGGAACGTTGGATGACCAGGAAAAAGGTGCCTCTGGAAAAAAGCCGCAAGCCTTTGACGGTCATCAAGCTCATCAAGCTTCCTCTTCATGCCTGTCGAATAATTGTTGGCAAGCACGTGCAAACTTCAGTTCTCGTACTTAAGCTGTTTGATCTCCTGCTTAAGACTCTCCACCTCCGCCATCAAGGATTCAACCTGACGGGAGCGAGCAAGTAGGCGTTGGTCCATGTTGGACACAGAGCCAGCGCACTGAACGCTAAGAGCCAAGGACTCTTGAACGGCCAACTCATCGGACCGTCCTGAAAGCAACTGACTGTCTTTGGGAGTGAGGAGGTTCCGAGCTACTATCGTAGCTGTTGTTGCATCTGTCATCACAGAGTCCTCACCTGTAAGAGGGCCATGAGAAGATAAGAAAGACGGGCACCATACCTTATCCTGACGCGGCGCAACCGGATCATTGCTTAGACTCAAATCTAAGCAAATGTTCGATGGGTTAGATGAGCTAGCCATTTTTCAAGAAGTTAAAAGAGAAGGGTTGGATGGAGTGAAATCTCGACGGGCCGGAGACGATTTCTAGGCAATCTTCAGAGTGTGCATGATAGAGGTGATCGATCACCTCTATTAAAGGAGAGGCGACACAATCACCAATTCAGAAATGAAGAGACACCACTCTTCAAAGCCGGAATTTCCGGCGTAAAGATCGCCAGCTCTTCAGACGCAATCCCGGCTTTTCAAAAGCGTGTGTAACTTTGTCAAAAGCTCCCGGCTTTTCAGAAGACGCGTGGAAGGTGAGAAAGCAGCTGCACACTTTTGCCGACAAACGTGGGTGACAAAGCCGAAAGCTCCCGGCTTTCCAGAAAGCGAGTGCAACTTTGTCAAAAGCTCCCGGCTTTTCAGAAAGCGCGTGCCACTTTGTCAAAAGCTCCCGACTTTTCAGAAGACGCGTGGAGGACATCGCCGCATCCGCACTGCCACTTGCCATTACAATTCCTATATACATCAACATTCATGGCAAGGCATACACCCACAAACGCATAACTTTCCTTCTCGGGCGAAAATGTAAGCTGCAACCAACCCTCTCAAACATGCTCAGTTTTCTCCTTCTCTTGAGAACACACTTTCAACCATGGATGTATCCCCCAAAGAAGATACCAGATGCCTGGAGTAAGGATGAGGCAAGAGGAAACGGTGGATGGAAGCATGTGGAGACAAGCGCAACAAATATATGTGCTGATTCATTCGCTGCCTCTTCGAAAGCAAAGATATCTCATATCATCAAGGGCGAAAGCAAAGGTATCTCATATCATGCTCTTTCCCTGTCTTTTCCTTTGTCCTTGATATTACTTGCATGGCAAAGTGAAAGAAGCAATCAGCCGGCACTTGGAGTCTATCTGGACTCTATTCCCTGGTTGCTTACCTAGCTTTGCTGAGCTATCCTCTAACCCTCTTCAATACGAATTGGAGAGATTGAACAAAGAAACAGATAAAAGGAGTAAGCTCAGACCTTCGGGGGAGACCAAAAGAATCCTGCTGCCCAGTTCAAGAGTAGCACAAAGGAAAATCAACGATCGGAGGAAACCAAAAGAATCTCCAGCTCAGTTCAAGAGTAGCCTGTGGAAAAACTCAAGACGAAGCCTCACTGCAATCACCAAGGAGAAGATGGAATTTACACTCCATAACCAGATTTGCATCCCTAAACTCTTCTCTTTGTTAGATACATTCTGCCATGTTGAGTATGTTTAGTTGCTTTTTATATGTTTACTTTTGTTTGGTGTGTTTTAAGCTTAAAACATTGAGGACAATGTTTGATTGAAGTGTGGGGGGGGGGGGGTAACTAAGTATGTTGATGCAAATTCGTGGGATTTTATCACCCATAACTTCAAGTGTTGTGATACGAGAATTATACGCACACAAATTAAACCCTCTTTTTGTCAATTGTAGTATAAGTATAAGTAGGGATCGTTCTGGACCGGGGATTAGGAGGGCTTGCTAAAGCCTTCTAAATTGACTTAAGAACGTAAAAACAATATAAAACACTAAACTAGACTCAAAGAATGTAAAACTAAAATTTAAAACATTAAGACAAACCAAAAGACTCAAAACTAATTTTGGACAAATTTAAGATTATGGCTTGATTCAAACTACTTTAAAAACACAAACTAAACAGATTCTAAGCACTAAAGAACAAGAAAGTAAAGGGGGGGGGGGAAGTTTTGATTTGACGAAAATTGAAATAACAAAACAAGTTAATAAACTGAGCGAAATGTAAATATGAAATTGTGATGGAATGAATGGAATGAAGGCTAGCTAAGGGGTTCTTCTCCACACATGTTATACTTGCATACAAGATTGATTCTCAGTTGGTCTTTCGATAAATTATGAAACTCAACACTCCGGATTAATTTGGTCCGCTTAAATTAACCGTCAAGTTTTCCTTAAGTTAATGAATTGGATGGGTTTGCGCAACGCAATTCACAACATTCTCCAAAAGTCCTTTACGTGAACGGCACAATAAAGATACAATCAAAGATCATTAAGCATTATGAAAACTATAAGTGTTGACGAGGCATTCGTTACTATGATGAGCATGAAACTCGTGCCAAGAATATGTTTAACACGATTGTTTATAAGCAACCTCCACTACTTGTGAATATAAGTTCATAACGATTAGGTGAAATTCACTTATATTCTAGCGTCATATTTATGCATGAAAATTAAGCGCGCATTCTTAATAAACATTCATAAATAAGCTATCAATCAAACGGTTAAACGAATTGAATCCACAACTTATGAATTTCCAACGAAAGTTAATCAATTCATATTGCAAATATAAACATAGTTTCGAATCACCCCCTACCTAAAGGGGGTTTAGTTCCTCATAACTTTGAAATCAAAGAAACACCTAAACATTCCAACAACTCAAGACTTTGAATTGTATGAACGTTTAAGCACTCTTCTCTTCCATACATACAAAACAAATAGAATTAAAATGAAACTTTGAAATCAAAGAAACACCTAAACATTCCAACAACTCAAACTTGAATTGTATGAACGTTTAGGCACTCTTCTCTTCCTCGTTGTTGTAGCACAAGGGTTAAGGATAGGTTGTGTGATGGTACGAAGTGTTTTGGAGGGATGGGAAATGGTTGGATAGTGGCTGCAATGGAGGAGAAAAACTGCACAGAAAATGGGAGGATATGCACGGCAAAGGGCTTGGGAGATGGTGTGTTTGTGGTGTGTTTGTGTATGAAATGAGGAATGCCTTGAATGATGAGAATGCAAGGGCTTTTATAGGAGAATGAAGGTGTGAATGGCTGTTTGTTTAAGCATGCAAGTGGCTAATTAATGATGAACAAACAGCTAAGAAAGCATATGCAAGCTGGAATTGCACAAGGGTGCCAAAGGGAACCCACGGCAAAGGAGTTTTTGGTGCATGTGATGGCTGTTTTGTGTTGGTTAAAGCTTGTGAAAGCATGTGCAATGTATGGTGGATGAATGAGATTGCATGTGGCTTTATGGTGGAATGTTTAAAGGGTGCATGTGAGTGGGTATGTGGCTGAAAATGCATAAGGTGTACACGGCAAGGGTTTGGATTTGTGGTGGGTGGATGAAAGAATAATGTCAAGGTGTGGGGTTGTTAAAGGGTTTGAGTGTGTTGGAGATGCATGTGATGCATGGCAAGGTTGGAGAAAAGGTGTGATAAGTGATAAGTGATAAGTGATAAGTGAATGGTTTGTGGTGAGTGATAAATGAATGATATGCTAAGTGATAAATGAATGATATGTTGAGTGATAAATGAATGATATGTTGAGTGATAAATGAATGATATGTTGGGTGATAAGTAAATGATATGTTGAGTGATAAGTAAATGGTAGTGATAAGTGAGTGGTTTGATAAGTGAATGATATGATAGGTGAATGGTTATGATGAGTGAATGAGTGTATGGTTTAAAATGGGAAACAAGGCCCTTCCTTGCATGGCAAGGAAGGGAAACACCAAGGGACACACGGCAAGGGTAACAATGTTGGAAGGGACATTGTTTTGTGACCTAGAATAAGTAGGATTCCTTGATATTGTTCAAACAAAAGGTCTTTAGGTCTTCAATTTCGTCCATTCCTTTTGCTCCGAGCATATGCTATCCATTCCAAGCCCAATTTTGCTCCAAAATGCTCCAAAATGCATCTTTTTGCTTCCTTAGCCATATGAACCTAAAAACACACGAAAATGGCTTAAACTACTAAAACAAATATGAATTAACAACATAGATGCACGAAAACAAGCTAAGTAAGTCGCCTAAATATGCTCCTATCAAATACCCCCACACTTATCTTTTGCTAGTCCTCGAGCAAAACAAACAAAAGAAAGAAAACAAAACGAAACAAACTAACCAAAACCAAAAACTAAACCTTCCAACGTTCGCCTCAGGGATTTCCAATGAAACATGACATGTCAAAATTCATTACTCACATGGCTTTTAGTCTTCCTTTCCCTCAAGCACATACTTAATCATAGTCACCATTCACTAGTTCGCATTTAATCAATTAAAACATATTTTGAATGTAGTAACATGCCTTAGAGAATTCCCTCAATTCCTCACTCGTTATGCACTC
The DNA here is from genome assembly GCF_019419815.1 of Pyrus x bretschneideri. Lineage (NCBI taxonomy): Eukaryota > Viridiplantae > Streptophyta > Magnoliopsida > Rosales > Rosaceae > Pyrus > Pyrus x bretschneideri. Next base: position 56,781 of record NW_025999841.1, read on the forward strand.
AATTTTCACTCAAATTTTCTGACTACACACCCTACACTAGTTATATGTGAGAAGATTGATGTAAACATGAAAGACTAGTACTCACATACGTTATACAAAGAAAGCAATTTCGGGAGTAATTAAACGTGTATGGATATGATCTCATGAATGGGATGCTACTACTTAGATGCGAGAACCAGTGACACCATATGCTCATACCAAATTCAAACTCCACATTTGAAATGCACAACACTCAAGATAGAAGTCAAGGGTTGTAACGGGGCTTGGGGTTTTGGCTAACAAGGGAAGGTAAGGAATAACAAACGTTCTTTAAGCAATAATAAGTAAAGTAATGAAATTAAGACCTAGAATTCCCTTAGAATGCAGAAATCAACTTTTAAACAAATAGGGGAGATTTAAACAACTCTTAGGGCCTAATTCATTGTTTTGGGCCCTTTCTTCAACAACCAATACTTTTCAACTCTTTTTTTTTTTTTTTTTTTTTTTTTTTTTTTTCTTCTTTTTTTTTCTTTTCTAACTGTGCCTATGGCACAAAAACTCACATGAATACACTTTCCCCCACACTTATTTTCTGCACACATTAATCAAAGGGAATTCATTCATGCTTACTATGCTTCAAGAACAAGGGTACGGATGTTCCTAATCTAGGCTAGGTGAAGATAATGTGGGTTAACAAAGAAAGTAGGCTACACAAGGCTCAACGGGGTTAAATCCTATAAAACAAATGAAAAGGGAAATATGGTAATTTGGCTATGGTGTTCACTACACAACTTCATCTTGAATACGTGTTATGCAAATCAATGACATGCTTTGAATGAAATGGGCATGAGTTCTAGCATTTGGAACTAAGTGATGAAACGCCTTCTAAGTAGTAACCAAGCAAAGAATAATGAGATCATGCAACGACTTTAGAAAACAAAGAATGCACAGATTTTAACTCTCCAAATAAACGTTTAAGCTCAAGTCTCATAGGGATGTAGCGTTTGTTTAAGTTCCTTCCTTCAAGCATGTTACAAAAACTAATTTTTTCTTTTGTGATTACATGTGAATTCGTGAACTATAACTACAACCAAGCATAAACCAAAGAGTATATCAAACGTCCATCCATGTTTGTAACTTTCTTTAACCGTCATGCAATTAAAAACCAAATCCTCATCATTGCGTTGGAAGGTACCCTACGACACAAACACACAAAAACAACTTTAAAACAACTCTTTTTGGGTTTTTCAAAACAATTTTTCAAATTTTTATGGGATTTTCGAATTTTTAAGTCAAAACACACTAAAACAGTTTAAAAACATTTTAAAACAGCAAGGAACAACACTTAAAGTTATGGGTGATAAAATCCAACAAATTTGCATCAACATACTTAGTTACCCCCCCACACTTAAATCAAACATTGTCCTCAATGTTTTAAGCTTAAAACACACCAAACAAAAGAAAACATATAAAACAACAACTAAACATACTAAACATGGCAGAATGTATCTATCAAAGAGAAGAGTTTTAGAGATGCAAATCTGGTTATGGAGTGTAAATTCCATCTTCTCCTTGGTGATTGCAGTGAGGCTTCATCTTGAGTGATTCCACAGGCTTACTCTTGAAATGCGCTGCTCCCATCGTTGATTTTCCTTTGTGCTACTCTTGAACTGGGTAGCAGGCTTCCTTTGGTCTCCTCCGAAGGTCTGAGCTTCCTCCTTTTATCTGTTTCTTTGTTCAATCTCTCCAATTCGTATTGAAGAGGGTTAGAGGATAGCTCAGCAAAGCTAGGTAAGCAACCAGGGAATAGAGTCCAGATAGACTCCAAGTGCCGGCTGATTGCTTCTTTCACTTTGCCATGCAAGTAATATCAAGGACAAAGGAAAAGACAGGGAAAGAGCATGATATGAGATACCTTTGCTTTTGCCCTTGATGATATGAGATACCTTTGCTTTTGAAGAAGCGGTGAATGAATCAGCACATGTATTTGTGGTGCTGTTTCCTCCTGGGTCATCTGTACTCCAGGCATCTGGTATCATCTTTGGGGAAGAAGAAAGAATGGAGTATTTTGAAAGGCTTTGCTGGGAATGCACCCTCAGAGGTGAGAAAGAGTTGGGCATTTTCTTCAGTTCTGTCTTGCCAAAAAAATTGAAGGTCGACATATATAGGGAATTCAATAGCAAGTGGTGGTACTGTTCTTTTACCGTTGTCGACAGACGTTTTGATCCCGCAAATCCGGCTTTTTGAAATAGTGACGACTCTTCGATCTTTGAATTTGCCTCTTCGATTTCTGAGCAGTCGCCCCTTCGATTTCTGAACGATGCCCTTCGCTTTCTGAACGACACGTAGTAGCGCGGATGTGGCTCTGTCTGAGATCTTTTGACAAGTGGCACGCGTTTTCTGCAAAGCCGGGAGTTTTCGACAAATATGCACACGCTTTCTGGAAAGCCGGGAGCTTTCGGCTTTGTCTCCCACATTTGTCGGCTAAAGTGTGCAGCTGATTTCTCGCCTTCCACGCGTCTTCTGAAAAGCTGGGATTGCGTCTGACGAGCTGGTGATCTTTACGCCGGAAATTCCGGTTTTGAAGAGTGGTGTCTCTTCATTCTGAATTGGTGAACGCCTCTCCTTTAATAGAGGTGATTGATCACTTCTAGCATGCACACTTGAAAATTGCCCAGAAATCGTCTCCGGCCTGTTTGAAAATCTACTCCGTCCATCCCTTCTCTTTTAACTTCGTGAACAATGGCTAGCTCATCCAACCCATCAAACCTTTGCTTAGATTTGAGTCTAAGCAGTGATCCGGTCGCGTCTCATCAGGGTAAGGTATGGTGCCCGTCTTTCTTATCTTCCCATGGCCCTCTTACAGATGAGGACTCTGTGATGACGGATCCCACAACAGCTACGATAGTGGCTCGGAACCTCCTCACTCCCAAAGACAGTCAGCTGCTTTCAGGACGGTCCGACGAGTTGGCCGTTCAAGAATCCCTGGCTCTGAGTGTTCAGTGCACTGGCTCTGTGTCCAACATGGGCCAACGCCTTCTTGCTCGCTCCCGACAGGTTGAATCCTTGATGGCGGAGGTGGAGAGTCTTAAGCAGGAGATCAAACAGCTTAAGTACGAGAACCGAAGTTTGCACGTGCTTGCCAACAATTATTCAACAGGCATGAAGAGGAAGCTTGATGACCGTCAACGGTTTGCAGCTTTCTTCCAGAGGCATCTCTTTCCTGGGTCATCCAGCGTTCCACCAAGGTTTGGGGCCTTGAATGATCTATCTTTGGTGCCTCCCGCTCCTATGCCTTCTGCTCCGATGCCTCTTGCTCCAATGCCTTCTGCTCCGAGACCTCCTGTTCCGATAGTGTTGCCACGTAGTGAGGCCTCAAGTACACAACCTTTGTGAAGACTCCATTTTCCTGCCATGTTTTTATACAATTGTAATTTCTCAAAAATTAATGAACAAGCTTTTTTTTTTTTTTTTTTTTTTTTTTTTTTGATTACAATCACTCGGAAATTAATAAACAAGCTTTATTCACTGTATTGGGTTGCCTCCCAAGTAGCGCTTTCTTTTACGTCTTGCAGCCGGACGAAGAATCCATTTACTCCAAATTGGAGCCCACGGTACCCAAGGGGGTGTCATCCACGGTGTGCTCCACAAAGTTCTCATAATAGGCCTTCAAACGATGCCCGTTCACCTTGAACTCTTGACCTGTTTTGAAGCTACGAACTTAGACTGCACCATGAGGAAAAACGTTAGTAACAACAAACGGGCCAATCCATTTAGAACGCAACTTACCAGGAAACAAACGTAGGCGAGAGTTGAAAAGCAACACTTTCTGCCCAACTGTGAAGGTCTTGGTTCGGATCATTTTATCATGGAATGCTTTGGTCTTGGCTTTGTACATCCGGGCATTCTCATAGGCTTCATTCCGAATCTCCTCAAGTTCATTCAATTGGAGCTTCCTATGAACTCCCGCTGCATCTATGTCCATGTTGAAAGTCTTCACGGCCCAATGTGCCTTGTGCTCTAACTCTACGGGCAAATGACATGGCTTACCATAGACGAGCCGAAAAGGTGACATCCCAATGGGTGTTTTGTACGCCGTACGATATGCCCACAGTGCATCATCTAAACGTAAGCTCCAATCCCTCCTTGTTGGTCCAACGGTCTTCTCCAAAATTTGTTTGATTTCTCGGTTAGACACCTCGGCTTGGCCATTTGTTTGAGGATGGTAAGGTGTGGAGACCTTATGGTTGACATGGTACTTTCTTAGCAACGCCTCAATGGTCCGATTGCAAAAGTGAGACCCTCCATCACTTATGATTACTCTCGGCATTCCAAACCTAGCAAAAATGTTAGTTTTCACGAAATCTGCAACCACCTTAGAATCGTTAGTACGGGTGGCTTTTGCTTCCACCCATTTAGAAACATAATCAACGGCTAGCAAGATATAAGTGAAACCATAAGATGGAGGGAAAGGGCCCATGAAATCAATGCCCCAAACATCAAAAATTTCAACATTAAAGACAGGGGTTTGTGGCATTTGGTCCTTGGTACCTATGTTACCCATTCGTTGGCAACGATCACAAGACATACAAAAGGTTCTAGCATCCCTAAAGATGGTTGGCCAATAAAACCCACATTCTAAGACTTTAAGGGCAGTGCGTTGGGTGCCAAAATGTCCCCCACATGCATATGAATGACAAAATGTTAAAATAGATTGAAACTCAGATTCATTCACACAACGTCGGACAATCTGATCGGGACAAAATTTCCAAAGGTACGGGTCATCCCAAACATAAAACCTAGCATCCTTTCTAAGCTTATCACATTGATTCCTATTAAGTGTGCTAGGGGTACGTTTAGACACCAAAAAGTTCACCAAATCTGCGTACCAAGGCTCACTTACCTGGATAGACATTAATTGTTCATCGGGAAAGGTTTCAGAAATTGGCATTGCTTCCTCATGCACCATTCGGCTTAGGTGGTCAGCCACCACATTCTCCACGCCCTTCTTATCCCGAATCTCAATGTCAAACTCTTGTAGAAGCAACATCCATCGAATCAATCTAGGCTTGGCCTCCTTTTTCGTGAGCAAATATTTGAGAGCTGCATGATCAGTAAAAATAACAACTTTAGTACCAAGTAAGTAAGATCGGAACTTATCTAATGCAAAAACCACAGCAAGTAATTCTTTCTCAGTGGTTGAATAATTTAATTGAGCATCATTTAGTGTCCTAGAAGCATAATAGATAACGTGGGGTTGCTTATTCTTTCGCTGTCCCAAAACAGCACCAATGGCATAGTCCGACGCATCACACATTAACTCGAATGGAAGGCTCCAATCTGGAGGTGTGATAATAGGAGCCGAAGTGAGAGCTTCCTTCAAGTGCTGGAATGCCGTGGAGCATGCTTCATCAAACTCGAAAACCACCTCTTTCTGAAGTAACCGGCATAGTGGCTGTGCAATCTTGGAGAAATCCTTAATGAAACGCCTATAAAAACCTGCGTGGCCAAGAAACGAACGAACCTCTCTAACCGAAGTTGGAGAGGGTAAGTGGCGAACAAGGTCTACCTTAGATTTATCTACTTCAATGCCTTTTTCAGAAATGATATGGCCTAGAACAATACCTTGCTTAACCATGAAGTGGCATTTTTCCCAATTAAGTACAAGATTCGTTTCAACACAACGTTTCAAGATTAAAGTCAGATTATTCAAGCAATGATCAAATGAATTTCCAAACACGCTAAAATCATCCATGAATATCTCAATAATCTTCTCCACATAATCAGAGAATATACTCACCATGCATCGTTGAAACGTCGCCGGAGCATTGCACAAGCCAAATGGCATGCGTCTATATGCAAAAGTGCCAAAGGGGCACGTAAATGTTGTCTTCTCTTGGTCCTCCGGAGCGATCACAATCTGGTTATATCCGGAATATCCATCAAGAAAGCAATAAAATTCATAACCGGCTAACCTTTCCAACATTTGGTCGAGGAATGGTAATGGAAAGTGATCCTTCCTTGTCATGGCATTTAACTTCCTGTAATCAATGCAAACACGCCAACCAGTCACAACACGAGTGGGGACAAGCTCTTGTTCTTCATTTTTCACCACTGTTACGCCAGACTTCTTTGGAACAACCTGCACAGGTGACACCCAACGACTATCAGAAATAGGATATATAACACCACAATCAAGTAATTTTATAACCTCCTTTTTCACTACTTCCATCATAGGTGGATTAAGGCGACGTTGAGCTTCACGAGATGGCTTGGCTTCCTCCTCCAAAAGGATGCGATGCATGCACGTGGTGGGACTAATGCCTTTGATATCCGCCAAAGTCCATCCAATGGCAGATTTGTGCTCTTTTAACACCCTTATCAACTTGTCTTCTTCTTGAGCCGTGATTAAGTTTGAAATGATGACGGGTAGCGTTTGATCTTGGCCTAAGAACACATACTTCAAGTGACTAGGTAATGGCTTTAACTCAAGTATAGGTGGCTGCTCAGTTGATGGAAGTAACTTGTTAGTCAAAACTGAATCTAAAAGTGAAATTGGAGACTTACCAGAGTGGAAGGGCAATGACTCGAGGGAAGCGACCATTTCAAGTACTTCATCACAAGGGGTTACGGTAATATGGTCAGATTGCATGCCGTGGGTTAAGGCTACTTCAAGTGCATCTTCGTTCATTTGATCCAAATGCACCTGTGCCAAGGAATCAACGATATCAATAGCAAAACAAGAATGGTCCTCAATTGGATGTTTAATGGTTTCAGAAAGATTAAAATGAATAATGTCCCCATCAAACTCCATGGTCAATGTTCCCGTATACACATCAATCTTTGTTCTTGCTGTTTTCATGAAAGGACGGCCTAGCAAGATTGGCAATGATGGAGCATGGCTTGAATCCTCCATGTCTAAAACATAGAAATCTGCGGGGAAAATAAGGTGATTGACCTGCACTAAAACATCCTCAAGGACTCCCTTGGGATAAGCGTTAGAACGATCGGCCAATTGAATTATAACGCCATCTTGTTTTAACTCACCAAGGTTCATTGATGCATAAATGGAATAAGGCATGACATTTATGGATGCACCTAAATCAAGCATGGCATGTTCAAAACGATTATGTCCAATTACACAAGGAATTGTGAAACTACCGGGGTCTTTGCACTTGGTAGGTAGTTTACGTTGCAAAACAGCAGACACATTCTCGCTTACCTTCACTACCTCTTTGTTTGCCCTTCTTCTCTTTGTATTGCATAGGTCCTTGAGGAATTTAGCATACTTTGGAACCTGTTTGATTGCATCGAGAAGCGGTATGTTTACTTGCACCTTCCGGAACGTTTCAAGAATGTCCTTCTCGCTTTCTTCCTTTTTTTCTTGCATGAACCTGCGAGGAAAAGGTACATTGGGCAGATTAGGACGTGAAGTACATGAATTTGAACTTAAATTACCTGATTTGGCCGAGTTAGGGTGATTGGGGGCCTGCGGCATTGGGTTTTTCTCTCTTTCCGTGGGTGAGCTAGACACTTCCTTAGGTTGTGTCGTCTCTTCATCTACTTCCTGGGCAGATTTGGGATTGTTTGGCTCGGTCCCAACTTCTTTTCCACTCCTTAGGGTGATGGCCTTGGCGGATTCGAATCCTCCCTTTGGATTGACTGTGGTTGAGCTAGGAAGCTTTCCTTTATCTCTAATCTGTCCAAGGAACTCAGAAATCTGCCCCATTTGTTTCTTCAGATCCATCATCTCCTTCTCGTTATTTTCTATCCGGTTGTTTTGATTTTGCAACCCCTGCGAAATAGAGGTTAGTAATTGCATAGCTTGATTACTTTCCAAGGACGTACCTGAATGAGATGATGTCGAAGGTTGTTGGGATTGTTGGGGTGCATACGGCTTGGAATAAAAACCAGGGGGGTTTGGCCTAAATCCTCCTTGTTGGGCAGCTTGTTGTGGCTCCCTCCATTTGAAGTTTGGATGGTCCCTCCATCCGGCATTGTAAGTGTTCGAGTATGGGTTGTGTTGATTTTGTCCTTGGAAACCAATTGCATTGGCAGATTCCCACCCACCATTCTCGATTAGTTGAGGGCACTTGTCGGATGGATGCCCTTGAATTGAGCACACGCCACAAACTTGGTGTTCTTGTGCTTTTGGACCAATCACAACCTGAGAAACAAGAGAAGTAAGATTAGCAAGTTGTGATTGAATTTCAGAAATAGCACTCACCTCATTTACACTTTGTTGCCGTGGGGCTTCCCTTTGCCCCACTCCTTCATATTGTTGAGCGTTGAGCGCTCGGTTGGCTATGAGAATCTTGGCGTCCCTTGGTGTTTTGTCCACCAATGCTCCTCCCGCTGAGGCATCAAGCATTTGACGTTCGATAGGAAGGAGGCCCTCATAGAAATATTGAAGGAGAAGTTCCTCCTTCATTTGATGTTGAGGACATGAAGCTACAAGGCCCTTGAAGCGCTCATGATAAGCCGGGAATGTCTCACCATAATTCTGTTGAATACCACTAATTTTCTTCCGTAGGAGAATCACTCTTGAAGTAGGGAAGAATTTCTCCAAGAAAGCACGCTTCATACTCTCCCACGAAGTCACCGTTCCTGGGGCTAATTCGTAGAGCCAATCTTTGGCCTTGTCCATAAGTGAAAATGGAAAAGCCTTCATCTTCAATATACTCCCATCCACAGTGACGGGGGTCATGCTCGAACAAACCACCTCGAACTCCTTCAAGTGTTTGTTGGGGTCTTCCATAGACAAGCCATGGAACTTGGGAATATGGTGTAACAAACTGGATTTGAGTTCAAACACCTCAGTCGTCCCCTCTGCAGCCGTGGGGTATTGGATACAAAGAGGCAATGCATTATCCAAACCCGAGGCCGAAAGCTCCTTGATGGTTCTATTATCTGCTGCCATGGCTTGTTCTTCTTCAAAAATTTGATCAGTGGGCTTTCCTTCTACACCTACTTCGTCCTCTTCAAGCCCAGGTTGTGGTGGAGGTTGTGGTGGCTCTTGTTGACTCCTCGTTCTCCTCAAAGTGCGTTCAAAATCACCGTCAAAGTCGGAGATGTTCTCTATAATCGGCCGAGAGCTACGAGTCATACACAGTACCTAAAAACAAGAAAACAAACAAACTAAGAATCTGAAATAAGAATGCACGAAAAACAAAAAATAAAAATAAAGACAAGGGACTAGCAAAGTTGCTAATCCCCGGCAACGGCGCCAAAATTTGATACGAGAATTATACGCACACAAATTAAACCCTCTTTTTGTCAATTGTAGTATAAGTATAAGTAGGGATCGTTCTGGACCGGGGATTAGGAGGGCTTGCTAAAACCTTCTAAATTGACTTAAGAACGTAAAAACAATATAAAACACTAAACTAGACTCAAAGAATGTAAAACTAAAATTTAAAACATTAAGACAAACCAAAAGACTCAAAACTAATTTTGGACGAATTTAAGATTATGGCTTGATTCAAACTACTTTAAAAACACAAACTAAACAGATTCTAAGCACTAAAGAACAAGAAAGTAAAGGGGGGGGGAAGTTTTGATTTGACGAAAATTGAAATAACAAAACAAGTTAATAAACTGAGCGAAATGTAAATATGAAATTGTGATGGAATGAATGGAATGAAGGCTAGCTAAGGGGTTCTTCTCCACACATGTTATACTTGCATACAAGATTGATTCTCAGTTGGTCTTTCGATAAATTATGAAACTCAACACTCCGGATTAATTTGGTCCGCTTAAATTAACCGTCAAGTTTTCCTTAAGTTAATGAATTGGATGGGTTTGCGCAACGCAATTCACAACATTCTCCAAAAGTCCTTTACGTGAACGGCACAATAAAGATACAATCAAAGATCATTAAGCATTATGAAAACTATAAGTGTTGACGAGGCATTCGTTACTATGATGAGCATGAAACTCGTGCCAAGAATATGTTTAACACGATTGTTTATAAGCAACCTCCACTACTTGTGAATATAAGTTCATAACGATTAGGTGAAATTCACTTATATTCTAGCGTCATATTTATGCATGAAAATTAAGCGCGCATTCTTAATAAACATTCATAAATAAGCTATCAATCAAACGGTTAAACGAATTGAATCCACAACTTATGAAATTCCAACGAAAGTTAATCAATTCATATTGCAAATATAAACATAGTTTCGAATCACCCCCTACCTAAAGGGGGTTTAGTTCCTCATAACTTTGAAATCAAAGAAACACCTAAACATTCCAACAACTCAAGACTTTGAATTGTATGAACGTTTAAGCACTCTTCTCTTCCATACATACAAAACAAATAGAATTAAAATGAAACTTTGAAATCAAAGAAACACCTAAACATTCCAACAACTCAAACTTGAATTGTATGAACGTTTAGGCACTCTTCTCTTCCTCGTTGTTGTAGCACAAGGGTTAAGGATAGGTTGTGTGATGGTACGAAGTGTTTTGGAGGGATGGGAAATGGTTGGATAGTGGCTGCAATGGAGGAGAAAAACTGCACAGAAAATGGGAGGATATGCACGGCAAAGGGCTTGGGAGATGGTGTGTTTGTGGTGTGTTTGTGTATGAAATGAGGAATGCCTTGAATGATGAGAATGCAAGGGCTTTTATAGGAGAATGAAGGTGTGAATGGCTGTTTGTTTAAGCATGCAAGTGGCTAATTAATGATGAACAAACAGCTAAGAAAGCATATGCAAGCTGGAATTGCACAAGGGTGCCAAAGGGAACCCACGGCAAAGGAGTTTTTGGTGCATGTGATGGCTGTTTTGTGTTGGTTAAAGCTTGTGAAAGCATGTGCAATGTATGGTGGATGAATGAGATTGCATGTGGCTTTATGGTGGAATGTTTAAAGGGTGCATGTGAGTGGGTATGTGGCTGAAAATGCATAAGGTGTACACGGCAAGGGTTTGGATTTGTGGTGGGTGGATGAAAGAATAATGTCAAGGTGTGGGGTTGTTAAAGGGTTTGAGTGTGTTGGAGATGCATGTGATGCATGGCAAGGTTGGAGAAAAGGTGTGATAAGTGATAAGTGATAAGTGATAAGTGAATGGTTTGTGGTGAGTGATAAATGAATGATATGCTAAGTGATAAATGAATGATATGTTGAGTGATAAATGAATGATATGTTGAGTGATAAATGAATGATATGTTGGGTGATAAGTAAATGATATGTTGAGTGATAAGTAAATGGTAGTGATAAGTGAGTGGTTTGATAAGTGAATGATATGATAGGTGAATGGTTATGATGAGTGAATGAGTGTATGGTTTAAAATGGGAAACAAGGCCCTTCCTTGCATGGCAAGGAAGGGAAACACCAAGGGACACACGGCAAGGGTAACAATGTTGGAAGGGACATTGTTTTGTGACCTAGAATAAGTAGGATTCCTTGATATTGTTCAAACAAAAGGTCTTTAGGTCTTCAATTTCGTCCATTCCTTTTGCTCCGAGCATATGCTATCCATTCCAAGCCCAATTTTGCTCCAAAATGCTCCAAAATGCATCTTTTTGCTTCCTTAGCCATATGAACCTAAAAACACACGAAAATGGCTTAAACTACTAAAACAAATATGAATTAACAACATAGATGCACGAAAACAAGCTAAGTAAGTCGCCTAAATATGCTCCTATCATGTTGTTCCTTGCTGTTTTAAAATGTTTTTAAGCTGATTTGGAGTGTTTTAGTGTGCTTTGTTTTATAACTCCGAAAATCACATAAAAATTTGAAAAAAAAACATGTTTTGAAAAGCCTAAAAAGAGTGTTTTGAGTCGTTTTTGTGTGTTTGTGTCGTAGGTCACCTTCCAAAACAATGATGAGGATTTGGTTTGTAATTGCATGACTGTTAAAAAGAGTTATAAACATGGAGAAAAGTTTGATTTACTCTTGGTATATGCTTGGTTATGGTTATAATGTATGACTTCACATTCAATCATAAAAGAAAAATTAGTTTTTGTAACATGCCTGAAGGAAGGAACTCAAACAAACGTTACAACCCTGAGAGACTTGAGCCTATAACGTTCTTTGGAGAGTATAATCTGTGATTTCTTGTTTTCTAAAGTCGTTGCATGATCTCATTATTCTTTGCTTGGTTACTACATAGAAGGCGTTTCATCATATAGTTCCAAATGCTAGAACTCATGCCCATTTCATTCAAAGCATGTTATTGATTTGCATAACACATATTCAAGAAGAAGTTGTGTAGTGACCACCACCATAGCCAAATAGCCTTACTTCCCATATTTCGTATATGTTGTAAGTTTTAACCCCGTTGAGCCTTGTTTAGCCTTTATTCTTTGTTTACCCACATTTTCCTCACCTAACCTAGTTTAGGACAATCCCCACCCTTGTTCTTAAAAGATAGTGAGCATGACTTAATTGAATTCCTTTTGAGTTACATTATGAAAGAAAATAAGTGTGGGGGAGAGAATGTTTAAGTGTTTATGTATGTTTTGAGATTCAAAAGAAAAGAAAAAAAAAAGAAAAGAAAGAAAGAAAGAAAAAAGAACTTGAAAAAAATGAAAGAATGAGTGATTGAAGAAAGGGTCCAAAACACCAATTCTGGCCGTAAATTGTCTAAATTCTCCCTTTTTGAAGTTGAGTTTTCATTCAAAAGTGAATTCTAAGTTGATTCAAGTGCTTTGCTCACTATTTCTTTAAGAACCTTTGTTTTCCATATCCCTTCTTTGTTATCCACACGCCCCGAACCCCATTACAACCCGTGACTTCAATCTTGAGTGTTATGTGTTTCAATTTGTGGAGTTTGAACTTGGTATGAGCATATGGTGTCACTGGTTTTCGCGTCTAAGTAGTAGCATTCCATTCATGAGATCATATCTAAACATGCTTATTAACTCCAGAAATTGCGTTCTTTGTGATACATATATGTGAGTGTTTGGTTTCATGTTTACATCAATCTTCTCACATATACTTAGTGAAGGGTGTGTAGTCAGAAAATCTGAGTAAAAATTGAGTGCATATCTTGTGAGGAATTGATGCGAGAATTATACGCACACAAATTAAACCCTCTTTTTGACAATTGTAGTATAAGTATAAGTAGGGATCGTTCTGGACCGGGGATTAGGAGGGATTGTTAATCACTTGGATTTGACTTCAAAAACGTAAAAACAAGTTTAAAACACTATTTGATGCAAAGAATGCAAAACTAAAAATAAGAAAGATTAAGACTAAGACTTAAACAAAATATGGGATGGGGGGGATTTTGGTTTGGACGAGATTAAACTAAAATGGATAGATTGCAAAGAAAACAAATTGTAAATACGAATTTGACGGAAATGAATGGATGGGAAGCTAGCTAAGGGGTTTATCTCCACACATGTTATACTTGCATACAAAACGATTTCTAATTGCTTTTCAATAAACCATGAATTCTCAACACCCCGGGTTAATTAGGTCCGCTTAAATTAACCGTCAAGTTTTCCTTAAGTTAATGAATTGGATGATTGCATACGACAACCCAAAGCATTCCCCACAAGTTCCCTACATGAATTGCATAATAGAGATACAAGCAAGAATCATTAAGTTCTTTGAAAACTATAAGTGTTGACGAGACATTCGTTACTATGATTGCATGAAACTTATGCCAAGAATTTATTTAATGCGATTGTTTATAAGCAACTTCCACTACTTGTGAATATAAGTTCATAACTAATAGGTGAAACTCACTTATATTCTAGCGTCATATTCATGCATGAAAATTAAGCGTGCACTCTCAATAAACATACATAAATAGGTTATCAATTAAATAGTTAAACAAATTGAATTCACAACTTATGAAACACAATTAGAAGTAATCAAATCATATTGCAAGCATAAACATGTATTTCGAATTCCCCCTAGCCAAGGGGGGTTTAGTTCCTCATACGTACAAGACAAAGAGAATTGAAATTAAACATTGGAATCGAGGAAAAGCAACACCTAAAAATTCCAACAACTCAAACTTGAATTGTATGAACGTTTAGGCACTCTTCTCCTCCTCTTCGTTGTAGCATAAGGTCTAAGGATAGTGTTTTGGAGGGATGGAAGTGTGGAATGGAGTGGGGAGTTATGGAAATGGAAGTGGAGGAGAGAATGATGCAGAAAATGGATGGGGAGCTTGTTGGAAGTATGCCCACAAAGCCACTCATTTGATGTAATAGCTTTTTGGAATACTTATTGTGTTAAACTTTTATATGTTTAATAGAAGGGCAAAGCTTATTGTTAATCACTATTTATAGTATCTTGTGTTTAAGCAATAAGGGAATCCAAGGAATGTATTTGATCTAAGAGACAAGTGATTTAAGTTAGTTAAATTAACGAGACCTTTCTCTTATGTTCATTCCTAAAACGTTCCTAGCCATAGGATTGCCAATTGGGCATTGACAATCCGCTAAGGTTAGTATGTGTTATGTCGACTCAAGCGTGAGTATGAACTAGTCTCAAGTCATTTGGTGTTGGACATTAAGGCAAACACATAGGTGCTCGAAAGAGTAATCGAGTACACTGAACAACGATCAAACAAGAGTTTGAACATACATGTCATGTGAGAACTCAATAGTTGCAATATGCAAAGTAGTCCTTTGACCTGAGGCATCATTGATGTTTAATGGTTAGCTCCTTGATCTTTGATTATGTCAACGGCATTCCATTGGAGTGTCCACGGCATTGTTGGGGTCAAGCTATCTAGTCATGTAGGCATATGAATGTACAACAAGGGATCTCTAACCTTCCATGATGGAAGGAGAATACTCTAAGATATGATTCGAGAGTCTTTGGCCAAAGCATATGAATATGACTAAGGAAGATGTTCCAAATCTTATTCAATTGAATCATATAGAGAAGTATCACATTGGATAGTAGACATGAAACAAACTATCACTTAAACAATGTGATTAAGAGTATTGTATTAGAGAATGACCGTATTGCATTGTAGTTGTAACTGGATAGGTTCTCCAACCACTTCTACTTAGCTTGGGTAACCATGACATGCTGCTAGGCGTCACCCATGGTTTGTGGAAGCCCTAAAGATTAGCAAACACTAATTTAAGGGAGAATTGAAATGTGGTTTCAATTCACAATCGATCGTTAAGAGTAACATCGCCCACTACCTCGCTAATTGGAACCTAATGGATCGTACACCGAGTAAAGATATAAGTGAAGAAATTATATGAAATGGATAAGCAATTAAATGGTTTAATTGAAGAATGGTCAAGATTAATTAAATAGTTAATTAATTATACGAAACGTTCGTATTGGGCGTTTAAGTTAGTTTTGGGCTTCGGGGCACAAAAACGTTTTGGCCCACAAGGCCCATTATGTTTAAGTTGTATGACAACTAAAACAAAATGGGCAATTAAGCCCAAATACATTATATGGCCGGCCATAACCTTCAAGGGTAGTGAACTTGGCTTAATTGCAAGTTTGCCACTCCATTGTGAGGTGGTATAAATACATCTTTATAGCCATTTCACCCTAAGGGTTTTCTAATTGAATTTGGGTGAAACCTATTCTCTCATTACCTTAGGTGAGGAACATCTAGCAATCTTTCTTACCTAAGTCATCCATTTCATCTTCACACAACATCTTTGGTGTGGAGACTTAGAGACACCAAACTTTTGGTGTTTTGGAGAACAAATCCTCAAATCCTCAAAGAAGAAAAAGGAGCACTAAAAGGGAGGAAATCACAAGGAAGATTCAAGGAGCAAGGAGGTGACTTGAAGGCCCTCCACTTGGGTGAATCCCTTGTGCAATCAAGGATGAGCTTCAAGGGTAAAGAATCTCTAAATTCTTATTCTCTTTAATTTTGTTAAAGAGTCTTATGGTTCACCATATACTAGGCTTTGAAAGTCATGGGTTTTATGAATTGTTTTTGAATGCATGCCTACTTTAAAGAGTTATTAGTTTGCATATGTATTCAAATGTTCTAACATGTTCTTAGCTAGGACAAAATTTTTCCTTCAGAGCTCACGGCAACAAGGTATTTGTGTTGTGTGTTGTGTTGTGGTGAATGGAATGAATTGAATGAATGCAATGCATGGTTTTATTGGGAGAGAAGGGATGGGAGAACATGTGAATGGCAGCTAGGAATGATTAAAGAAGGGAATGCATGTGTAATGACAACTAGATTGGTTGGTGGAAATCTGAAAATGCAAATGGGAATGCTGGAAATGCAAGGGTGGCCACGGCTTTGAGTGTGTTTTGTGTTGTGGCTGATTTGTTTTGTGAATTAAAGCTTGTGATTGAATGATTACATATGCATGTGGATGAATTATATAATGGGAAAGTATGTGATTGACAACTAGGGTGAATGGTGGCTGCAATGATGAAGTGTGATGGTTGAAAATGGCAAGGGAAACTCACGGCAATGGGTTGGTTTGTGTGGCTGTTTTGTGTTGTGAATTATGATGAATGCATGTGTTGAATTGGTGGTGCAATGATGAAAGAATAAGTGCATGTGGCTGAATTGAATGAATGCAAAGTGAATGAATAATGAAATGGGAAAGCATGACCAAGGTGGAAATGCATGTGAAATGTTGGAAAGGGATTGGGAATGCACGGCATTGAGTGTGTTTTGGTGCTTGAAATGCATGTGAATGCATGTGAGTGCATGTGTGTGTGAATGGTGGTAGATAGGGTGAATTATAATGAATGCATGTGGAATAAAGATGGAGAAGGTGGTGTAATGATGCATGGTTGTAGTTTAGGGTGTTGAATATGGATTTGCATGGCTTTTGAAGTGATTGTGGGTTTTGGAATTGGAAGGAAATGCATGGCCTTGGGGTTGGTTTAAGAGAGAATGGGCTAGGCCCTTTGTTTTATGTCCAAAGTGAATACAAGGCCTTCAAATTCGTCCAACACTTTGGCTCCAATCATATGCTATCCATTCCAAGCCCAATTTTGCTCCAAAATACTCCAAAATGCATCTTTTTGCTTCCTTAGCCATATGAACCTAAAAACACACGAAAATGGCTTAAACTACTAAAACAACTATGAATTAACAACATAGATGCACGAAAACAAGCTAAGTAAGTCGCCTAAATATGCTCCTATCAAACTCCCCCACACTTAGCTTTTGCTAGTCCTCGAGCAAAACAAAATAATAACAAAACGACACTAAACAAATAAAACACAACCTAAACCTTCCAACTGAAGGAAAATTTGTGAAAAACATGTTCATTTAAGCAACATCAATAGCATGCAATTAACATATTAAAGGCGGAATCATGCTTGTATGCACTTAAAACAAAACATTTACCCATGAAATTCAAAGCCTAGTAGATAGGTGAATCAAGACTCAACTCAAAATAAAGTGAGTTGAGAAATCAATACCTTTGTAGATTCCTCTTTGCATAAGCAAAGGCTAATCACCCAAAGAGAGGGCCTTCATTCCTTGCATCTTGGATCCATGGATTTGGATGGATGAAAAGGTGTCTCCAAGTTCCCAAAATTGAGAACCTCTAAGTCTCCACACCAAGGTATATTGAAGAAGAAATGAGTGACCTAGAGGAAGTAAGATTGCTAGATTTTCCCCTCTAGATTGGCCGAATTCTTTGAGAGCAAAGGGAGGTTTGTGTTCTCATCTTTACTCCCTAGAAAACCCTAAGGATGAAATGGCTATAAAGATGTCTTTATACCACCTCACAATGGAGTGGCAAACTTGCAATTAAGCCAAGTTCACTACCCTCCTCTAAATGGCCGGCCTATGGGGATTAATTGGGCTATTTGGGCCTTTGTGAATCATTATTCATTAAGTTGTCATACAACTTAAGTCAATGGGCTTGACGTTCGAAGCCCATTGGGCCTTAAGGTCCAAAACTATCCCGAGGTCTTCAACGAACTTATTCGTTTGATTAATAATCATATTAATTAATCCTTGCCATAAATAATTAAACCATTTAATTATTCTTACTCATCTCCGTTGAATCTTCAAACTCTACCTTACACGGTGTACGATCCATTAGGTTCCTTTTAGCGAGGCAGTGGGTGATTCAAACTCTTTCAAATCGATTGTGAATTGAAACTTACTTTCAATTCTCCCGTTAGTGATAATACACTTTTAGGGCTTCCACAAACCATGAGTGACACCTAGCAGCATATCATGGTTACCCAAGCTAATCAGAAGAGGTGGAGAACCTATTCAGTTTAGGATTACAAATGCAATACGGTCTTTCTCTAATACAATACTCTTGACCACATTGTTTGGTTTGATAGTTTATTCATGTCTACTATCCAATGTGAATCTTGTGCTTATATGATTACCTTGAATGTGATCTGGAACGCATTCCAACATTTCATTCATACTCTGGCCAGAGATTCTAAATCATATCATAGAGTATTCTCCCTCAAACAGTTTGAAGGTTAGAGATCCCTTGTTGCGCATTCACTTGCCTCCATGGCTAAGTGGCTTAACCCCAACGATGCCGTGGACACCCTGATAGAGTGACGTTGACATAATCAAAGATTAAGGACCTAACCACAAGACAACTGTGATGCCTCAGGTCAAAAGACTAATTTGCATTATCCCAACCATGAGTTCTCATGTGACATGAATATGAGAACTCTTCGTTGATCGTGTTCAGTGAACTCATTCTCTATTGAGCACCTACGTACTTGTCTTGATGTCACACACACCAATGACTTGAGACTAGTCACTCTCCCTGAGAGAAGACATAGCACGTACTGATCTTAACGGACTGTCAATGCCCAATTGACAATCCTATGATCAGGAACGTTTAGGATGTGTCAACAAAAGAATGGTCTCATGAATCTAACTTCTTTAGATCGCATTCTTCCAATCACATATTCCTTGGACTTATCGTTTAAGCATATAACATTTATATTAGACGGCTCAAACAATAATGTTTGCCCTTTAAACTACATTAGTTTGAAATGTCCGTAAAGTATCATCATATGATTGGTTTTAGGGCACATTTCCAACACCAACAACCGTCTTAGGGATTTCCAATGCACATGACATGTTAAAAATCATCATTCCCACAGATTTTATTCATCTTCACACTTAAGTACATTCTTAATCATAGTCACCACATACTATTTCACAATTAGGCATTTAAAACCATGTTTTGAATGTAGTAACATGCCTTAGAGAATTTGCTCAATTCCTTACAAGATATGCACTCGATTTTCACTCAGATTTTCTAACTACACACCCTAATCTAGTCATATGTGAGAAGATTAATGTAAACATGAAAACGAACACTCACATATATGTATCACAAAGAAAGCAATTTCTGGAGTTAATAAGCATGTTTAGATATGATCTCATGAATGAAATGCTACTACTTAGACGCGAGAACCAGTGACACCATATGCTCATACCAAGTTCAAACTCCACAATTGAAATGCACAACACTCAAGATAAAAGTCAAGGGTTGTAACGGGGCTTGGGGTATGTGGATAACAAAGAAGGGATATGAAAAACAAAGGTTCTTAAAGAAATAGTGAGCAAGGCAATTGAATCAACTTAGAATTCACTTTTGAATGAAAACTCAACTTTTGAACAAAAAGGGAGAATTTAGACAATTTAGGGCCAGAATTGGTGTTTTGAACCCTTTCTTCAATCACTCATTCTTTCATTTTTTTTTTTCAAGCTCTTTTTTCTTTCTTTCTTTCTTTTCTTTTCTGTTTTTCTTTTCTTTTGAATCTCAAAACATACTTAAGAACAAGCATTCCTTCCCCCACACTCATTTTCTTGCATAATGTAACTCAAAAGGAATTCATTTAAGTCATGCTCACTATCTTTTAAGAACAAGGGTGTGGATTGTCCTAAACTAGGCTAGGTGAGGATAATGTGGGTTAACAAAGAATAAAGGCTAAACAAAGCTCAACGGGGGTAAAACTTACAACATATACGAAATATGGGAAGTGAGGCTATTTGGCTATGGTGGCAATTACACAACTTCATCTTGATATATGTTATGCAAATCAATAACATGCTTTGAATGAAATGGGCATGAGTTCTAGCATTTGGAACTATATGATGAAACGCCTTCTAAGTAGTAACCAAGCAAAGAATAATGAGATCATGCAACGACTTTAGAAAACAAGAAATCACATATTATACTCTCCAAAGAACGTTATAGGCTCAAGTCTCTCAGGGTTGTAGCGTTTGTTTGAGTTCCTTCCTTCAAGCATGTTACAAAAACGAAGTTTTTTTTATGATTGCATGTGAAGTCATACATTATAACCATAACCAAGCATATACCAAGAGTAAATCAAACTTTTCTCTATGTTCATAACTCTTTTTAACAGTCATGCACTTACAAACCAAATCCTGAGGCAAGTGTTGGAAGGTACCTACGACACAAAAACGACTCAAAACACTCTTTTTAGGCTTTTCAAAACATGTTTTTCAAATTTTTATGTGATTTTCGGAGTTATCAAAACAAAACATAAAAACACTCTAAAACAACTTAAAAATACCTTAAAACAGCAAGGAACATCATTTGAAGTTATGGGTGATAAAATCCCACGAATTTGCATCAAATATACTTAGTTACCCCCCCCCCCCCCCCACACTTAAATCAAACATTGTCCTCAATGTTTTAAGCTTAAAACACACCAAACAAAAGTAAACACATAAACAGCAACTAAACATACTAAACATGGCAGAATGTATCTAACAAAGAGAAGAGTTTAGGAATGCAAATCTGGAATTGGAGTGCTTTCTCGGCCTTCCTTTGTTGAATGCATGGGCATGATCTTGGTGATTCCACAAGCTTACTCTTGAACTGAGTTGAAGATTCTTTTGGTTTCCTCCAATCGTTGATTTTCCTTTGTGCTACTCTTGAACTGAGCTGGAGGATTCTGACACATGGCAGGCAAGCACGAGGTGGAGGTGATGACCTGTTTCTTTGTTCAATCTTTCCAATTCGTATTGAAGAGGGTTAGAGGATAACTCAGCATATGCAGTTGTTGCGCTTGCTGACTATCCACAAGATTGATGTTTCCTCGTCACTCGTCTTAGCTGTTCTCCAAACCGATGTGGTCCCTTCTCTGGAAGTGTATCAACCTTTGAAGATGACTACTCGAGAGCAACGCTAGGTAAGCAACCAGGGAATAGATTCCAGGTAGTTGGTTCCAGATCAGAAGACTGACTCCAAGTGCCGGCTGATTGCTCACTTTACTTTGCCATGCGAGTAATAACAAGGACAAAGGAAAGGACAGGGAAAGATCATGATATGAGATACCTTTGCTTTCGCCCTTGATGATATGAGATACTTTTTCTTTTGCAGAAGCAGCGAATGTCTCCACATGCTTCGATCCACCGTTTCCTCTTGCCTCATTTGTACTCCAGGCATTTGGTATCTTCTTTGGGGGATACATCCATGGTTGAAAATGTGTTCTCAAGAGAAGAAGAAAACTGAGCATGTTTGAGAGGGTTGGTTGCAGCTTACATTTTCGGCCGAGAAGGAAAGTTATGCGTTTGTGGGTGTATGGCTTGCCATGAATGTTGATGTATATAGGAATTGTAATGGCAAGTGGCAGTGCGGATGCGGCAATGTCCTCCACGCGTCTTCTGAAAAGCCGGGAGCTTTTGACAAAGTGGCACGCGTTTTCTGGAAAGCCGGGAGCTTTTGACAAAGTTACACACGCTTTCTGAAAAGCCGGGAGCTTTCGGCTTTGTCACCCACGTTTGCCGACAAAAGTGTGCAGCTGCTTTCTCGCCTTCCATGCGTCTTCTGAAAAGCCGGGAGCTTTTGACAAAGTTACACACGCTTTCTGAAAAGCCGGGATTGCGTCTGAAGAGCTGGCGATCTTTACGCCAGAAAATCCAGCTTTGAAGCGTGGTGTCTCTTCAATTCTGAATTGGTGATTGTGTCGCCTCTCCTTTAATAGAGGTGATCGATCACTTTTATCATGCACACATTGAAAATTGCCCAGAAATCGTCTCCGGCCCGTCGAGATTTTACTCCATCCAACCCTTCTCTTTTAACTTCTTGAAAAATGGCTAGCTCATCTAACCCATCGAACATTTGCTTAGATTTGAGTCTAAGCAGTGATCCGGTTGCGCCGCGTCAGGGTAAGGTATGGTGCCCGTCTTTCTTATCTTCTCATGGCCCTCTTACAGGTGAGGACTCTGTGATGACGGATGCAACAACGGCTACGATAGTAGCTCGGAACCTCCTCACTCCCAAAGATAGTCAGTTGCTTTCAGGACGGTCCGATGAGTTGGCCGTTCAAGAGTCCTTGGCTCTTAGCGTTCAGTTCGCTGGCTCTGTGTCCAACATGGGCCAACGCCTACTTGCTCGTTCCCGTCAGGTTGAATCATTGATGGCGGAGGTGGAGAGTCTTAAGCAGGAGATCAAACAGCTTAAGTACGAGAATCGAAGTTTGCACGTGCTTGCCAACAATTATTCGACAGGCATGAAGAGGAAGCTTGATGAGCTTGATGACCGTCAAAAGCTTACGGCTTTCTTCCAGAGGCACATCTTTCCTGCATCATCTAGCGTTCCACCAAGGATTGGGGCTTTGAATGATCTATCTTCGGTGCCTCCCGCTCGTATGCCTCTTGCTCCGATGCCTTCTGCTCCGATGCCTCCCGCTCCTATGCCTCTTGCTCCGATACCTCCCGCTCCTATTGATAGGAGCATTTTTATGCGACTTAATTGGCTTGTTCTCATGCATTTATGTTGTTTTTCCTTAGTTAGTTTAGTGTTTAAAGTCATTTTCGTGCAATTTCAGGTTTTAGTGTCAAAGTGTGCAAAAAGAAGCAATTTGGAGCATTCTAGAGCATTTTTGGGCCAAGATTGGATAGTGCAAGCATGGAGGCATGAGGATGGACGAATTTGAAGGCTTGAATTCAGTTAGGGAGCTGCAAGAAACCTTATTTCTAGAAGGCTTTATCTATTCACACATGGTGCCTAATTTCTGTATTGGAAGAACAAGCCGTCCTAGCTTGTCACTAGCCGTCCTAGCTTGTCTCCTAGCCATCCTAGCTTGTCACTAGCCGTCCTAGCTTGTCTCCTAGCCGTCCTAGCTTGTCACTAGCCGTCCTAGCTTGTCACTAGCCATCCTAGCTTGTCTCCTAGCCGTCCTAGCTTGTCTCCTAGCCGTCCTAGCTTGTCTCCTAGCCGTCTTATCTTGTCTCCTACCTTGTCCAAGCCGTCCTACCTTGTCCAAGCTACACACATATATCCTTTAAGTGTTTCATGTATAGAATTTCTGGTACAAAACCTCTTGTTTTCAACTAAGTTCAAAACCCTTCCTAGCCCTATAAATAAGGCAGCTGCAAGCATCACAAATTCATTCAGAAATTTCACAAACCCTTCACATCACTCATTCATCATCAAAATTCGTCCATTCTATTCCAGCCGCATCCATTGACCCCAAAACACCATTCTTCAACCTAGAGATACAATCAGCCATTCCACCACTTCCCAACCATCAAACACTCATCCACACCCATCCTACATCCCTTGCCGTGTCTCTAAACATCCCACAAACCGTTCTACATCATCAAAACGTCCCAGAATTCATCCCCATCCAATCTGCCGCAAGCAAGAGGAAGGAGACAGATGCGCAAAATTGTTTGGTTCTTCATTCTGAGTTGTTGAACGATTTTAGGTGTATTCTCTCTTATATTTCAATGTCTAATTCATGTAATCTCTGTTTTGCTCTGAGTATGATTGGCTAAATTCGTTTTTGGCTAAGGGTGTATTCGAAACCATGGATATATATGTGAAATAAGTTGATTACTCCAGTTATCGTTGCATAAGTCATGAATACAATCTGTTTAACTATGTGATTTAGAACTTATTCTTGTATGTTGATTGAGAGTGCACACTTAATTTGCATGCTTGAATCTGGTGCTAGGATATGAATTTGTTTCACCTAATCGTTATGAGTTTATATCCACAAGTAGTGAAGGTCACTAGTCATGATCGTGTTGAGTAAATTCCTGGCGAAAGTATCATGCTTTTCATAGTTACAATTGCCTTGTCGATGCTTATGATTTCCAATGAACGTAATGATTCTAACTTGTATCTTTATCATGCTGTTCATATAGAGAACTTGTTAGGAATAATTTGGTTGCAATGCATATTCATTCAATTCAATGATCTTAGGGAAATCTGAAGGTTAATTTAAGCGGACCTAATTAACTTGGAGTGTCGAGGTTCATAACTTGTCGAATCGATAACTGGAAGTTGATTTAAGTTGCATATATTTCATGTGTGGAGAAGAATCCCTTAGCCATTCCATTATCCATTGGTTTACATCAATTTGCTTTACAATCTGTTTTCTTTACAATCTGTCCATTTAATTGAATTTCGTCCAAACACAAATCCCCCCATATTTTGTTAAGTTTTAGGCTTAGAATCTGTCTTATCTTGTGTTTTGAAGCATTTTGAGTCATAAGAAGGTCCAATTTCGCCCAAATCTGCCTAGTTTAGTTTCTGTTTGTTTTTAGTCTAAATTCGTCCAAAAAAAAAATCCCTCTTTTACTTTCTTGTCTTAGAGTGTTGTAATTCTGTTTAGTTTGTGTTTTTAAGTGTTTTGAGTCAAGCCCAAACCTAATTTTCGTCCAAAGTTGAGTTTAGTGTCAAAACTGCCCAGTTTGTGTTTTTAGGCAGTTTTGAGAGTTTTAGCTTGTTTTGAGTCTTGTGAATCTGTTTTGAGTCCCTTGAGTCTTTTCAAACGTTTTTAAGTATTATTTTTGTGTTTCTAAGTCAGTTTAGAGGTTTTAGCACCCCTAGTTAATCCCTGGTTAGAACGATCCCTACTTACTTCATTACTACAATTGTCACAAATAGGGTTTAATTTGTGTGTCAAGTAATTTTCACAACAAATTTTGGCGCCGTTGCCGGGGATTAGCAAAGTTGCTAATCCCTTGTCTTAAGTCTTGTTTAATTTGTTTAGTTTCTGTTTTGTTTTATATTTTTGCACCGTGTGTGTGTGTTTGTTTTTGTGCCGTGTATAGGCCTATTGTTTTCTTACTTGTGCCGAGTCTTTTAAGTGTGTTACTTATCTTGTTTGCTCTTGTGTGCAGGTACTAGTTTATGACTCGTAGCTCACAACTTGTTCGTGAGAATATCTTCGACTTTAACGACGATTTTGAGAGGACTTTGAGGAGAGCAAGGAAACTACAAGCATCTAATCCTTCTAGTTCCGAACCTGAAATCGAAGAGCAAGAAGTGGAGGTTGAAGAAGAGCCCACGGCAAGGTGTGAAGAAGAAGTACCAACCATGGCAGTGGACAACAGAACCATCAAGGAGCTTTCCGCCTCGGGTTTGGACAATGCAGCCCCTTTTTGCATCCAATACCCTAGGGCAGCCCCTGAGAAGACCGATGAATTTGAATTGAAGTCCAGTTTGCTACATCATATACCCAAGTTCCATGGGTTATCAATGGAGGACCCTAATAAGCATTTGAAGGAGTTTGAAGTCGTATGCTCAAGTATGACACCGGTGAATGTGGATAGCAACATATTGAAGATGAAGGCTTTTCCTTTTTCTTTGTTGGAAAAGGCCAAGGATTGGTTGTACGAGTTGGCTCCTGGCACTGTCACATCATGGGAAAGTATGAAGCGAGCTTTCTTAGAGAAGTTCTTTCCAACATCACGAATCATTCTTCTTCGCAAGAAGATTAGTGGAATTCAGCAAAACCAAGGTGAATCTTTCCCAACTTATTATGAACGTTTTAAAACCCTTGTTGCTTCATGTCCACAGCACCAATTGAAGGAGGAGCTTCTTCTTCAATATTTCTACGAAGGGCTCTTACCAATTGAACGTCAAATGTTGGATGCATCCGCGGGAGGAGCTCTAGTGGATAAGACACCCATGGATGCCAAAATTCTCATTGCTAATCGCGCACTCAACGCACAACAATATGAAGGAGTTGGGCAAAGAGATGCCCCACGGCCACATCATGTCAATGAGGTAAGTTCTATTTCTGAGTTACAATCCCAAATGGCTAACCTTACGTCCATGTTGTCACAGTTTGTTGAAGGCCCCAAACCGCAAGGAACTACAATGTGTGGTGTATGTTCCATTCAAGGACACCAATCTGATCAATGCCCTCAATTAATTGAAAATGGAGGGTGGGAATCTGCCCATGCCGTGGGTTATGGGAATCCAAACCAACCAAGGGGTGATCCTTTCTCTAACACATACAATCCGGGATGGCGTGATGATGCGAGAATTACTTGACACTCAAATTAAACCCTCGTTTGACAATTGTAGTAGAATGGATAAGTGAGGGATCGTTCTAGACCGGGGATTAGGAGGGCTTGCTAAAACCTTCTAAATTGACTTAAAAACATAAAAACACAATATAAAACACTATTTAGTGCTCGAAGAAAGCAAAACTAAAAATAAGAAAGATTAAGACTAAGACTTCAACGAAATAGGGGGGAATTGGATTTGGACGAATTTAAACTAAAACGTAAAAACAATATAAAACGTTAAACTAGACTCAAAGAATGTGAAACTAAACGTTAAAACACTAAGACAAACCAAAAGAATCAAAATGCTTTAAAAACACAAACTAAATTGATTTCTAACTATATTGCACATTAAAGCAAAAGGGGGATTGAGGTTTGATGAAAATTGAAATAACGAAACAAGAATGTAATTGATGAAATAAGATGGTTGGTGAATTAGCTAGAGGTTCTTTCTCCACACATGATATTTATGCATATGAATCAATTTCCAGTTATTCCTTCATTGAATTATGAACGACAATGCCCCAAATTAACCGTGACATCACTAGTTAACCCTCAGATTTTCCTTATATTATTGGATTGGATGGCATCATTCGACAATCCAAAACATTCTCAAAAGTTCCCTACATGTCATCATAATAGAGATACAATCGAAGATCATTAAGAATAATGAAAACCATAAGCATTGACAAAGCACTTGCAACTATGACATCATGTTACTCATGCTAAGAATTAAACTTAACGCGATCGTGACAAGCGACCTTCACTACTTTCAAGTATAAGTTAGTAACGATTATGTGAAACCTTCTTAAACTTTAGCCACATATTCATGCATGCTAATTAAGTGTCGACCCTCAATCAACAAACACAAATAAGTTAATCATCAAATAGTTAAGCCAATTGCATTCACGAATCAAGAGTTCATAACCGGAATTCATCAATTCATATTACATAAATAATCATGGTATTGAAATCACCCCTAGCTAAAAAGGGTTTAGTTCCTCATAACTTTGAAATCAAAGTAACACCTAAACATTCCAACAACTCAAACGTGAATTGTATGAACGTTTAGGCACTCTTCTCTTCCATTCCTCATATTACAAAACAAGAGAATTGAATTTAAACATTGAAATCAAAGAAACGCGTAAACATTCCAACAACTCAAACGTGAATTGTATGAACGTTTAGGCCCTCTTATCTTCCTCTTTATTGTGGCACAAGGACTAAGGGATGTTGTTGGTGTGTTGAATGGATTGGGGGATTATGGAAATGGAAGAAATGGAAGGGAAATGGAGAGAAACTCACGGCTAGGGAGAAGATGGAAGTGTTTGTGGTGTGTTGTGTTGTGAATGAGATGAGATGATTTTTGAATGAATGAATGCAAGGGTATTTATAGGAGGAGTGGAGATGTATATGGCTATTTGTTTAAGGTGTTTGTGGCTACAATGATGAAGAATTGCATGTGGAAATAAAAGGGAAAATGTGGTGAAATGATGAAGTAGGAAGGTGGAAATGCATGTGAGATGTTGGAAAGGAAATGGGAATATGAGTAGGCCATGGCATGGGAGTTGTTTTGTTGGTGTAAATGTGCCATGGTTGCAATGATGAAGAATAAAGGGTGCATGTGGGGTGGAATTTAATGAATGCAAAGTGAATGAATAATGAAATGAGTTAAAGAGGGAGAATGTGGTGAAATGATGAAGTAGGAAGGTGGAAATGCATGTGACTTGTTTGTGGAATAAAGAATGAATGGTGGAATGATGAAGAGTTGCATAAAGAATGCATATAGGGTTAGCTAGGTTGGCTTTGTTTGGGTGCATGTGTGTTAATGGTGGTTTTGCATGTGAATTGATGGATTGTTTTTGATGGAATGGATGGTTCTTTGCATGGCTTTTGAAGAGATTGTGGGCTTTGGAATTGGAAGGAAATGCATGGCCTTGGGGTTGGTTTAAGAGAGAATGGGCTAGGCCCTTTGTTTTATGTCCAAAATGAATACAAGGCCTTCAAATTCGTCCAACACTTTGGCTCCAATCATATGCTATCCATTCCAAGCCCAATTTTGCTCCAAAATGCTCCAAAATGCATCTTTTTGCTTCCTTAGCCATATGAACCTAAAAACACACGAAAATGGCTTAAACTACTAAAACAACTATGAATTAACAACATAGATGCACGAAAACAAGCTAAGTAAGTCGCCTAAATATGCTCCTATCAAACTCCCCTACACTTATCTTTTGTTAGTCCTCGAGCAAAACAGAATAAAAACAAATAAACAAAACGATACTAAACACGTAAAACACAACCTACACCTTCCAACAATCGTTTCAGGGATTTCCAATGCACATGACAAGTTAAAAATTATTATTCCCACAGAATTTAGCCATCTTTACCCTTAAGTACATTCTTAATCATAGTCACCACATACTAGTTCACAATTAAGCATTTAAAACCATGTTTTGAATGTAGTAACATGCCTTAGAGAATTTGCTCAATTCCTTACAAGATATGCACTCAATTTTCACTCAGATTTTCTAACTACACACCCTAATCTAGTCATATGTGAGAAGATTGATGTAAACATGAAAACGAACACTCACATATATGTATCACAAAGAACGCAATTTTTGGAGTTAATAAGCATGTTTAGATTATGATCTCATGAATGGAATGCTACTACTTAGACGCGAGAACCAATGACACCATATGCTCATACCAAGTTCAAACTCCACAAATTGAAACACATAACACTCAAGATTTAAGTCACGGGTTGTAATGGGGCTTAGGGCGTGTGGATAACAAAGAAGGGATATGGAAAACAAAGGTTCTTAAAGAAATAGTGAGCAAGGCAATTGAATCAACTTAGAATTCACTTTTGAATGAAAACTCAACTTTGGAACAAAAAGGGAGACAATTTAGGGCCAAAATTGGTGTTTTGAGCCCTTACTTCATTCACTCATTCTTTCATTTTTTTCAAGCTCTTTTTTCTTTCTTTCTTTTCTTTTCTGTTTTTCTTTTCTTTTGAAACTCAAAACATACTTAAGAACAAGCATTCCTTCTCCCACACTCATTTTCTTGCATAATGTAACTCAAAAGGAATTCATTTAAGTCATGCTCACTATCTTCTAAGAACAAAGGTGTGGATTGTCCTAAACTAGGCTAGGTGAGGATAATGTGGGTTGACAAAGAATAAAGGCTAAACAAAGCTCAACGGGGGTAAAACTTACAACATATACGAAATATGGGAAGTGAGGTTATTTGGCTATGGTGGCAATTACACAACTTCATCTTGAATATGTTATGTAAATCAATAACATGCTTTGAATGAAATGGGCATGAGTTCTAGCATTTGGAACTATATGATGAAACGCCTTCTAAGTAGTAACCAAGCAAAGAATAATGAGATCATGCAACAACTTTAGAAAACAAGAAATCACAGATTATACTCTCCAAAGAACGTTATAGGCTCAAGTCTCTTAGGGTTGTAGCGTTTGTTTGAGTTCCTTCCTTCAAGCATGTTACATAACTAATTTTTTTTCTTTTATGATTGCATGTGAAGTCATACATTATAACCATAACCAAGCATATACCAAGAGTAAATCAAACTTTTCTCCATGTTTATAACTCTTTTCAACAGTCATGCAATTAGAAACCAAATCCTTATCATTGTGTTGGAAGGTGACCTACGACACAAAAACGACTCGAAACACTCTTTTTAGGCTTTTCAAAACATGTTTTTCAAATTTTTATGTGATTTTCGAATTTTTAAGTCAAAACACACTAAACACACTTAAAAACAGCAAGAAACAACATTTGAAGTTATGGTGGATAAAACCCTACGAATTTGCATCAAAACACTTTAGTAACTCCCCCATACTTAAAACAAACATTGTCCTCAATGTTAAAAACCACACTAAACACAAACAAACATATAAACAGCAATTAAACATACTAAACATGACAGAATGTATCTAACAAAGAGAAGAGTTTAGAGATGCAAATCTGGTTATGGAGTTTTCGTTCCATCTTCTCCTTGGTGATTGCAGTGAGGCTTGGATCCAAACTAAACACAAACAAACATATAAACAGCAATTAAACATACTAAACATGGCAGAATGTATCTAACAAAGAGAAGAGTTTAGAGATGCAAACCTGGTTATGGAGTGTTCGTTCCATCTTCTCCTTGGTGATTGCAGTGAGGCTTGGATCTTTGTGATTCCACAGGCTTACTCTTGAACTGCGCTGCTTCCATCGTTGATTTTCCTTTGTGCTACTCTTGAACTGGGCAGCAGGCTTCCTTTGGTCTCGCCCAAAGGTCTGAGCTTCCTCTTCTTATCTGTTTCTTTGTTCAATCTCTCCAATTCGTATTGAAGAGGGTTAGAGGATAGCTCAGCAAAGCTAGGTAAGCAACCAGGGAATAGAGTCCAGATAGACTCCAAGTGCTGGCTGATTGCTTCTTTCACTTTGCCATGCAAGTAATATCAAGGACAAAGGAAAAGACAGGGAAAGAGCATGATATGAGATACCTTTGCTTTTCCCCTTGATGATATGAGATACCTTTGCTTTCGAAGAGGCAGCGAATGAATCCACATGCTTCGATCCACCGTTTCCTCTTCCTCATTCGTACTGCAGGCATTTGGTATCTTATTTTCGGCCGAGAAGGAAAGTTATGTGCTTGTGGGTGTATGCCTTGCCATGAATGTTAATGTATATGGCAAGTGGCAGTGCTGTTCTTTTACCGTTGTCGACAAACGTTTTGATCCCGCAAATCCGGCTTTTTGAAATAGTGACGACTCTTCGATCTTTGAATGCGCCTCTTCGATTTCTGAGCAGTCGCCCCTTTGATTTCTGAACGACACGTAGTAGTGCGGATGCGGCTCTGTCTGAGATCTTTTGACAAGTGGCACTCGTTTTCTGCAAAGCTGGGAGCTTTCGACAAAGATGCACATGCTTTCTGGAAAGCCGGGAGCTTTCGGCTTTGTCTCCCACACTTGTCGGCTAAAGTGTGCAGCTGATTTCTCGCCTTCCACGCGTCTTCTGAAAAGCTGGGATTGCGTCTGACGAGCTGGCGATCTTTACGCCGGAAATTCCGGTTTTGAAGAGTGGTGTCTCTTCATTTCTGAATCGGTGAACGCCTCTCCTTTAATAGAGGTGATTGATCACCTTTAGCATGCACACTTGAAAATTTCCCAGAAATCGTCTCCGGCCCGTCGAGATTTCACTCCATCCAACCCTTCTTGATAGGAGCATATTTAGGCGACTTACTTAGCTTGTTTTCGTGCATCTATGTTGTTAATTCATATTTGTTTTAGTAGTTTAAGCCATTTTCGTGTGTTTTTAGGTTCATATGGCTAAGGAAGCAAAAAGATGCATTTTGGAGCATTTTGGAGCAAAATTGGGCTTGGAATGGATAGCATATGCTCGGAGCAAAAGGAATGGACGAAATTGAAGACCTAAAGACCTTTTGTTTGAACAATATCAAGGAATCCTACTTATTCTAGGTCACAAAACAATGTCCCTTCCAACATTGTTACCCTTGCCGTGTGTCCCTTGGTGTTTCCCTTCCTTGCCATGCAAGGAAGGGCCTTGTTTCCCATTTTAAACCATACACTCATTCACTCATCATAACCATTCACCTATCATATCATTCACTTATCAAACCACTCACTTATCACTACCATTTACTTATCACTCAACATATCATTCATTTATCACTCAACATATCATTCATTTATCACTTAGCATATCATTCATTTATCACTCACCACAAACCATTCACTTATCACTTATCACTTATCACTTATCACACCTTTTCTCCAACCTTGCCATGCATCACATGCATCTCCAACACACTCAACCCCTTTAACAACCCCACACCTTGACATTATTCTTTCATCCACCCACCACAAATCCAAATCCTTGCCGTGTACACCTTATGCATTTTCAGCTTTCTTCTTTGTTGTTGCACATGCATTTTCAGCCACATACCCACTCACATGCACCCTTTAAACATTCCACCATAAAGCCACATGCAATCTCATTCATCCACCATACATTGCACATGCTTTCACAAGCTTTAACCAACACAAAACAGCCAACACATGCACCAAAAACTCCTTTGCCGTGGGTTCCCTTTGGCACCCTTGTGCAATTCCAGCTTGCATATGCTTTCTTAGCTGTTTGTTCATCATTAATTAGCCACTTGCATGCTTAAACAAACAGCCATTCACACCTTCATTCTCCTATAAAAGCCCTTGCATTCTCATCATTCAAGGCATTCCTCATTTTTCATACATAAACACACCATTTCCCAAGCCCTTTTGCCGTGCATATCCTCCCATTTTCTGTGCAGTTTTTCTCCTCCATTGCAGCCACTATCCAACCACTTCCCATCCCTCCAAAACACTTCATACCATCACACAACCTATCCTTAAACCTTGTGCTACAACAACGAGGAAGAGAAGAGTGCTTAAACGTTCATACAATTCAAGCTTTGAGTTGTTGGAATGTTTAGGTGTTTCTTTGATTTCAAAGTTTCATTTTAATTCTCTTTGTTTTGTATGTATGGAAGAGAAGAGTGCTTAAACGTTCATACAATTCAAGCTTTGAGTTGTTGGAATGTTTAGGTGTTTCTTTGATTTCAAGGTTATGAGGAACTAAACCCCTTTTAGGTAGGGGGTGATTCGAAACTATGTTTATATTTGCAATATGAATTGATTAACTTTCGTTGGAATTTCATAAGTTGTGGATTCAATTTGTTTAACCGTTTGATTGATAGCTTATTTATGAATGTTTATTAAGAATGCGCGCTTAATTTTCATGCATAAATATGACGCTAGAATATAAGTGAATTTCACCTAATCGTTATGAACTTATATTCACAAGTAGTGGAGGTTGCTTATAAACAATCGTGTTAAACATATTCTTGGCACGAGTTTCATGCTCATCATAGTAACGAATGCCTCGTCAACACTTATAGTTTTCATAATGCTTAATGATCTTTGATTGTATCTTTATTGTGCTGTTCACGTAAAGGACTTTTGGAGAATGTTGTGAATTGCGTTGCGCAAACCCATCCAATTCATTAACTTAAGGAAAACTTGACGGTTAATTTAAGCGGACCTAATTAATCCGGAGTGTTGAGTTTCATAATTTATCGAAAGACCAACTGAGAATCAATCTTGTATGCAAATATAACATGTGTGGAGAAGAACCCCTTAGCTAGCCTTCATTCCATTCATTCCATCACAATTTCATATTTACATTCCGCTCAGTTTATTAACTTGTTTTGTTATTTCAATTTTCGTCAAATCAAAACTTTCCCCCCCCCCTTTTACTTTCTTGTTCTTTAGTACTTAGAATCTGTTTAGTTTGTGTTTTTAAAGTAGTTTGAATCAAGCCATAATCTTAAATTCGTCCAAAATTAGTTTTGAGTCTTTTGGTTTGTCTTAATGTTTTAAATTTTAGTTTTACATTCTTTGAGTCTAGTTTAGTGTTTTATATTGTTTTTACGTTCTTAAGTCAATTTAGAAGGTTTTAGCAAGCCCTCCTAATCCCCGGTCTAGAACGATCCCTACTTACATCCATACTACAATTGACAAAAAGAGGGTTTAATTTGTGTGCGTATAAATCTCGCATCACTTCTCTTTTAACTTCGTGAACAATGGCTAGCTCATCCAACCCATCGAACCTTTGCTTAGATTTGAGTCTAAGCAGTGATCCGGTCGCGCCTCGTCAGGGTAAGGTATGGTGCTCGTCTTTCTTATCTTCCCATGGCCCTCTTACAGATGAGGACTATGTGATGACGGATCCCACAACGGCTACGATAGTGGCTCGGAACCTCCTCATTCCCAAAGACAGTTAGCTGCTTTCAGGACGGTCCGATGAGTTGGCCGTTCAAGAATCCCTGGCTCTGAGTGTTCAGTGCGCTGGCTCTGTGTCTAACATGGGCCAACGCCTTCTTGCTCGCTCCCGTCAGGTTGAATCCTTGATGGCGGAGGTGGAGAGTCTTAAGCAGGAGATCAAACAACTTAAGTACGAGAACCGAAGTTTGCACGTGCTTGCCAACAATTATTCGACAGGCATGAAGAGGAAGCTTGATGAGCTTGATGACCGTCAACGGTTTGCAGCTTTCTTCCAGAGGCACCTCTTTCCTGGGTCATCCAGCGTTCCACCAAGGTTTGGGGCCTTGAATGATCTATCCTCGGTGCCTCCCGCTCCTATGCCTCCTGCTCCGATGCCTCCTGCTCCTATGCCTCCTGCTCCGATGCCTCCTGCTCTGAGACCTCTTGCTCCGAGAGTGTTGCCACGTAGTGGGGCCTCACGTACACAACCTTTGTAAAGGCTCCATCTTTCTGCCATGTTTAGATACAATTGTAATTTATCGAAAAAATCAATGAACAAGCAAAAGTTTTATTTACTGTATTGGGTTGCCTCCCAAGTAGCGCTTGCTTTAACGTCGTACAGCCGGACGATGCTCCCTTGAAGGTTTATGGAACCCCACGGCATGGAGGGGTGCAAATACAATCTGTCTGACGAACCACTTCATGCTTTGGGTCCTTGAATGAAGTGGGATAATGATCCTTTCTTATTGTCGTGTTTTGCTTTTCTACATCAACACGAATTCTCCCACGACGTTGAATTCGATTTGGTACCTGCACCACACGAGGTAACAACCTATTAGTTGAAATGGGAATCGAATTTGGAATAGGTGGCTTACCTTTGTACGGCAAAGAAGTGGTAGCACAATGGACGGATGCACAAGGGTTGTTCATGGCCAATTGTGGTGCTTTCAAGGTTGGAGCCGTGCATTCCTTGTGCTCTACTCCAAGTTCCTTCTCGGTGGTAGTTCGAGAAACATCCTTCTTGATCTTTGTTGAATACTCTGTCCCTATGTGTTCAATTACATTAATGGCACAACAAGAACGAACATCATTAGTATTCTCAATCGATTCAGGAATCTTAAAGTTAATCATATCACCACCAAAGGCCATAGTGACTGCTCCCTTGGCCACATCAATCTTGGTTTGAGCTGTTTTCATGAAAGGTCGTCCAAGTAAGAGTGGTGATGATGGAGAGTGTGCCGAATCTTCCATGTCTAGGACGTAGAAATCAGCCGGAAAAATTAAATGGTTCACCTGCACAAGCACATTTTCCAAAACTCCTTTTGGATACGCGTTAGAATGATCGGCCAATTGTATAATTACACCATCTTTTTTTAATTCACCCAAATTCATAGATGCATAAATAGAATAAGGCATGACATTTATGGATGCACCTAAATCAAGCATGGCATGTTCAAAACGATTATGTCCAATTACACAAGGAATCGTGAAACTACCGGGGTCTTTGCACTTGGTAGGCAGTTTACGTTGCAAAATAGCGGACACATTCTCACTTACCTTCACTACCTCTTTGTTTGCCCTTCTTCTCTTTGTATTGCATAGGTCCTTGAGGAATTTAGCATACTTTGGAACCTGTTTGATTGCATCGAGAAGCGGTATGTTCACTTGCACCTTCCGGAACGTTTCAAGAATGTCCTTCTCGCTTTCTTCCTTTTTGTCTTGCATGAACCTGCGAGGAAAAGGTACATTGGGCAGATTAGGACGTGAAGTACATGAATTTGAACTTAAATTACCTGATTTGGCCGAGTTAGGGTGATTGGGGGCCTGCGGCATTGGGTTTTTCACTCTTTCCGTGGGTGAGCTAGACACTTCCTCAGGTTGTGTCGTCTCTTCATCTACTTTCTGGGCAGATTTGGGATTGTTTGGCTCGGTCCCAACTTCTTTTCCACCCCTTAGGGTGATGGCCTTGGTGGATTCGAATCCTCCATTTGGATTGACTGTGGTTGAGCTAGGAAGCTTTCCTTGCTCTCTAATCTGTCCAAGGAACTCAGAAATCTGCCCTATTTGTTTCTTCATATCCATCATCTCCTTCTCGTTATTTTCTATCCGGTTGTTTTGATTTTGCAACCCCTGCGAAATAGAGGTTAGTAATTGCATAGCTTGATTACTTTCCAAGGACGTATCTGAATGAGATGATGCCGAAGGTTGTTGGGATTGTTGGGGTGCATACGGCTTGGAATAAAAACCAGGGGGGTTTGGCCTAAATCCTCCTTGTTGGGCAGCTTGTTGTGGTTCCCTCCATTTGAAGTTTGGATGGTCCCTCCATCCAGCATTGTAAATGTTCGAGTATGGGTTGTTTTGATTTTGTCCTTGGAAACCAATTGCATTGGCAGATTCCCACCCACCATACTCGATTAGTTGAGGGCACTTGTCGGATGGATGCCCTTGAATTGAGCACACGCCACAAACTTGGTGTTCTTGTGCTTTTGGACCAATCACAACCTGAGAAACAAGAGAAGTAAGATTAGCAAGTTGTGATTGAATTTCAGAAATAACACTAACCTCATTTACACTTTGTTGCCGTGGGGCTTCCCTTTGGCCCACTCCTTCATATTGTTGAGCGTTGAGTGCTCGGTTGGCTATGAGAATCTTTGCATCCCTTGGTGTTTTGTCCACCAATGCTCCTCCCGTTGATGCATCAAGCATTTGACGTTCGATAGGAAGGAGGCCCTCATAGAAATATTGAAGGAGAAGTTCCTCCTTCATTTGATGTTGAGGACATGAAGCTACAAGGCCCTTGAAGCGCTCATAATAAGCCGGGAATGTCTCACCATGATTCTGTAGAATACCACTAATTTTCTTCCGTAGGAGAATCACTCCCGAAGTAGGGAAGAATTTCTCCAAGAAGGCACGCTTCATACTCTCCCACGAAGTCACAGTTCCCGGGGCTAGTTCGTAGAGCCAATCTTTGGCCTTGTCCATAAGTGAAAATGGAAAGGCCTTCATCATCAATATACTCCCATCCACAGTGACAGGGGTCATGCTCGAACAAACCACCTCGAACTCCTTCAAGTGTTTGTTGGGGTCTTCCATAGACAAGCCATGGAACTTCGGAATATGGTGTAACAAACTGGATTTGAGTTCAAACACCTCAGTCTTCCCCTCTGCAGCCGTGGGGTATTGGATACAAAGAGGCAATGCATTATCCAAACCCGAGGCCGAAAGCTCCTTGATGGTTCTATTATCTGCTGCCATGGCTTGTTCTTCTTCAAAAATCTGATCCGTGGGCTTTTCTTCTACACCTACTTCGTCTTCTTCAAGCCCAGGTTGTGGTGGAGGTTGTGGTGGTTCTTGTTGACTCCTCGTTCTCCTCAAAGTGCGTTCAAAATCACCGTCAAAGGCGGAGATGTTCTCTATAATAGGCCGAGAGCTACGAGTCATACACAGTACCTGAAAAACAAGAAAACAAACAAACTAAGAATCTGAAATAAGAATGCACGAAAAACAAAAAAAATAAAAAATAAAAATAAAGACAAGGGACTAGCAAAGTTGCTAATCCCCGGCAACGGCGCCAAAATTTGATGCGAGAATTACTTGACACTCAAATTAAACCCTCGTTTGACAATTGTAGTAGAATGGATAAGTGAGGGATCGTTCTAGACCGGGGATTAGGAGGGCTTGCTAAAACCTTCTAAATTGACTTAAAAACATAAAAACACAATATAAAACACTATTTAATGCTCGAAGAAAGCAAAACTAAAAATAAGAAAGATTAAGACTAAGACTTCAACGAAATAGGGGGGAATTGGATTTGGACGAATTTAAACTAAAACGTAAAAACAATATAAAACGTTAAACTAGACGCAAAGAATGTGAAACTAAACGTTAAAACACTAAGACAAACCAAAAGAATCAAAATGCTTTAAAAACACAAACTAAATTGATTTCTAACTATATTGCACATTAAAGCAAAAGGGGGATTGAGGTTTGATGAAAATTGAAATAACGAAACAAGAATGTAATTGATGAAATAAGATGGTTGGTGAATTAGCTAGAGGTTCTTTCTCCACACATGATATTTATGCATATGAATCAATTTCCAGTTATTCCTTCATTGAATTATGAACGACAATGCCCCAAATTAACCGTGACATCACTAGTTAACCCTCAGATTTTCCTTATATTATTGGATTGGATGGCATCATTCGACAACCCAAAACATTCTCAAAAGTTCCCTACATGTCATCATAATAGAGATACAATCGAAGATCATTAAGAATAATGAAAACCATAAGCATTGACAAAGCACTTGCAACTATGACATCATGTTACTCATGCTAAGAATTAAACTTAACGCGATCGTGACAAGCGACCTTCACTACTTTCAAGTATAAGTTAGTAACGATTATGTGAAACCTTCTTAAACTTTAGCCACATATTCATGCATGCTAATTAAGTGTCGACCCTCAATCAACAAACACAAATAAATTAATCATCAAATAGTTAAGCCAATTGCATTCACGAATCAAGAGTTCATAACCGGAATTCATCAATTCATATTACATAAATAATCATGGTATTGAAATCACCCCTAGCTAAAAAGGGTTTAGTTCCTCATAACTTTGAAATCAAAGAAACACCTAAACATTCCAACAACTCAAACGTGAATTGTATGAACGTTTAGGCACTCTTCTATTCCATTCCTCATATTACAAAACAAGAGAATTGAATTTAAACATTGAAATCAAAGAAACGCGTAAACATTCCAACAACTCAAACGTGAATTGTATGAACGTTTAGGCCCTCTTATCTTCCTCTTTATTGTGGCACAAGGACTAAGGGATGTTGTTGGTGTGTTGAATGGATTGGGGGATTATGGAAATGGAAGAAATGGAGGAGAAATGGAAGGGAAATGGAGAGAAACTCACGGCTAGGGAGAAGATGGAAGTGTTTGTGGTGTGTTGTGTTGTGAATGAGATGAGATGATTTTTGAATGAATGAATGCAAGGGTATTTATAGGAGGAGTGGAGATGTATATGGCTATTTGTTTAAGGTGTTTGTGGCTACAATGATGAAGAATTGCATGTGGAAATAAAAGGGAAAATGTGGTGAAATGATGAAGTAGGAAGGTGGAAATGCATGTGAGATGTTGGAAAGGAAATGGGAATATGAGTAGGCCATGGCATGGGAGTTGTTTTGTTGGTGTAAATGTGCCATGGTTGCAATGATGAAGAATAAAGGGTGCATGTGGGGTGGAATTTAATGAATGCAAAGTGAATGAATAATGAAATGAGTTAAAGAGGGAGAATGTGGTGAAATGATGAAGTAGGAAGGTGGAAATGCATGTGACTTGTTTGTGGAATAAAGAATGAATGGTGGAATGATGAAGAGTTGCATAAAGAATGCATGTAGGGTTAGCTAGGTTGGCTTTGTTTGGGTGCATGTGTGTTAATGGTGGTTTTGCATGTGAATTGATGGATTGTTTTTGATGGAATGGATGGTTCTTTGCATGGCTTTTGAAGTGATTGTGGGCTTTGGAATTGGAAGGAAATGCATGGCCTTGGGGTTGGTTTAAGAGAGAATGGGCTAGGCCCTTTGTTTTATGTCCAAAATGAATACAAGGCCTTCAAATTCGTCCAACACTTTGGCTCCAATCATATGCTATCCATTCCAAGCCCAATTTTGCTCCAAAATGCTCCAAAATGCATCTTTTTGCTTCCTTAGCCATATGAACCTAAAAACACACGAAAATGGCTTAAACTACTAAAACAACTATGAATTAACAACATAGATGCACGAAAACAAGCTAAGTAAGTCGCCTCAATATGCTCCTATCACGTGACCACCCCAATTTCAGATGGAGGGATGCACAACAACCTGCCCAACAAAGTGGATTCCGACAACCCCCGGGTTTCTTCCCGAGGCCAATGGCACCACAAACAACTCCTCAAGCACAATCATCCCAAACCAACTCAAGTATGTCCATGAATGATGATAAAACGTATCAATTATTAACCACAATGGCGCAGGGAATGCAGAATCAAGCAAAGGAGGTGAATGAGCTCAAGAAGCAAATGGGCCAAATGGCCGAATTTTTGGGACAATTTCGTGAGAGTGGTAAGTTACCAAGCACTACGGAGATCAATCCAAAGGGTGGTTTTGAATCTGCAAAAGCCATCATTTTACGAAGTGGAAAAGAAGTGGGAAGCAAAGCACATGTATCTGCCCCAAACAAGGAAGATGAGAAGTTACAATTGGAAGAAGAGGAGCAATCCCACCCCACAGCAAAGATGGCACCAACCATGCCGCAGCAATCTACACCTTCCAAACCGTCCACCTCAGGTAATGTTGTTCCAAATGTTGTGATTTCAAACACTAATCTGCCCAATGTTCCTTTTCCTCGCAGATTTGCACAATCAAAGAAGGAAGAAGGCGAAAAGGACATTTTGGAGACCTTTCGCAAAGTTCAAGTAAACATTCCTTTACTTGATGCTATTAAGCAAGTGCCCAGGTATGCAAAGTTTTTAAAAGAGTTATGCACAACTAGGAAAAGAATTTCAAACAAAGAAGTTGTGAAAGTAAGTGAAAATGTGTCCGCGGTCTTGCAACGCAAGTTACCTCCAAAGTGTAAAGATCCAGGGAGTTTTACTATCCCATGCATAATTGGAAACACTAGATTTGAACAATGCATGTTAGATTTAGGTGCATCCATCAATGTAATGCCATATTCCATTTATGCATCAATGAACCTTGGTGAGTTAAAACAAGATGGCGTTATAATTCAATTGGCCGATCGTTCTAACGCTTATCCCAAGGGAGTCCTTGAGGATGTTTTAGTGCAGGTCAATCACCTTATTTTCCCCGCAAATTTCTATGTTTTAGACATGGAGGATTCAAGCCATGCTCCATCATTGCCAATCTTGCTAGGCCGTCCCTTCATGAAAACAGCAAGAACAAAGATTGATGTGTATACGGGAACATTGACCATGGAGTTTGATGGGGACATTATTCATTTTAATCTTTCTGAAACCATTAAACATCCAATTGAGGACCATTCTTGTTTTGCTATTGACATTGTTGATTCGTTGGCACAGGTGCATTTGGATCAAATGAACGAAGATGCACTTGAGGTAGCCTTAGTCCACGGCATAGGAACAAGAAATAAGTGTGAGGGAGTCTTGGCAACCCATGACATGCAATCTGACCATATTGCCGTGCCCCCTTGTGATGAAGTACTTGAAATGGTCGCTGCCCTCGAGTCATTGCCCTCCCACTCTGGTAAGTCTCCAATCTCACTTTTAGATTCGGTTTTGACTAACAAGTTACTTCCATCAACTGTGCAGCCACCTATACTTGAGTTAAAGCCATTACCTAGTCACTTGAAGTATGTGTTCTTGGGCCAAGATCAAACGCTACCCGTCATCATTTCAAGCTTACTCACGGCTCAAGAAGAAGACAAGTTGATAAGGGTGTTAAAAGAGCACAAATCTGCCATTGGATGGACTTTGGCGGATATCAAAGGCATTAGTCCCACCACGTGCATGCATCGCATCCTTTTGGAGGAGGAAGCCAAGCCATCTCATGAAGCTCAACGTCGCCTTAATCCACCTATGTTGGAAGTAGTGAAAAAGGAGGTTATAAAATTACTTGATTGTGGTGTTATATATCCTATTTCTGATAGTCGTTGGGTGTCACCTGTGCAGGTTGTTCCAAAGAAGTCTGGCGTCACAGTGGTGAAGAATGAAGAACAAGAGCTTGTCCCCACTCGTGTTGTGACTGGTTGGCGTGTTTGCATTGATTACAGGAAGTTAAATGCCATGACAAGGAAGGATCACTTTCCATTACCATTCCTCGACCAAATGTTGGAAAGGTTAGCCGGTTATGAATTTTATTGCTTTCTTGATGGATATTCCGGATATAACCAGATTGTGATCGCTCCGGAGGACCAAGAGAAGACAACATTTACGTGCCCCTTTGGCACTTTTTGATGCGAGATTTATACGCGTACAAATTAAACCCTCTTTTTGACAATTGTAGTATGGATGTAAGTAGGGATCGTTCTGGACCGGGGATTAGGAGGGCTTGCTAAAACCTTCTAAATTGACTTAAGAACGTGAAAACAATATAAAACACTAAACTAGACTCAAAGAATGCAAAACTAAAAGTTAAAATATTAAGACAAACCAAAAGACTCAAAACTAATTTTGGACGAATTTAAGATTATGGCTTGATTCAAAATACTTTAAAACACAAACTAAACAGATTCGAAGCACTAAAGAACAAGAAAGTAAAGGGGGGGGGGAAAGGTTTTGAGTTGACGAAAATTGAAATAACAAAACAAGTTAATAAACTGAGCGGAATGTAAATATGAAATTGTGATGGAATGAATGGAATGAAGGCTAGCTAAGGGGTTCTTCTCCACACATGTTATACTTGCATACAAGATTGATTCTCAGTTGGTCTTTCGATAAATTATGAAACTCAACACTCCGGATTAATTAGGTCCGCTTAAATTAACCGTCAAGTTTTCCTTAAGTTAATGAATTGGATGGGTTTGCGCAACGCAATTCACAACATTCTCCAAAAGTCCTTTACGTGAACAGCACAATAAAGATACAATCAAAGATCATTAAGCATTATGAAAACTATAAGTGTTGACGAGGCATTCGTTACTATGATGAGCATGAAACTCGTGCCAAGAATATGTTTAACACGATTGTTTATAAGCAACCTCCACTACTTGTGAATATAAGTTCATAACGATTAGGTGAAATTCACTTATATTCTAGCGTCATATTTATGCATGAAAATTAAGCGCGCATTCTTAATAAACATTCATAAATAAGCTATCAATTAAACGGTTAAACAAATTGAATCCACAACTTATGAAATTCCAACGAAAGTTAATCAATTCATATTGCAAATATAAACATAGTTTCGAAGCACCCCCTACCTAAAGGGGGTTTAGTTCCTCATAACTTTGAAATCAAAGAAACACCTAAACATTCCAACAACTCAAAGCTTGAATTGTATGAACGTTTAAGCACTCTTCTCTTCCATACATACAAAACAAAGAGAATTAAAATGAAACTTTGAAATCAAAGAAACACCTAAACATTCCAACAACTCAAGCTTGAATTGTATGAACGTTTAAGCACTCTTCTCTTCCTCGTTGTAGCACAAGGTTTAAGGATAGGTTGTGTGATGGTATGAAGTGTTTTGGAGGGATGGGAAGTGGTTGGATAGTGGCTGCAATGGAGGAGAAAAACTGCACAGAAAATGGGAGGTTATGCACGGCAATGGATGTGTGTTTGTGTTGTGTGTTGTATTGTGAATGGAATGGAATATGAATGAATGAATGCAAGGGTATTTATAGGAGTAATGGAGGGAACATGACAGCTAGGAGGTGGGTGGAAATGTGGCTGAATGTTTGGTGAATGATTATGAATGAATGCATGTGACTTGGCTAGGTTGGAAAGCTGGAAATCTGAAAATGCAAATGGGAATCTGAAATGCAAAGGTGGCCACGGTTTTGAGTGTATTTTGTGTTGGAAATGCATGTGAATGCATGTGAATGTTGTTTGTGTGAAGTGTATGTGAAATAAAGGGTGAATGGTGGCTGAAATAATGATGGAAAACAGCTAGGAAAAGTATGGAATGCATGTGAATTGTAAAGGGAAAAGCTGGAATTGGCTAGGAAGTCACGGCATGGGATGTTTTGATTTATTGTGGCTGATTTGTTTGTTGGTTAAAGATGCATGTGGATGAATTATATAATGGGAAAGTATGTGATTGACAACTAGGATGGATGGTGGCTGCAATGATGAAGTGTGATGGTTGAAAATGGCAAGGGAAATGAATGTGTTTGGACGGCAAGGATGGTGTTTTGTGCATGTGGCTGCAATGGTGTGTAATGATGGAGGAATAAGTGCATGTGGTTGAATTGGTGGTGAATGTGCATGACAAAGAATGGATTTGGCTGCAATGGTGTGTAATTGGGCTAGGGTTTAAGTGCATGAAATGGACCCAAATTGCTCCCCCTTGCATGGCAAGGAATGGTGTTTGTGTTGAGCCCATGGCAATGTGATTGTAATTGGGTTAGGGCCATTGTTTTGTGTCCTCAAGTGCATACAAGGCCTTCCATTTTATCCATCACTTGGGCTCCAAGAATAAGCTATCCATCCCTAGCCCCATAGTGCTCCAAAAAGGGCCCAAAACACTCCACAATGCATCCTTTCGTCAAACACGTCTTATAATCCTGAAAACACACAAAAGAAGCATAAAGAACTAAAATAACTAAAGAAACATAACGTAAATGCACGAGAACAAGCCATTTAAGTTGCATGAATATGCTCCTATCACTTTTGCATATAGACGCATGCCATTTGGCTTGTGCAATGCTCCGGCGACGTTTCAACGATGCATGGTGAGTATATTCTCTGATTATGTGGAGAAGATTATTGAGATAT
Source organism: Pyrus x bretschneideri (assembly GCF_019419815.1). Classification (NCBI taxonomy): domain Eukaryota; kingdom Viridiplantae; phylum Streptophyta; class Magnoliopsida; order Rosales; family Rosaceae; genus Pyrus; species Pyrus x bretschneideri. The sequence continues at coordinate 101,271 of NW_025999841.1, forward strand.
TCATGGATGATTTTAGCGTGTTTGGCAATTCATTTGATCATTGCTTGAATAATCTGACTTTAATCTTGAAACGTTGTGTTGAAACGAATCTTGTACTTAATTGGGAAAAATGCCACTTCATGGTTAAGCAAGGTATTGTTCTAGGCCATATCATTTCTGAAAAAGGCATTAAAGTAGATAAATCTAAGGTAGACCTTGTTCGCCACTTACCCTCTCCAACTTCGGTTAGAGAGGTTCGTTAGTTTCTTGGCCACGCAGGTTTTTATAGGCGTTTCATTAAGGATTTCTCTAAGATTGCACAGCCACTATGCCGGTTGCTTCAAAAAGAGGTGGTTTTCGAGTTTGATGAAGCATGCTCCACGACATTCAAGCACTTGAAGGAAGCTCTCACTTTGGCTCCTATTATCACACCTCCAGATTGGAGCCTTCCATTCGAGTTAATGTGTGATGCGTCGGACTATGCCATTGGTGCTGTTTTGGGACAGCGAAAGAACAAGCAACCCCACGTTATCTATTATGCTTCTAGGACACTAAATGATGCTCAATTAAATTATTCAACCACTGAGAAAGAATTACTTGCTGTGGTTTTTGCATTAGATAAGTTCCGATCTTACTTACTTGGTACTAAAGTTGTTATTTTTACTGATCATGCAGCTCTTAAATATTTGCTCACGAAAAAGGAGGCCAAGCCTAGATTGATTCGATGGATGTTGCTTCTACAAGAGTTTGACATTGAGATTCGGGATAAGAAGGGCATGGAGAATGTGGTGGCTGACCACCTAAGCCGAATGGTGCATGAGGAAGCAATGCCAATTTCTGAAACCTTTCCCGATGAACAATTAATGTCTATCCAGGTAAGTGAGCCTTGGTACGCAGATTTGGTGAACTTTTTGGTGTCTAAACATACGCCTAGCACACTTAATAGGAATCAATGTGATAAGCTTAGAAAGGATGCTAGGTTTTATGTTTGGGATGACCCATACCTTTGGAAATTTTGTCCCGATCAGATTGTCCGACGTTGTGTGAATGAATATGAGTTTCAATCTATTTTAACATTTTGTCATTCATATGCATGTGGGGGACATTTTGGCACCCAACGCACTGCCCTTAAAGTCTTAGAATGTGGGTTTTATTGGCCAACCATCTTTAGGGATGCTAGGACGTTTTGCCTTACATGTGATCGGTGTCAAAGAATGGGTAATATAAGTGCTAAGGATCAAATGCCACAAACCCCTATACTTTCTATTGAAATATTTGATGTGTGGGGCATTGATTTTATGGGTCCTTTTCCTTCATCACATGGTTTTCTCTATATCTTGTTGGCGGTGGATTATGTTTCCAAATGGGTGGAAGCAAAAGCCACCCGTACTAACGATTCCAAGGTAGTTGCAGATTTTGTGAAGTCTAACATTTTTGCTAGGTTCGGAATGCCTCAAGTTCTTATAAGTGATGGAGGCTCACATTTCTGTAATCGTACAATTGAGGCCTTGCTCAAGAACTACAACGTTACACATAGGGTGTCCACACCCTATCATCCTCAAACAAGCGGGCAAGCCGAGGTGTCGAATCGGGAGATAAAACAGATTCTTGAGAAGACAGTGGGTCCAACAAGAAAAGATTGGAGCTTAAGGCTAGAAGATGCATTGTGGGCTTATAGGACCGCCTACAAAACACCCATAGGAATGTCCCCCTTTCGGCTTGTTTATGGCAAGCCATGTCACTTACCTGTGGAGTTGGAGCACAAGGCTCATTGGGCCGTGAGGAAGTTCAACATGGATGTGGATGCAGCGGGAATTCATCGTAAGCTTCAATTGAATGAACTTGAGGAGATACGGAGTGAAGCTTATGAGAATGCTCGCCTTTACAAGGAAAAGACGAAGGCCTTTCATGATAAGATGATTCGCACCAAGTCCTTCTCTGTTGGACAGAAAGTGTTGTTGTTTAATTCTCGTCTTCGTCTATTTCCGGGTAAGTTACGTTCACGTTGGATTGGACCCTTTGTTATTACTAACGTTTTTCCTCATGGTGTAGTCCAAGTTCGTAGCTTCAAAACAGGTCAAGAGTTCAAAGTGAATGGGCACAGATTGAAGCCTTACTACGAGGGCTTTGTAGAACATGATGTTGAGAAGACAACCCACTATGCCGTAGGTTTCCATGAAGGTTGATCACCGTGGCAACGTCCGGCTGCAAGACGTAAAAGAAAGCGCTACTTGGGAGGCAACCCATGCAATTCAACAAAGGAAGCTCTCGGACTCACTCCAATTCCATATTTGCGTTCCTAAACCCTTCCCTTTGTTGTTTATTTAGAATCTGCCTATTTAGTTGTTTTACTTGCTGTTTGTGCGTTTCTTTGTGTTTTGTGTGATTTTATGCTTGAAACATTGAGGACAATGTTTGATTGAAGTGTGGGGGGGGTAACTAAGTGTTTTTGATGCAAATTCGTGGGATTTTATCACCCATTACTTATAGACTTGTTCCTTGCTGTTTTAAGGTGTTTTTAAGCTGTTTTGGTGCTTTTTAGTGTGTTTTAACTTAAAAATCCGAAAATCACATAAAATTTTGAAAAATTGTTTTGAAAATACCAAAAAGAGTTGTTTTTGAGTCATTTTGTGTCTTAGGGTACCTTCCAACACAATGATGAGGATTTGGTTTTTAATTGCATAACTGTTGAAGTAAGTTACAAACATGGATGAAAGTTTGATATGCTCTTTGGTTTATGCTTAGTTGTAATTATAGTTCATGAATTCACTTGTAATCAAAAGAAAAATTAGTTTTTGTAACATGCTTGAAGGAAGAAACTCAAACTAACGCTACAACCCTGAGAGACTTGAGCTTTTAACGATTCTTTGGAGAGTTAATAATCTGTGCATTTGTTGTCTTCTAAAGTCGTTGCATGATCTCATTATTCTTTGCTTGGTTACTACTTAGAAGGCATTTCATCATTTAGTTCCAAATACTAGAACTCATGCCCGTTTCATTCAAAGCATAAAATTGATTAGCATAACACATAACAAGATGAAGTTGTTTGTGAACCAAGAGCCAAATAGCTGTACCCCATGTTTTGTAGGTTTAAGCCCCATTGAGCCTTGTTTAGCCTTTTCTTTGTTAACCCACATTACCCTCACCTAGCCTAGATTAGGACTATCCATACCCTCGTTCTTAAAGTATAGTAAGCATGATTCAAATGGAATTCCTTTATGGCAGAAACCAAGTGTGGGGGAAGTTTTTATTTTGAGAATTATGTGCCATAAGCACGGGTAGAAAGAAAAGAAAAGAAAAATTCGTGAAAAAAAAAAAAAGAAAAGAAAAATGAAAAAAAAAGTATGAAAAGAGTTGAACAACATGAGAAAAAGAGTTCCAAGGTGTTGTTTGTCGAAGAAAGGGTCCAAAAAGTTGAATTCGGCCCCAAGAAGTTGTTTAAAGTCTTTCCCTTGTGTTTTTAAGTTAATTTCTGCAAACTAAGTGAATTCTAAGTCTTAATTTCAATACTTTGCTTACTAATGCTTGAAGAACGTTTGTTTTCCCTATCCTTTCTTTGTTAACCAGTACCCCAAGCCCCGTTGCAACCCTTAAACTTCTATCTTGAGTGTTATGTGTTTCAATTTGTTGAGTTTGAATTTGGTATGAGCATATGGTGTCACTGGTTCTCGCATCTAAGTAGTAGCATTCCATTCATGAGATCATATCTAAACATGCCTATTAACTCCGGAAATTGCGTTCTTTGTGATACATATATGTGAGCATTCGTTTTTATATCTACATCAATTCTCTCACATATAACTAGTATAGGGTGTGTAGTTAGAAAATCTGAGTGAAAATAGAGTGCAAATCTATTAAGGATTGAGGGAATTCTCTAAGGCATGTTACTAAATTCAAAACATTGTTTTAATTGGTTAATTGTGAACTAGTAAGTAGTGACTATGATTAAGCATGTGCTTAAATGTTAAATTGACTCAAATCTGTGGGAATGATAATCTTTAACATGTCATGTGCATTGGAAATCCCTGAGACAAACGTTGGAAGGTTTAGATTATGTTTGTTTGTTTTGTCTTGTTTTATTTCTTTGTTTTGCTCGAGGACTAGCAAAAGCTAAGTGTGGGGGAATTTGATAGGAGCATTTTTATGCGACTTAATTGGCTTGTTCTCATGCATTTATGTTGTTTTTCCTTAGTTAGTTTAGTGTTTAAAGTCATTTTCGTGCAATTTCAGGTTTTAGTGTCAAAGTATGCAAAAAGAAGCAATTTGGAGCATTCTAGAGCATTTTTGGGCCAAGATTGGATAGTGCAAGCATGGAGGCATGAGGATGGACGAATTTGAAGGCTTGAATTCAGTTAGGGAGCTGCAAGAAACCTTATTTCTAGAAGGCTTTATCTATTCACACATGGTGCCTAATTTCTGTATTGGAAGAACAAGCCGTCCTAGCTTGTCACTAGCCGTCCTAGCTTGTCTCCTAGCCGTCCTAGCTTGTCACTAGCCGTCCTAGCTTGTCTCCTAGCCGTCCTAGCTTGTCTCCTAGCCGTCCTATCTTGTCTCCTACCTTGTCCAAGCCGTCCTACCTTGTCCAAGCTACACACATATATCCTTTAAGTGTTTCATGTATAGAATTTCTGGTACAAAACCTCTTGTTTTCAACTAAGTTCTAAACCCTTCCTAGCCCTATAAATAAGGCAGCTGCAAGCATCACAAATTCATTCAGAAATTTCACAAACCCTTCACATCACTCATTCATCATCAAAATTCGTCCATTCTATTCCAGCCGCATCCATTGACCCCAAAACACCATTCTTCAACCTAGAGATACAATCAGCCATTCCACCACTTCCCAACCATCAAACACTCATCCACACCCATCCTACATCCCTTGCCGTGTCTCTAAACATCCCACAAACCGTTCTACATCATCAAAACGTCCCAGAATTCATCCCCATCCAATCTGCCGCAAGCAAGAGGAAGGAGACAGATGCGCAAAATTGTTTGGTTCTTCATTCTGAGTTGTTGAACGATTTTAGGTGTATTCTCTCTTATATTTCAATGTCTAATTCATGTAATCTCTGTTTTGCTCTGAGTATGATTGGCTAAATTCGTTTTTGGCTAAGGGTGTATTCGAAACCATGGATATATATGTGAAATAAGTTGATTACTCCAGTTATCGTTGCATAAGTCATGAATACAATCTGTTTAACTATGTGATTTAGAACTTATTCTTGTATGTTGATTGAGAGTGCACACTTAATTTGCATGCTTGAATCTGGTGCTAGGATATGAATTTGTTTCACCTAATCGTTATGAGTTTATATCCACAAGTAGTGAAGGTCACTAGTCATGATCGTGTTGAGTAGATTCCTGGCGAAAGTATCATGCTTTTCATAGTTACAATTGCCTTGTCGATGCTTATGATTTCCAATGAACGTAATGATTCTAACTTGTATCTTTATCATGCTGTTCATATAGAGAACTTGTTAGGAATAATTTGGTTGCAATGCATATTCATTCAATTCAATGATCTTAGGGAAATCTGAAGGTTAATTTAAGCGGACCTAATTAACTTGGAGTGTCGAGGTTCATAACTTGTCGAATCGATAACTGGAAGTTGATTTAAGTTGCATATATTTCATGTGTGGAGAAGAATCCCTTAGCCATTCCATTATCCATTGGTTTACATCAATTTGCTTTACAATCTGTTTTCTTAACAATCTGTCCATTTAATTGAATTTCGTCCAAACACAAATCCCCCCATATTTTGTTAAGTCTTAGGCTTAGAATCTGTCTTATCTTGTGTTTTGAAGCATTTTGAGTCATAAGAAGGTCCAATTTCGCCCAAATCTGCCTAGTTTAGTTTCTGTTTGTTTTTAGTCTAAATTCGTCCAAAAAAATAATCCCTCTTTTACTTTCTTGTCTTAGAGTGTTGTAATTTTGTTTAGTTTGTGTTTTTAAGTGTTTTGAGTCAAGCCCAAACCTAATTTTCGTCCAAAGTTGAGTTTAGTGTCAAAACTGCCCAGTTTGTGTTTTTAGGCAGTTTTGAGAGTTTTAGCTTGTTTTGAGTCTTGTGAATCTGTTTTGAGTCCCTTGAGTCTTTTCAAACGTTTTTAAGTATTATTTTTGTGTTTCTAAGTCAGTTTAGAGGTTTTAGCACCCCTAGTTAATCCCCGGTTAGAACGATCTCTACTTACTTCATTACTATGTCACAAATAGGGTTTAATTTGTGTGTCAAGTAATTTTCACAACACCTATGCCTCTTGCTCCGAGAGTGTTGCCACGTAGTGGGGCCTCACGTACACAACCTTTGTGAAGGCTCCATCTTTCTGCCATGTTTTTTTTTTTTTTTTTTTTTTTTTTTCACTTGTAATCTCTCGGAAATCAATGAACAAGCTTTATTCACTGTATTGGGTTGCCTCCCAAGTAGCGCTTTCTTTTACGTCTTGCAGCCGGACGAGACCTTCTTAGGCTCCATTGGAACCCATGGCATGGAATTGATCGGGTACCTGCACCAAACAAGGTAACAACCTATTAGTTGAACTGGGAATCGAATTTGGAATAGGTAGCTTACCTTTGTACGGCAAAGAAGTGGCAGCACAATGGACGGATGCACAAGGATTGCTTATGGCCAATTGTGGTGCTTTCAAGGTTGGAGCCATACACTCCTTGTGTTCTACTCCAAGTTCCTTCTCGGTGGTAGTTCGAGAAACATCCTTCTTGATCTTTGTTGAATACTCCGTCCCTATGTGTTCAATTACATTAATGGCACAACAAGAACGAACATCATTAGTATTCTCAATCGATTCAGGAATCTTAAAGTTAATCATATCACCACCAAAGGCCATAGTGACTGCTCCCTTGGCCACATCAATCTTGGTTTGAGTTGTTTTCATGAAAGGTCGTCCAAGTAAGAGTGGTGATGATGGAGAGTGTGCCGAATTTTCCATGTCAAGCACATAGAAATCTGCAGGAAAAATCAAATGGTCTACCTGCACCAAAACATCCTCCAAAACTCCTTTCGGATATGCATTAGATTGATCGGCTAATTGGATAATAACACCATTATTTTTAAGCTTTCATAGATTCATCGATGCATAAACAGAATATGGCATAACATTAATTGAAGCACCTAAATCTAGCATGGCATGTTCAAACCTTGTATTACCAATTACGCAAGGGATAGTGAAACTACCTGGATCTTTGCATTTAGGTGGTAGCTTTCTTTGCAACAGTGCAGAGACATTCTCACTTACATGTACTACCTCTTTCTCCCGAATCTGTTTCCTTGTTGTACAAAGCTTTTTCAAGAACTTCGCATACTTCGGGATTTGCTTGATTGCATCCAAAAGGGGTATGTTGACTTGAACTTTTCTAAATGTCTCTAGAACATCTTTTTCCTCCTCGTCTTTCTTGGATTGCAAAAACCTGCCAGGAAATGGCACGTTTAGTGTAATAGAACTAGAAAAAGTCGAATTGGGACTTACCTTGGTGGTTTGGGATGGTTTAGGAGGACTAGATGAATTCGGCAAGGTTTGGTCATCCTTGGCCGTGGGCTTTGCTCCCTGTGCTTCTTCTTGTAGCAACTTGTCCTCCTTGTCTTGACTTGATTTGGATGCATTTGAGTTCGTTCCAACCTGTGTACCACTTCTCAACATGATGGCTTTAGCGGTTTCAAATCCTCCCTTTGGGTTCATAACGGTTGAACTAGGCAATTTGCCTTGTTCTCTAAATTGCCCCATAAATTCGGCGATTTGACCTACTTGCTTCTCCAAATTGTCCACCCGTTTGTCTTGGATTTGTCTCTCCTTATTTTGAGTTTGTACTTCCTGCGTCAAAGTAGTAAGTAACTTAACAATTTGATCATTATCCAAAGACATACCTGAGGTTGTTGGGGCGGATTGCACTTGGTTTTGATTGGGGACGAATGGCTTTGTATAAAAGCCCGGTGGTTGCTGCCTAAATCCTCCTTGCTGTTGACCTTGTTGGGGATCTCGCCATTTGAAATTCGGATGGTCCCTCCACCCCGGATTGTAGGTATTCGAGTATGGATCATGGCGTGGTTGATTTTGGTTCCCAAAACCCACGGAATTGAGTGTCTCCCACCCTCCATTCTCGATCAATTGTGGGCACGTGTCCGTAGGGTGTCCTTGCATGGAGCATACGCCACAAGAAGCTACGGTTTTGACTTTTGGACCTTCCACCACCTGAGAAAGCAACGTAGTAAGGTTAGCCATTTGATTTTGAAGTTCGGTTATGGCACTTACCTCATTGACTTCGTGTTGCCGTGGGGGGTCTCTTTGTCCAACACCTTCATATTGTTGAGCATTATGTGCTCAGTTGGCAATTAGAACTTTTGCAGCCCCCGGAGTTTTATCCACCAATGCACCTCCCGCCGAGGCATCAAGCATTTGGCGTTCCATGGGAAGGAGTCCTTCGTAGAAGTATTGAATGAGCAGCTCCTCTTTCATTTGATGTTGTGGACAAGAAGCAACAAGTGATTTAAAACGTTCATAATAAGAAGGAAACGATTCACCTTGATTTTGTTGGATGCCACTAATCCGTTTCCTCAAAAGAATGATTCTTGAAGTTGGGAAAAATTTCTCCAAGAAAGCTCTTTTCATACTATGCCAAGATGTAACCGTTCCGGGTGCTAATTCGAAAAGCCAATCCTTCGCTTTTTCCAAAAGTGAGAATGGAAAAGCCTTCATCATCAGAATGTTCCCGTCGACATTTATGGGTGTCATGCTCGAACAAACAACCTCGAACTCCTTGAGATGCTTGTTGGGATCTTCCATGGAAAGCCCATCGTTCTGGACCGGGGATTAGGAGGGATTGTTAATCACTTGGAAACTGACTCAAAAACGTAAAATAAAGTTTAAAACACTAAACTAGACTCAAAGAATGCAAAACTAAACATTTGAAACACTAAAACAAACCAAAGGACTCAAAACAGCCCCAAAACACTCAAAACTGCCTTAAAAACACAATCTGGGCAGTTTTGAGCACTTTGGTGAATTTGGACGAATGTGTGTAATAAATTGAATCAAAACACTTATAAACACAAACTAAGACACTTTAACACTAAACTAGACTCAAAGAATGCAAAACTAAACACTTAAAACACTAAAACAAACCAAAAGACTCAAACAGCACCCAAAACACTCAAAACTGCCTTAAAAACACTTTCTGGGCGGTTTTGAGCACTTTGACTACTTTGGACGAAATTGGGTAATAAAATGAATCAAAACACTTAGAAACACAAACTAAGACACTTTCTAACTAAGTTGGACACTAAAGCAAAGGGGGATTGAGTTTTTGACGAATTTGAAAACAAAACTTAAAACTTTGTAAAACGAACAGATTTTAAAACGAATTTGGATTTAATGAATGGAATGGAAGCTAGCTAAGGGGTTCATCTCCACACATGTTATACTTGCATACAAAACGATTTCTAATTGCTTTTCAATAAACCATGAATTCTCAACACCACGGGTTAATTAGGCCCGCTTAAATTAACCGTCAAGTTTTCCTTAAGTTAATGAATTGGATGATTGCATACGACAACCCAAAGCATTCCCCACAAGTTCCCTACATGAATTGCATAATAGAGATACAAGCAAGAATCATTAAGTTCTTTGAAAACTATAAGTGTTGACGAGGCATTCGTTACTATGATTGCATGAAACTTATGCCAAGAATTTATTTAACGCGATTGTTTATAAGCAACTTCCACTACTTGTGAATATAAGTTCATAACTAATAGGTGAAACTCACTTATATTCTAGCGTCATATTCATGCATGAAAATTAAGCGTGCACTCTCAATAAACATACATAAATAGGTTATCAATCAAATAGTTAAACAAATTGAATTCACAACTTATGAAACACAATTAGAAGTAATCAAATCATATTGCAAGCATAAACATGTATTTCGAATTCCTCCCTAGCCAAGGGGGGTTTAGTTCCTTATACGTACAAGACAAAGAGAATGGAAATTAAACATTGGAATCGAGGAAAAGCAACACCTAAAAATTCCAACAACTCAAACTTGAATTGTATGAACGTTTAGGCACTCTTCTCCTCCTCTTCGTCGTAGCATAAGGTCTAAGGATAGTGTTTTGGAGGGATGGAAGTGTGGAATGGAGTGGGGAGTTATGGAAATGGAAGTGGAGGAGAGAATGATGCAGAAAATGGATGGGGAGCTCACGGCAACAAGGTATTTGTGTTGTGTGTTGTGTTGTGGTGAATGGAATGAATTGAATGAATGCAATGCATGGTTTTATAGGGAGAGAAGGGATGGGAGAACATGTGAATGGCAGCTAGGAATGATTAAAGAAGGGAATGCATGTGTAATGACAACTAGATTGGTTGGTGGAAATCTGAAAATGCAAATGGGAATGCTGGAAATGCAAGGGTGGCCACGGCTTTGAGTGTGTTTTGTGTTGTGGCTGATTTGTTTTGTGAATTAAAGCTTGTGATTGAATGATTACATATGCATGTGGATGAATTATATAATGGGAAAGTATGTGATTGATAACTAGGGTGAATGGTGGCTGCAATGATGAAGTGTGATGGCTGAAAATGGCAAGCGAAACTCACGGCAATGGGTTGGTTTGTGTGGCTGTTTTGTGTTGTGAATTATGATGAATGCATGTGTTGAATTGGTGGTGCAATGATGAAAGAATAAGTGCATGTGGCTGAATTGAATGAATGCAAAGTGAATGAATAATGAAATGGGAAAGCATGACCAAGGTGGAAATGCATGTGAAATGTTGGAAAGGGATTGGGAATGCATGGCATTGAGTGTGTTTTGGTGCTTGAAATGCATGTGAATGCATATAAGTGCATGTGTGTGTGAATGGTGGTAGCTAGGGTGAATTATAATGAATGCATGTGGAATAAAGATGGAGAAGGTGGTGTAATGATGCATGGTTGTAGTTTAGGGTGTTGAATATGGATTTGCATGGCTTTTGAAGTGATTGTGGGTTTTGGAATTGGAAGGAAATGCATGGCCTTGGGGTTGGTTTAAGAGAGAATGGGCTAGGCCCTTTGTTTTATGTCCAAAGTGAATACAAGGCCTTCAAATTCGTCCAACACTTTGGCTCCAATCATATGCTATCCATTCCAAGCCCAATTTTGCTCCAAAATACTCCAAAATGCATCTTTTTGCTTCCTTAGCCATATGAACCTAAAAACACACGAAAATGGCTTAAACTACTAAAACAACTATGAATTAACAACATAGATGCACGAAAACAAGCTAAGTAAGTTGCCTAAATATGCTCCTATCAGGACTTGAGCAAATTCTCTAAGGCATGTTACTACATTCAAAACATGGTTTTAAATGCTTAATTGTGAAATAGTATGTGGTGACTGTGATTAAGAATGTAATTAAGTGTGAAGATGACTAAAATCTGTGGGAATGATGATTTTTAACATGTCATGTGCATTGGAAATCCCTAAGACGATTGTTGGAAGGTTTAGGTTGTGTTTTATTTGTTTTGTTTCGTTTCGTTTTGTTTTGTTTTTCTTTCTATTTTGCTCGAGGACTAGCAAAAGATAAGTGTGGGGGTATTTGATAGGAGAATATTCATGCGACTTAAATGGCTTGTTCTCGTACATTTACGTTATGTTTCTTTAGTTATTTTAGTCCTTTATGCTTCTTTTGTGTGTTTTCAGGATCATAAGACGTGTTTGACGAAAGGATGCATTGTGGAGTGTTTTGGGGCCTTTTGGAGCACTATTGGGCTAAGGATGGATAGCTTATGATTGGAGCCCAAGTGGTTGGATGAAATTGAAGGCCTTGTATGCACTTGAGGACACAAACTCAACCAAACTCATGTTCGTCAATAGATTATAATCAAAAGCTTAATGAATTAATTTGTTTGGTGCAGGGCTCACAAAATCAAGACAATGAGTCTCAACAAGAAGGATATTGGCAGCCATATGAGGAGTTCTATTCAACGCCTATACAGCCATCACAACCTGCCTAAAGTAATGTAGGTAATTCAAATGATAATGATACGATTTTTCAATTACTTACTACTTTGACGCAGGGAATCTAAACTCAAAACAAGGAGAGGGAAAATCAAGACAAAAGGTTGGACTACTTGGAAAAGCAAATTGGGCAGATCGCGGAGTTCGTAGGACAATTTCAAGACCAAGGCAAACTCCCTATTTCAACCATTGCAAATCCGAAGGAAGGATTTGAAACTGCCAAGGAAATCATCTTGAGAAGTAGCAAGGAGGTTGGAACGGACCCTCAACCATCAAAATCAAATCACAAGGAAGAGGAATACACCCAACCCACGGCAAGAGTGGAAACACCTTTGCCGGAGACACCTATTGCTCCTACGCCATCTAATTCAAGTAAGGTTGTTCCAAACTTAATTAGTTCTAACCCCATTCCACCTAATATCCCTATTCCTTGCAGGTTCATGAATTCCAAGGAAGAAGAAAGTGAAAAAGACACCTTGGAAGCCCTTCCAAAGGTGAAAAGTAGGGAATATCATGAATTCATCAAAGAGGACGTTCTTGAGATAAACAACCCCAAAAAAGTTGAATTTTATGACACAAGACAAGGACCAATCCTCACATCAAATCTGACCAAGTGCAAAGTCCTTGAAACATTCAAAGAAGGGGTGTTTATTCTTGAGTTCTTATTGGATCACATAAGTAAGCCACCTCCTCCAATTTCAATTTTCTTTTATACTAACATGTTGTTAATGATTCAGGCATCCAATCTTGAATTTAAACCATTACCGAATCATTTCAAGTATCACCTTCCATTCAAAGATCAATTCCATGCCGTTTGATTAAAAAAAAAAAAAAAAAACAGAATGTAGCCTTCACAAAAGTTGTTTACGTGAAGACCCACTACGTGGCGAAACTCTCGGAGCGGAAGGCATCTGAGCGGAAGGCGTCGGAGCAGGAGCAATCGGAGCGGGAAGCATCGGAGCTAGAGCATTCCAGGCCTCAATACTGGGTGGAACGCTAGATGACCCAGGAAAAAGGTGCGGAAGGCATCGGAGCGGAAGGCGTCGGAGCAGGAGGCATCGGAGCGGGAAGCATCGGAGCTAGAGCATTCCAGGCCTCAATACTGGGTGGAACGCTAGATGACCCAGGAAAAAGGTGCCTCTGGAAGAAAGACGCAAGCCTTTGACGGTCACTTTGCATTCGACCTTGAGATTCTTGCAGCTCATCAAGCTTCTTCTTCATGCCCGACGAATAGTTATTTGCAAGCACGTGCAAACTTCTATTCTCGTACTTAAGCTGTTTGATCTCCTGCTTAAGATTTTCCACCTCTGCCATCAACGATTCAACCTGACGGGAGCGAGCAAGGAGGCGTTGGCCCATGTTGGACACAGAGCCAGCGCACTGAACACTGAGAGTCAGGGACTCTTGAACGGCCAACTCATCGGACCGTCCTGAAAGCAGCTGACTATCTTTGGGAGTGAGGAGGTTCCGAGCTACTATCGTAGCTGTTGTTGCATCCGTCATCATGGAGTCTTCACCTGTAAGAGGACCGTTAGAAGATAAAAAAGAAGGGCGACATACATTACCTTGACGGGGCGCAATCGGATCGCTGCTGAGACTCAAATCTAAGCAAAGGTTCGATGAGTTAGCCATTTTTCAAAGGTGTTCAAAGAGAAGGGTTGGATGGAGAAAAATTTCAAAGGGCCGGAGACGATTTCCACAAAAGGGCAGTCTTCAAAGTGTGCATGTTGGGGGTGATCGATAGCTCTATAAAAAGCCAAGGCGACGCGTCCACCGATTCAAAAAGCCATAATTTCCTGCGTAAAGTTCGGCGACGCTCTCTAGGCTTTTCAGAAAACGCGTTCAACTTTGTCAAAAGATCTCTGACAAAGTTGAAAACACGTGAAGGCCATCATCACAACTACACATCTTTAGCCGACAAGCGCAAAGTTCGGCGACGCTTTCTCTGCTTTTCAGAAAACGCGTGCAACTTTGTCAAAAGAGGCGTCGTTCAGAATTCGAAGGGGCGCCTGCTCAGAAATCGAAGAGGCGCATTCAAAGATCGAAGAGTCGTCACTATTTCAAAAAGCCGGATTTGCAGGATCAAAACGTTTGTCGACAACGGTAAAAGAACAGTACCACCACTTGCTATTGGGAAATCCCTATATATGTCGACCTTCATCTTTTATGGCAAGGCAGACCTGAAGAAAATGCCCAACTCTTCCTCACCTCTGAGGGCGCACTCCCAGCAAAGCCTTTCGAAATACTCAATTTTTTTTTCTTCCCCAAAGATGATACCAGATGCCTGGAGTACAGATGACCCAGGAGGAAACGGTAGATGGAAGCATGTGCTGATTCATTCACCGCTTCTTCAAAAGCAAAGGTATCTCATATCATCAAGGTCAAAAGTAAAAGTATCTCATATCATGCTCTTTCCCTGTCTTTTTCTTTGTCCTTGTTCTTACTCGCACGGCAAAGTGAAAGAAGCAATCAGCCGGCACTTGGAGTCAGTCTTCCGATCTGGTTCTGACTGCCTATGGAATCTATTCCATAGGCATGGCTAGAAAAAAAAAAAAAAAAAAAAAAGAAAGAGAAAAAAGAAAAAAAAAAGAAAAAAAAAAAAAAAAGAGTTGAAAAGTATTGTTTGTTGAAGTAAGGGCCCAAAACAATGAATTAGGCCCTAAGAGTTATTTGAATCTCCCCTATTTGTCTAAAAGTTGATTTCTGCATTCTAAGTGAATTCTAAGTCTCAATTTCATTACTTTTCTTGCTATTGCTTAAAGAACTTTTGTTTATCCCTACCTTTCCTTGTTAGCCAATACCCCAAGCCTCGTTACAACCCTTGACTTCTATCTTGAGTGTTGTGCATTTCAATTGTGGAGTTTGAATTTGGTATGAGCATATGGTGTCACTGGTTCTCGCATCTAAGTAGTAGCATTCCATTCATGAGATCATATCTAAACACGTTTAATTACTCCAGAAATTGCATTCTTTGTTATAACGTATGTGAGTACTAGTCTTTCATGTTTACATCAATCTTCTCACATATAACTAGTGTAGGGTGTGTAGTCAGAAAATCTGAGTGAAAATTGAGTGCATAACTAGTGAGGAATTGAGGGAACTCTCTAAGGCATGTTACTACATTCAAAATGTGTTTTAATTGATTAAATGCGAACTAGTGAATGGTGACTATGATTAAGTATGTGCTTGAGGGGAAGGAAGACTAAAAGCTATGTGAGTAATGATCTTTGACATGTCATGTTTCATTGGAAATCCCTGAGGCAAATGTTGGAAGGTTTAGGTTATGTTTTGTATGTTTTGTTTCGTTTTGTTTACTTTAGTTGTTTTGTTTTGCTCGAGGACTAGCAAAAGTTAAGTGTGGGGGAATTTGATAGGAGCATATTCATGCGACTTAATTAGCTTGTTCTCGTGCATTTATGCTGTGTTTACTTAGTTATTTTAGTTTTTAAGGCCACTTTTGTGTATTTTCAGATTATAAGGCCAAAGTGTGCAAGAAGATGCAAATTGGAGTCTTTCGGAGCGAAAGAGGAATGAATGAGTTGAAGACTTGAAGAAACGATGAATTCCTACTCCAACGATGAATTCCTACCAAAGCGAGGACTCCTACTCAAACAAGGATTCCTACTTGAAGTAGGAAAGTTAACCCTAGGTTTCCCGTTTTGGTAACCTTTCCTAATCTTAAACGTCCGTATTTTCTAGCCACTTTGAAGGCCTTGTAGGCACTTTAGGACACAAAACAAAGGCCCTAGCCCCCTTAAACCTCCTTGCCGTGTCTTTCCCCTAATTCCCTTCCCTTGCCGTGCAAGGGGGGGTAGTTTTGTCCAAGGTTAGGTGATTAAACCCTATTTCCCTCTCCTAACCTAACCCTAGCCGCACCTTGCAGCCATCCCTTTTATCTTCTGATTTTATTTCCTAGTTCTAGAAGCTTTTAACTTAATTTTAATTAACCAAAATAAATTAGGGTGGTAATTTCTGAAAACCCTAGGTAATCCACCATTTAGCCGCACCCTAGGGAGAGATTTCAGTCATTCTTTTCATCACACACATCTAAGCCGTCAATCTCATCATCCATAAACCCTAAGCCTTCTAATATGAACCGTACCCTTTTATTTTCACCCTAGTCTCTCTTCTCTCATTGATTCTTTTCAGATTTTCACCCTAGCCGCTCTATTTCATTTATTCATGCAGCCATTCACCCTAACTCTCTCCCATCAGCCGTAGCCACCATCACCCACATCATTCACCCTATTCCGCAGCTTTCCCCCTTCATTCCAGCAACTCCCCACCTTTGCCGCAGCCTTCACCACCCATTCCAGCGTTCCCCCATCCTTGCCGCAGCCACCAAACTTCCCTAACTCCATCCCCAACCCAAAATAACATCCAAAACCTCCCTAGACCATCTCTGCCGCAGCAAGGAGAAGAAGAAAGAGGAGCTTGGACGCGCAGAAATTCAAGTGGATTCGTTGTGCATTCTAGGTGTAATCAATCCTTTGTTCTTTATGTTTAAATTCAATTTTATTTCTCTTTTTGTGAACATGAGAGGCTAAATCCCTAGTTAGCTAGGGGGTGATTCGAAACCATGTTTATGCTTGCAATATGAATTGATTACCTTTGGTTGGAATTTCATGAGTTGTGAATTCAATTTGTTTAACTGCTTGATTGATAACTTATTTGTGTATGTTTATTGAGAGTGCACGCTTAATTTTCATGCATGAATATGATGCTAGAATATAAGTAAGTTTCACCTAATAGTTATGAACTTATATTCACAAGTAGTGGAGGTTGCTTATAAACAATCGCGTTAAATGAATTCTTGGCACTAGTTTCATGCTCATCATAGTAACGAATGCCTCGTCAACACTTATAGTTTTCATGATGCTTAATGATCTTTGATTGTATCTTTATTGTGCTTTTCACGTAAAGGACTTTTGGAGAATGTTTTGAATTGCGTATGCGCTGTCCCATCCAATTCATTAACTTAAGAAGAACTTGGCGGTTAATTTAAGTAGACCTAATTAACCCGGGGTGTTGAGTTTCATGATTTATCGAAAGACCAACTGAAAATCATCTTGTACGCAAGTGTAACATGTGTGGAGAAGAACCTTCTAGTTAGCATTTCATCCATATTTTCATCACATTCGTATTTATATTCTGCCCTTAATTAAAATCTGTGCATTTAGTTTAATTTCGTCAAAACCTCAATCCCCCTTTACTTTAGTGTCCAATTTAGTTAGAAAGTGTCTTAGTTTGTGTTTCTAAGTGTTTTGATTCAATTCATTACCCAAATTCGTCCAAAGTAGTCAAAGTGCTCAAAACTGCCCAGATTGTGTTTTTAAGGCAGTTTTGAGTGTTTTGATGCTGTTTTGAGTCTTTTGATTTGTTTTAGTGTTTTAAGTGTTTAGTTTTGCATTCTTTGAGTCTAGTTTAGTGTTTTAAACTTTATTTTTCGTTTTTGAGTCAGTTTCCAAGTGATTTTTAAATCCCTCCTAATCCCTGGTTAAGAACGATCCCTACTTATACATATACTACAATTGTCACAAGAGGGTTTTAATTTGTGTGCTTATTTAGTTCGCATTAGTGACACGATACGTTATCAAGTATGCCAAGAAAATGATATGAACACGGAAAACACGACACAAACACCAGTCTAAATTGCCAAGGCTAGATAGAATAGAGAAAAATAGTGAGGATTATTTTTGCACTCATATTATTTCAAATAATAAAAGACAGCAATGATGCTCTGCCTAAGACGTAAGCACATTTACCAAATCTCGTAAATATTGTCTATTTCACAACATGAGTTATCTTTTTTCTTTTCTTTTTTAATATAAAAGACAAAAGGAGGTTCAAAAGCGGAAGAAAGGAGGAAGTGGTCACCTACTGCGACGCCTAAAAGCCAAGTCCATCCCACTCTCACCAACTTATGTTTTAAATTGGAATGAAAGTGGATCCTACCTAACCATGTTAAATTCTATTTTTTTAATGGAGTAACCAAGTAAGCATTTTGAAATTGATTAACTAACTAAGCTCAATATATATATAATTATAGCAATAATGTCATTCTTACCATGTTTTTGTATCACAATTGTATACCACCTTAGGTGACATCTGATATGGACAGTCACATCATCTAAACTAATTAGCATTTAATTTCAAAATGTTAATCAATAATTAAGAAAAAGATTGTTAATTAAATGATGATTGTGGTATACGAGGAGTTTCTTCTGCCACCTAAGATCATTTAAGTGTTTTAATTAATAAAAAGATTGAAATTAAATAATCTAGCTTGTCCAACTCATCTACCATCTAAGATGGTAAAGAAATGTGGTATAAAATTGTGGTAAGAATAGCATTACTCTAATTATAGTCCAAAACATGAAAGTGTCAAGTCATACATGATAATACACCAAGGAAATTGGTCATCCATTCCAAATTTTTCACAAACATGATGCATGTTCGAATTCTGTTTGACTCTTTATAGAAAAAAAAAGTTCACTTTTTTTTATTACAAATCACTGTTTGAGACATGTGAACTTCTAGGAAAAAAACTTCGAATTGGAAGGGTGATCCTCCCGGTGAATGTGAAAATATGTTATAGAAATTACAATTGCGTGAAATGAGGGATGACTTTTTATATGTGAAAAATCAAATAATTTTGGTTTCAAATGTACTTTTAAAATACATAGTATAATACTATAAATTCCACATTGTGCAGTTTCTCTCATACGTTTTCGTGAAGAAATCTTAGTGAGTGTATTATTTCCATTTGATTTGCAAATTGTGGCTGCAATTCCACCAATATAAGGCAAAATAATGATGACGTGATAGCCACAAAAGATGGTGTCACCAAACTAGATTTTGATTTTTTTTTATTTTGAAATTAAATACAAAGTAACTAATAATTTTTTACTGCAAAATATATGACAAACGAATAGAATGTGAAGATTATGAAAAATGGGAAGATCTCATCCCACCAAAACCCAACCACAACACGTCCTACAACCGATGATGATACCATTCACTAGATCAGTGAGCCCCGATTTGCAAGCGTTGAGTCTTATTCCACGAACTGGATCCCCTCTTGGGCTTTGTAAAATGAGTCTCCTGAGTAAAGGATCCGGACCACTAAAATTTGATCTAACGGATACTATTATTATAATTTTTAGAGAAGTCTTCTGTTTGGAGCTATTGGATCAAATTTCAATGGCCCGAATCATTTGTGTAGGAAGCTCAGTTTACAAAGCTTAGGAGGGGATCCTGTTTCCTTATTCCATATGAAGGTCCAAATTAACTCACAAATCCTGAGAGCCCAGCCAACCACTCACCAACCCCGGACCGGTTCCTGGTGGCAGGTCCAACCAACCATCCGGTTTGAACCGGAGACTTCACTCCCTATATATACCCATTCTTTCCTCTTTCACAATTCAGGTTCATCTTCCTGTGTGTAACCTTTTAGTCATATAAGAGAAGAAAATCTGGTGCTATCCAAAGCGAAGTAAAAGAAAAAAAACACAGAGCAGCAATGGCCGCCAATGGAGAGGAGCAGCAAACTCAGGCAGGAAGGCACCAAGAGGTTGGCCACAAGAGCCTTCTCCAAAGTGATGCTCTTTATCAGGTATATATTTTGGTAATCTTGAGGGCGATTTTTGATTCGAGCAATCATAATCTAATATAAACTACCACGATGGAATAAAATGGAATATAAACTTGGGTGTCAAGGGCAAACTTCCCTCGTCAACTTGGCTATGCGTAGGCGTGCAAAAATTGGAAGGTGATTAAGGTTGATGACGAAGCTCATGCTTTGGATTTTGGGTTTTTATTTTTGTGCAGTATATACTGGAGACAAGTGTGTACCCAAGGGAGCCTGAATCCATGAAGGAGCTCAGAGAAGTGACTGCAAAGCATCCATGGTTTGTGAATTTTGATTTAATTTTCATCAATTACCTAATTAAGTTCATTAATTTCAGATTTTTTTTTCTTAATTTGTTGTTTATAATTTCAATTTTTTTTTAATGGAAAATAAATAGGAATATCATGACCACATCAGCTGACGAAGGCCAATTCTTGAACATGCTTCTCAAGTTGATCAATGCCAAAAACACCATGGAGATTGGAGTCTACACTGGCTACTCCCTCCTTGCCACTGCCCTTGCCATTCCTGATGATGGAAAGGTCAATTTTCATTGCCTCACCTTCAACAAAAAGAATACCTAAAAATATTAAAAAAATAAAATAATAAAACTTGAAACTTATTAACAGTTTTGTATATTGATTGATTTGGAACTGTCACAGATCTTGGCCATGGACATCAACAAAGAAAATTATGAACTGGGTCTTCCGATAATCGAAAAGGCTGGTGTTGCCCACAAGATCGACTTTAGAGAAGGCCCCGCCCTCCCAATGCTCGACTTATTGATCGAAGATGTAAGTATCAAATTTTCAAAAATTGTTCGCCTAATAATCTAATATTTTATCTCGTTATATCCGAGGAGACAATGTACCATCATGGTACGTAAAACGCTTTCTTTGGAATTCAGAATTAATGTTGTTATTGCAGAAGAAGAATCATGGGTCGTACGATTTCATATTCGTGGACGCAGACAAAGACAACTACATCAACTACCACAAGAGGTTGATTGATTTGGTCAAGGTTGGGGGTCTCATTGGCTACGACAACACCCTATGGAATGGGTCTGTGGTCGCGCCCCCTGATGCTCCACTCCGCAAGTACGTCAGGTACTACCGGGACTTCGTGCTCGAGCTCAACAAGGCACTCGCTGCTGACCCTAGGATCGAGATTTGCATGCTTCCTGTTGGTGATGGCATCACTCTCTGCCGTCGGATCAAATGATCGACCAACCCTAATTGGTCTGCCAATTATGCATATATGATGAAGAAAAATGGTGTTTCTTTTTATTATTTTTCTTAATTTACTTTGTATTTTGGATTGATCGTGAATGTTCATGTGGGAGAATTATTATAAGGCAAAATCCCATGTCAAAATTTGCTGCCATAATTTACTTTCTAGTTGCTTTTGCTTTCTGGGTTAAATTTTGTTTGACATAAACATGGAAGTGTCCTTCTATTACAGTTATAGAGAGGAGTGTTAGCTCTTACATCACGGCATAATTTCGAACCCCGTCGAGTTTCCAATCTAACATTTAATTTAACAAATCTATCGTTTGATAAAAAACAAAAAAGAGTAAAAAATGACTTAATAAGAATCTTCTAGTTGAAGAATTTCAGAAATAAAAAATCAATAGAAATTTGTCATTGCGGGGCTTGTGGTTATGGTGCGGGACTCCATCACCAACTCACCAACTCACCAACCATTTTTGTTGACAGCCTTTCTTGTTTGTTCATATTTGACCTTTTGTTCTCTATAATTCTTTCCTTTTCTATTAAAAATTTTCGCCACGATAATCCATTTTTTCACAGATCGAAAAGATTCATATAGGCATTTCAACCTCTCCTTAAGCATCATCGTGTGATTCATGAGCGCCAGGAATCAAAATCAGGACGTACCGTGTGAAATAGAGGCCTGGAATTAGTCCCCAACTATTGAACCACTCTGTGGTGGTTTCTCTATAATTCTTTTAGGTTGAGACTTGGTGAACCACTTTAATCTCATATATGTTAAGAAAAAGATATCAATAATGTTTGAGGCAATATTTTGCATCAAGTTTATCCGCCCAAAACTCCCAAATTAATGTTGTACGCATGGTTAGAGGCTTATTTGTTAGAAATATTAAGGTTCTGAAAGTAGGTTCATAATTGAATAAAATTGGCATATTA
The DNA here is from genome assembly GCF_019419815.1 of Pyrus x bretschneideri. Taxonomy (NCBI): domain Eukaryota; kingdom Viridiplantae; phylum Streptophyta; class Magnoliopsida; order Rosales; family Rosaceae; genus Pyrus; species Pyrus x bretschneideri. The sequence continues at coordinate 123,041 of NW_025999841.1, forward strand.
TTTAATAGAGAAATCAGGTTCTTGACACACCTCGATCTGGAATGTCCACTAGGATCCTGAATCAAGCCGTGTTGGCCGACACCTGGAAGGTGACGAAGCCATAAAGTGTGATAATTTAAATGTGAATAAATTAAAATCTAAAATGCTCTGTATCATGCATGAAATGGGTCCAGATCCGCTCACCACGCACTCGTTCCCAAAAACAAAATCATGAGGACGTAATCGGAGCTCAAAGCAGACAATATCGTGCTACGATGGTGGAGCCGGCCCAGGATGGGGTGGACCCCGAGCTAGAATGTGACAGTTCTCAAAACTAATTTTTGTTAGAAATAATTGAGGTTCAAAGTAGGTTCACAGTTGAATAATTTGGGCATATTATTTAATATAGAAATTAGGTTCTCATATCCTAATTTTTCTTTTTCATTAATTGAAACTTTTTTTTTTTAGCAAATCTTTTTAATTTTTATTCACGTTATTATTTCAATAATAAACATTTACATGTCAGCATATTTAAATCTATTAATTAAAAATTATTTAATCATTTTCAAATAGATCAATTTAGTGTTGTTGTTGTTGTTTTTTTTATTTTCTTTTTTTAGCAAACAATATTATCTACATTAAGAGGAGAGGGTGGGCTTAGCCTTACAATATCCTACCAATAATGTGGTTCAAAATCGCATTTAGTGAAAATCAAACCTAAGACCTCTCACTTACAAGTTAAAAGAAATACTAATAGACTGTAGTAGTAAGTGGCAAATCAATTTAGTATTCGAAATGTTACATTGATATATTTATATTTATGACTAAATTTTGTCATAATTTCTTTTTTTTTACTTTAGGGTAAATTACATATCACCACCTTGGGTTTAGATGTAATTGCAACATCACATATCATCTTTAAAACATTTCAATCTCATACATTCGTTTTATTTTAGTTACAATTTATACACCTAGTAGTTAAACCATCAATTTGATCGTTAAACGATGACATGGTAAATGTGGATTTCATATTTTTACTAATATGTCAATTAATTATGTCATGTGAATAAAATTTTTTTTTTTTTTCTTTTGAAGTTTCTTAGATTAATGGGACATAAATTAACAAGATCTTTTTGCAGGATTTTCAAAGTTTGTTATGCTTTAGATTTAATTAGTGAAAATTGTAGAAAGTAGTTTGATCAAATATCTAAAAGCCATGAATGTTTGGTATAAAAATTTCAAATAAAAATTCCCCAAATCATAAGTTGCCATATGATACTATAGAGAAAAAATGACATGAAACGCGTCTCAATTGGGGTTGAACGCAAGAAACATTATAAGCTTATCGGAAGTTTTTCTTTTGTGTTTTATTTTATTCAAACAATATTGGGGAAGGTACGTCCAACACAGTGTTGGAAGTATGCCCACAAAGCCACTCATTTGATGTAATAGCTTTTTGGAATACTTATTGTGTTAAACTTTTATATGTTTAATAGAGGGCAAAGCTTATTGTTAATCACTATTTATAGTATCTTGTGTTTAAGCAATAAGGGAATCCAAGGAATGTATTTGATCTAAGAGACAAGTGATTTAAGTTAGTTAAATTAACGAGACCTTTCTCTTATGTTCATTCCTAAAACGTTCCTAGCCATAGGATTGCCAATTGGGCATTGACAATCCGCTAAGGTTAGTATGTGTTATGTCGACTCAAGCGTGAGTATGAACTAGTCTCAAGTCATTTGGTGTTGGACACTAAGGCAAACACATAGGTGCTCGAAAGAGTAATCGAGTACACTGAACAACGATCAAACGAGAGTTCGAACATACATGTCATGTGAGAACTCAATAGTTGCAATATGCAAAGTAGTCCTTTGACCTGAGGCATCATTGATGTCTAATGGTTAGGTCCTTGATCTTTGATTATGTCAACGGCATTCCATTGGAGTGTCCACGGCATTGTTGGGGTCAAACTATCTAGTCATGTAGGCATATGAATGCACAACAAGGGATCTGTAACCTTCCATGGTGGAAGGAGAATACTCTAAGATATGATTCGAGAGTCTTTGGCCAAAGCATATGAATATGACTAAGGAAGCTTGTTCCAAATCTTATTCAATTGAATCATATAGAGAAGTATTACATTGGATAGTAGACATGAAACAAACTATCACTTAAACAATGTGATTAAGAGTATTGTATTAGAGAAGGACCGTATTGCATTGTAGTTGTAACTGGATAGGTTCTCCAACCACTTCTACTTAGCTTGGGTAACCATGACATGCTGCTAGGTGTCACCCATGGTTTGTGGAAGCCCTAAAGATTAGCAAACACTAATTTTAAGGGAGAATTGAAATGTGGTTTCAATTCACAATCGATCGTTAAGAGTAACATCGCCCACTACCTCGCTAATTGGAATCTAATGGATCGTACACCGAGTAAGGATATAAGTGAAGAAATTATATGAAATGGATAAGCAATTAAATGGTTTAATTGAAGAATGGTCAAGATTAATTAAATAGTTAATTAATTATACGAAACGTTCGTATTGGGCGTTTAAGTTAGTTTTGGGCTTCGGGGCGCAAAAAGGTTTTGGTCCACAAGACCCATTATGTTTAAGTTGTATGACAACTAAAACAAAATGGGCAATTAAGCCCAATAACAAATGGAGGCCGGCCATATCAAGGGTAGTGGGAACTTTTGCTTAATTGCAAGTTTGCCACTAACCTAAGAGATGAAGTATAAAGTCATCTTTATAGCTTTGTTTCTAACTAGGGTTTTCTAATTGAATTTAGGTGAAACATATTCTCTCATTTTCTACATAGAGGCCGGCCACTTAGGGGAGGAACATCTAGCAATCTTTTCTTCCCTAAATCATCCATTTCATCTTCACACTACATCTTTGGTGTGGAGACTTAGAGACACCAAACCTTTGGTGTTTTGGAGAACAAATCCCCAAACCTTTGGTGTTCACCATATACTAGGCTTTGAAAGTCATGGGTTTTATGAATTGTTTTTGAATGCATGCCTACTTTAAAGTGTTATTAGTTTGCATATGTATTCAAATGTTCTTACATGTTCTTAGCTAGGACAAAATTTTTCCTTCAAGTGGTATCAGAGCCTAGGTCTAGTTTATGGTGGATCCTTTTGGGTTTTGTGATTTTTTCATATTTTGTGATTTAAGTGTTGTAAATGTTACAAGCTTTGTTCTTGCTTTGAATATAAATTTTACTTGAAAATTTAGCATCTCAAATGTTGTAGATGTATTTCATTAAAGCATGAATAATGGAACTAAAAGTTGGTGCCAAGTGTTTTGGGATTTTCGGCCAAATCCAAAGGGTGATTTTTTGGGTTCTTGTTAGCCTTGTTAAAATGGTTTTAAAATGCTTTTTGGAACCCCTAAGTACCCTAGGATATTAACCCTCTTTTGAGTTGTGAAAATTTGAGTTTTTGGTGAAAGAAAACATTCATGGAGCTATTATGAGTTTTCATGTATGTTCTTCATATTTCTTGAAGTTCTTACCAAGAACAAAAAGTTTTGAAGTTTTGATTCAAAAGTTTTATGTTTTTCATAAAGTTTTGTTTTTCAAATGGTGGGTGATAGTTATTGGTGAGATGTGACTAAAAGAATTTTAAAGTTTTATAAAAAACATTTTCTTACAAACCATCAAAGTCACCTTTGTCTCACCTACCAAAAACCACTTACAAAACTTTAGATTTTTTTTAATTTTTCAACACTATGGCCGGCCACCTTTGGTAAAAGGTGTTGGAGGGACTTTTGTGCAATTATATAAAGTTTTGATACTTTTGTGTGTTTGCATTTTGACCCCAAAAGTTTTTGTTTTAACAAAGTGACCCAAATTGTTGTGGTCATTGTTTTTTGCCCAAAACAAAATGAGAACAAAAATTGTTGTCTCTTTAATGAGAATTTGATTTTCATTATATTTAGTTCCATTTAAATCAATTCTATGGATCCAAAAACCAATTGTTTAAAGTTGCTTTCTTAGTTAATTTAGTTAATTAAGAAAAGGGTGATTATGAACCAAAGGCCTCGATAATTGAGCTATGTGATTGGCCGATTTACATTATGAATGCTTGGGTTTTAAGTAATGTAGATTTGAATGTAATTTGATTAATTCAAGTTGTTGTAAAGGGCATAAGCCCATTATTTGTGTTGTAAAAGGGCATAAGCCCTTCTTATTATTTCATGTATTCCTCTTTGTTTATATGTATGCAAATTGGAATAGTTGGGTCCAACGCCCAATAGGAAATAACGGTTTAATTGGATTAAACGCGTAACTAAAATCAACAACTATCTACCTTAAACCCAAGGTCCAACACAAGGCTCGTGTTGGATCAAATCAAACGGTTCATAATCATCCTAAAACCTAATATGATTAAAATGATTTTGATGTAGCCCAAAACTACTCCCTCAACAAACGAATATTAAGTTGATAAACGAGAGATGTTTTGAACATTTCTTCGTAGGCCTTCCACCGTGGTGGGCTCCAATCGTTTGTGACTTGTACACCGGCTTCACCCTATCATGGGGGAGTACAAAGTGCATGCTTACACTCAGGAGGAGTCCATAAACATATGATGAGGTAAGTGTAGGCAACGAGGATGGCCGATATCATATCATTGTGAGGCTATTCTTGAACCCCTTCATGAACTAAGCATGGTGGGAATAACTTAACTAAGTGCAATGGTGCCGATATCGTATCATCGTGAGGCCACATTCTTTAGAGGCCAAACTAGATGGGTAATTACAAGAGTTGTAAATGAGTAAAGTGTTATTCTCTCATCATTATTTTTGCTAACCGATATCGTATCATCGTGAGTTGGGCTTGGTAATGGTGAGTCTCCCATACCCCGCTAAGAGTTCAACATAACTCTCGGATTCTATTGAGGGATATGGAATTTGCCAAAAATAGTGGGTGGTACTATTTGATTCAAAACCCAATCAAGTAGTTAATCAACAATCTAATACGATTTCTGTTATGTTATGTAGTTAACGACATGCCTAAAATACTACCCACCATTATACTTGACAAAATGGCCCAAGACTTTTTCCTTGCATATCTCTCGGATGATTTCACTAAGTTTATTGTAAACTATAAAGTGAATAGATTCGATCATACTTTTAACGAGATGATTGACATGTGCTGTAAATTTGAAAAATGTTTCAAAAAGGACAGTGGGAGTGAAATCCAAAGGAACATGCTTTCATTGTGGAAAGGATGAACGTTGGAAGAAGAAATACAGGGTGCGCATTGCGAGCCTTATGACACGAACTTTTGAAGAGACTATTTCGATCATAGAAAGTGCTTTTACAGTGAGCTCCAATTCCTGGATATTTGATTCAAGCGCTAGTCAACATATCTGTAATACGATGCAGGGACTAGCAGAGAGCAAGACACTGCGCAATGGGGAGATAGTTGTGCGAGTTGGAAACGGCACTAAAATCTCTGCAAAAGCAATAGGCACCTATATGCTTAAACTACCCTCTGGGGAAGTCTTGGAACTTAAAAATTGTTTATATTTTCCTTCATGTATAAAGAATTTGATTTCTATCTCTAAGTTTTTACGAGATGGGCACTCAGTATTGTTTGACAAAATGAGTTGCACTTTATACTTGAACGGTCGTATTATCTCTCATAGTAATATGATAGAGGGACTTTTTCACCAAGAGACGAATAGTGGACTTTTTGATACATGGCTTCTCCTACTATATCACATTCACCGACGATCACTCTCGGTTTGGCTATGTGTATCTTATGAAGTACAAGTCAGAATCCTTTGAAAGGTTCAAAGAATTCAAGAATGAAGTTGAGAAGCAAACTGGGAAACAGATAAAGATCCTAAGATCAGATCGAGGGGGTGAATATCTGAGTAATGAGTTCCTAGATTATCTCAAAAAGTGGAATAAAATCACAGTGGACTCCACCGGGAACTCCACAACTTAATGGAGTTTCTGAAAGGAGAAATCGAACCTTGATGAACATGGTTCGTTCTATGATGAGTTCCGCTGATCTACCAGTAACATTCTGGGGATACGCTCTATATACAGCAGCTTACTTGCTTAATAGAGTACCTTCCAAATCAGTTTCACAAACGTCCTATGAGATATGGCATAGAAGAAAGCCAAGTCTTAAGCATATTAAGATTTGGGGTTGTGAAGCATATGTCAAGAAGCTTGAAGCTACTAAGCTTGAAGTAAGATAAGTAAGGTGCTATTTTGTGGGATATCCTAGAGAAACTATGGGATATGAGTTCTACCATCCTGACGACCAGAAAGTCTTTGTCGCCATAACTGCTATGTTTCTTGAGGAACAATTTGTTCTCAAATGAACTATAAGTAAAACGATGGAGATTAATGAGAATGATGAACCACAAACAAGCACACGACATGTTGACAACCCTGTTCCTGAACCCCTAGCTCCACGTAGATCTGAACGGGTTAGTAAGCCACCTAAGAGGTATGGCTTAGACAATGAATTTGCGGAATTGCACCTTCTAGGTGACAATGACACAAAGGAGGACCCTAGGGACTACACTGAAGCAATGTCCGACATTGATTCAAAGAGATGGCATGAGGCCATGAAATCCGAGATGGATTCCATGTATCAAAATCAGGTCTGGACTCTTGTAGACCCCTCCAAAAGGTATAGTACCTGTTGGAAATAAATGGGTATTCAAGAGGAAGATAGGCGTTGATGGGAACGTGGAGACTTATAAGGCTAGATTAGTAGCCAAAGGTTACAGGCAACGAGAAGGGATTGACTATGAAGAAACTTTCTCTCCTGTAGCCATGATTTAAGTCCATTCGGATTTTGCTTGCTATAGCTGCGTACCATGATTATGAAATCTGGCAAATGGACGTGAAGACAGCCTTTCTGAATGGCTACCTAGAGGAAGAGCTTTATATGGCTCAACCCGAAGGTTTCGTGTCCAAGTCTGAAAAGACTAAGGTATGCAAACTTCAGAGGTCCATTTATGGACTTATGCAAGCCTCCAGGAGCTGGAACATTCGTTTTGATACTGAAATCAAATCGTTTGGTTTTACTCAAAACGAAGACGACAATTGTGTTTATCAAAAGGTCGTTGGGGAAGTAGTTGCATTCCTAGTGTTATATGTAGATGACATATTACTATTCGGGAATGACACTGCAGTACTTTCTTCTGTAAAAGTGTGGTTGTCCAAAACCTTCCACATGAAAGATTTAGGAGATGCATCTTATGTACTTGGGATAAAGCTCTATCATGATAGATCCAGAAAATTAATTGGATTATCCCAATCTATGTACATTGATAAGGTGCTAAGTAGGTTCCAGATGGAACAATCTAAGAAAGGTATTCTTCCTGTAAGACATGGAATTCATCTTTCTAAGTCTATGGGACCTAAGACTCCTGAAGAGATACGGCATATGAATATGATTCCTTATGCTTCCGCCATAGGAAGTCTTATGTATGCCATGATATGCACAAGGCCTGATATCGCATATGCTGTAAGCATTACTAGTCGATATCAATTGATAGGAGCATATTTAGGCGACTTACTTAGCTTGTTTTTGTGCATCTATGTTGTTAATTCATAGTTATTTTAGTTCTTTATGCTTCTTTTGTGTGTTTTCAGGTTCTAAGGGCTTAGGGAGCAAGAAAGTGCATTTTGAGGCTATTTGGAGCATTTTTGGGCATGGATTGGATAGCTTATCCATGGATCCAAAAGGATGGACGAAATTGAAGGCCATTGATGCACTTTAGGACATACAACAAAGGGCCTAGCCTATTCTCTCCCTTATAGCCATGCAAAGAACCATCCATTCCATCAAAAACAACCCTATTTTAATCCCATTCTAAGACCTTGCCATGCATCACATGCATTCCTTCAATTCAGCCACCATTCATTCTTTATTCCACATGCAATCATCATCACACACCCTAGCTACCATTCACATGTATCCCAACCCCAAAACCATCAAGAAATCTTCCCCTTGCCATGCACATTCACTCACCACATGCATTACACCCCACATGTCCCTTTAATCCTTCAAACATGCACCCTTTATTCTTTCATTAATTAAACCACAAATCAGCCACACATTCACCCACATGCACCCTTTAATCATTCAACCACAAAGCCACATGCACATTCACCCTTTTCTCCACACCAAAACCGTGCATACACACTTCATTCCATTCATTCATCATTCCATCTCATGCATCACCATTTATTGCACCCTAGAGCCTCATTATTCAATCCATCATTCAGCCATCTTCCACCCCCTTTAATCATTTAACCCACATACATTCACACACACTTCACATGCAAAACAACAACCATTCACACACAAAACATCACCATTCACCCTTGTGCCGTGTATCCCAATCCCTTTCCAGCATTTCACATGCATTTCCACCTTCCTACTTCATCATTTCAGCTACATATTCACCCACATGCACTTTAATCATTCAGCACATGCATTCACACACCAACAACAATTCAATGCCGTGTAATCCCATTACCTTTCCAGCTTGCTTATGCAATTCCAGCATGCATTCACATGGATTTTCAGCACCATTAACACCTTTGCCGTGGCATTCATTCCCCTTTCCAGCTTTCCCTTTCATTTCCACCACTCATTATTCATCATTGCAGCCACCTACATGCATTATTCATTAACCTTTCATCATGTAGACAGAAAATAACACAAATTCCACTCCTTTGCCGTGGCACACATTGACATTCCAACACCTTCACATGCAATTCCAGCTTGCATATGCTTTCCTAGCTGTTTGTTCATCATTAATTAGCCACTTGCATGCTTAAACAAACAGCCATTTACACCTTCATTCTCCTATAAAAGCCCTTGCATTCCCATCATTCAATTCATTCCTCATTTCATACACAACACACCACAAACACACCATTTCCCAAATCCTTGCCGTGGGTTTCTTTCTATCTTCTATCTATCCTCTTCCATCCCTCTCCAACCATTCCCCACTCCATTCCACATACACTTAAAGCCCTAAACATCTCCTTAGACCTTGTGCCACAACGAAGAGGAAGATAAGAGGGCCTAAACGTTCATACAATTCAAGTTTGAGTTGTTGGAATGTTTAGGTGTTTCTTTGATTTCAATGTTTAATTTCAATTCTCTTTGTTTTGTAAGTATGAGGAACTAAACCCCCCTTAGCTAGGGGGTGATTCGAAATATATGTTTATGCTTGTAATATGATTTGATTACTTTTAATTACGTTTCATAAGTTGTGAATTCAATTTGTTTAACTATTTGATTGATATCCTATTTATGTATGTTTATTAAGAATGAACGCTTAATTTTCATGCATGAATATGACGCTAGAATATAAGTGAGTTTCACGTAATAGTTATGAACTTATATTCACAAGTAGTGGAGGTTGCTTATAAACAATCGCGTTAAACAAATTCTTGGCATAAGTTTCATGCAATCATAGTAACGAATGCCTCGTCAACACTTATAGTTTTCATGTTGCTTAATGATTCTTGCTTGTATCTCTATTATGCAATTCATGTAGGGAACTTGTGAGGAATGCTTTGGATTGTCGTATGCAATCATCCAATTCATTAACTTAAGGAAAACTTGACGGTTAATTTAAGCGGACCTAATTAACCCGGGGCGTTGAGAATTTATGGTTTATTGAAAAGCAATTAGAAATCGTTTTGTATGCAAGTATAACATGTATAGAGATGAACCCCTTAGCTAGCTTCCCATCCATTCATTTCCGTCAAATCCATATTTACAATTTGTTTTGTTTCCAAGTATCCATTTTAGTTTAAATTCGTCCAAATCCAATTCCCCCCTATTTCATTGAAGTCTTAGTCTTAATCTTTCTTATTTTTAGTTTTGCTTTCTTCGAGCATTAAATAGTGTTTTATATTGTGTTTTTACGTTTTTAAGTCAAATCCAAGTGATTAACAATCTCTCCTAATCCCCGGTCCAGAACGATCCCTACTTATACACTTCACTACAATTGACTAAAATAACTATGAATTAACAACATAGATGCACGAAAACAAGCTAAGTAAGTCGCCTAAATATGCTCCTATCATCAATCTAACCCAGGATCAGAACACTGGGCAGCTGTCAAGACGGTCCTTAAGTACTTAAGAAGAACTAAGGACATGTTCCTCGTTTATGGAGGAGCGACAAAGTTGCGAGTGGAAGGCTATACAGACGCAGATTTCAAATCTGACGTCGATGATAGAAGTTCCAACTCCGGATACGTATTCACTCTGAATGGTGGGGCTGTCAGCTGGAAAAGCAAGAAACAAAGTGTAATTGCCGATTCCACGACAGAGGCTGAATATGTCGCTGCAGCTGAAGCCGGCAAAGAAGCGTTCTGGATGAAAAAGTTCATTACTGAACTTGGAGTGGTTCCAACCATTACATCACCAGTAACTTTGTACTGTGATAATAGTGGGGCGATAGCTCAAGCCAAGGAACACAAGGCACATCAAAAGAACAAGCACTTTGACAGACGCTTTAATATCATTAGAAGATATGTTGCCGAGGGGAAAATCAACATCCTCAAAGTTGCTTCAGCCGATAACGTAATAGATCCACTGACAAAGCCAATGTCTCAGATCCAGTTTGAGTGCAAGTGGGAGATTGTTGGAAGGATACCCACAAAACCAAGCTGGATTTGAGACATTGGCTTTGTCAGTGGATCTGCTACGTTATCGGCTGAAGCAACTTTGAGGATGTTGATTTTCCCCTCGGCAGCATATCATCTAATGATATTAAAGCGCCTGTCAAAGTGCTTGTTCTTTTGATGTGCCCTGGGTTCCTTGGCTTGAGCTATCGCCCCACTATTATCACAGTACAAAGTTACTGGTGATGTAATGGTTGGAACCACTCCAAGTTCAGTAATGAACTTTTTCATCCAGAACGCTTCTTTGCCGGCTTCAGCTGCAGCGACATATTCAGCCTCTGTCGTGGAATCGGCAATTACACTTTGTTTCTTGCTTTTCTAGCTGACAGCCCCACCATTCAGAGTGAATACATATCCGGAGTTGGAACTTCTATCATCAACGTCAGATTGGAAATTTGCATTTGTATAGCCTTCCACTCGCAACTTTGTCGCTCCTCCATAAACGAGGAACATGTCCTTAGTTCTTCTTAAGTACTTAAGGACCGTCTTGACAGCTGCCCAGTGTTCTGATCCTGGGTTAGATTGATGATAGGAGCATATTTAGGCGACTTACTTAGCTTGTTTTCGTGCATCTATGTTGTTAATTCATAGTTATTTTAGTCCTTTATGCTTCTTTTGTGTGTTTTCAGGTTCTAAGGGCTTAGGGAGCAAGAAAGTGCATTTTGAGGCTATTTGGAGCATTTTTGGGCATGGATTGGATAGCTTATCCATGGGTCCAAAAGGATGGAAGAAATTGAAGGCCATTGATGCACTTTAGGACATACAACAAAGGGCCTAGCCCATTCTCTCATATTCTCTCCCTTATAGCCATGCAAAGAACCATCCATTCCATAAAAAACAACCCTATTCTAAGACCTTGCCATGCATCACATGCATTCCTTCAATTCAGCCACCATTCATTCTTTATTCCACATGCAATCATCATCACACACCCTAGCTACCATTCACATGCATTCACATGTATCACAACCCCAAAACCATCAAGAAATCTTCCCCTTGCCGTGCACATTCACTCACCACAAACAAGCCACATGCATTACACCCCACATGTCCCTTTAATCCTTCAAACATGCACCCTTTATTCTTTCATTAATTAAACCACAAATCAGCCACATGCACCCTTTAATCATTCAACCACAAAGCCACATGCACATTCACCCCTTTCTCCACACCAAAACCGTGCATACACACTTCATTCCATTCATTCATCATTCCATCTCATGCATCACCATTTATTCCATCCTAGAGCCTCATTATTCAATCCATCATTCAGCCATCTTCCACCCCCTTTAATCATTTAACCCACATACATTCACACACACTTCACATGCAAAACAACAACCATTCACACACAAAACATCACCATTCACCCTTGTGCCGTGTATCCCAATCCCTTTCCAGCATTTCACATGCATTTCCACCTTCCTACTTCATCATTTCAGCTACATATTCACCCACATGCACTTTAATCATTCAGCACATGCATTCACACACCAACAACAATTCAATGCCGTGTAATCCCATTACCTTTCCAGCTTGCTTATGCAATTCCAGCATGCATTCACATGGATTTTCAGCACCATTAACACCTTTGCCGTGGCATTCATTCCCCTTTCCAGCTTTCCCTTTCATTTCCACCACTCATTATTCATCATTGCAGCCACCTACATGCATTATTCATTAACCTTTCATCATGTAGACAGAAAATAACACAAATTCCACTCCTTTGCCGTGGCACACATTGACATTCCAACACCTTCACATGCAATTCCAGCTTGCATATGCTTTCCTAGCTGTTTGTTCATCATTAATTAGCCACTTGCATGCTTAAACAAACAGCCATTTACACCTTCATTCTCCTATAAAAGCCCTTGCATTCCCATCATTCAATTCATTCCTCATTTCATACACAACACACCACAAACACACCATTTCCCAAATCCTTGCCGTGGGTTTCTTTCTATCTTCTATCTATCCTCTTCCATCCCTCTCCAACCATTCCCCACTCCATTCCACATACACTTAAAGCCCTAAACATCTCCTTAGACCTTGTGCCACAACGAAGAGGAAGATAAGAGGGCCTAAACGTTCATACAATTCAAGTTTGAATTGTTGGAATGTTTAGGTGTTTCTTTGATTTCAATGTTTAATTTCAATTCTCTTTGTTTTGTAAGTATGAGGAACTAAACCCCCCTTAGCTAGGGGGTGATTCGAAATATATGTTTATGCTTGTAATATGATTTGATTACTTTTAATTACGTTTCATAAGTTGTGAATTCAATTTGTTTAACTATTTGATTGATATCCTATTTATGTATGTTTATTAAGAATGAACGCTTAATTTTCATGCATGAATATGACGCTAGAATATAAGTGAGTTTCACGTAATAGTTATGAACTTATATTCACAAGTAGTGGAGGTTGCTTATAAACAATCGCGTTAAACAAATTCTTGGCATAAGTTTCATGCAATCATAGTAACGAATGTCTCGTCAACACTTATAGTTTTCATGTTGCTTAATGATTCTTGCTTGTATCTCTATTATGCAATTCATGTAGGGAACTTGTGAGGAATGCTTTGGATTGTCGTATGCAATCATCCAATTCATTAACTTAAGGAAAACTTGACGGTTAATTTAAGCGGACCTAATTAACCCGGGGCGTTGAGAATTTATGGTTTATTGAAAAGCAATTAGAAATCGTTTTGTATGCAAGTATAACATGTATAGAGATGAACCCCTTAGCTAGCTTCCCATCCATTCATTTCCGTCAAATCCATATTTACAATTTGTTTTGTTTCCAAGTATCCATTTTAGTTTAAATTCGTCCAAATCCAATTCCCCCCTATTTCATTGAAGTCTTAGTCTTAATCTTTCTTATTTTTAGTTTTGCTTTCTTCGAGCATTAAATAGTGTTTTATATTGTGTTTTTACGTTTTTAAGTCAAATCCAAGTGATTAACAATCTCTCCTAATCCCCGGTCCAGAACGATCCCTACTTATACACTTCACTACAATTGACAAAAAGAGGGTTTAATTTGTGATGCGAGAATTATGCGCACACAAATTAAACCCTCTTTTTGTCAATTGTAGTGAAGTGTATAAGTAGGGATCGTTCTGGACCGGGGATTAGGAGAGATTGTTAATCACTTGGATTTGACTTAAAAACGTAAAAACACAATATAAAACACTATTTAATACTCGAAGAAAGCAAAACTAAAAATAAGAAAGATTAAGACTAAAACTTCAACGAAATAGGGGAGAATTGGATTTGGACGAATTTAAACTAAAATGGATACTTGGAAACAAAACAAATTGTAAATATGGATTTGACGGAAATGAATGGATGGGAAGCTAGCTAAGGGGTTCATCTCTATACATGTTATACTTGCATACAAAACGATTTCTAATTGCTTTTCAATAAACCATGAATTCTCAACGCCCCGGGTTAATTAGGTCCGTTTAAATTAACCGTCAAGTTTTCCTTAAGTTAATGAATTGTATGATTGCATACGACAATCCAAAGCATTCCTCACAAGTTCCCTACATGAATTGCATAATAGAGATACAAGCAAGAATCATTAAGCAACATGAAAACTATAAGTGTTGACGAGACATTCGTTACTATGATTGCATGAAACTTATGCCAAGAATTTGTTTAACGCGATTGTTTATAAGCAACCTCCACTACTTGTGAATATAAGTTCATAACTATTACGTGAAACTCACTTATATTCTAGCGTCATATTCATGCATGAAAATTAAGCGTTCATTCTTAATAAACATACATAAATAGGATATCAATCAAATAGTTAAACAAATTGAATTCACAACTTATGAAACGTAATTAAAAGTAATCAAATCATATTACAAGCATAAACATATATTTCGAATCACCCCCTAGCTAAGGGGGGTTTAGTTCCTCATACTTACAAAACAAAGAGAATTGAAATTAAACATTGAAATCAAAGAAACACCTAAACATTCCAACAACTCAAACTTGAATTGTATGAACGTTTAGGCCCTCTTATCTTCCTCTTCGTTGTGGCACAAGGTCTAAGGAGATGTTTAGGGCTTTAAGTGTATGTGGAATGGAGTGGGGAATGGTTGGAGAGGGATGGAAGAGGATAGATAGAAGATAGAAAGAAACCCACGGCAAGGATTTGGGAAATGGTGTGTTTGTGGTGTGTTGTGTATGAAATGAGGAATGAATTGAATGATGGGAATGCAAGGGCTTTTATAGGAGAATGAAGGTGTAAATGGCTGTTTGTTTAAGCATGCAAGTGGCTAATTAATGATGAACAAACAGCTAGGAAAGCATATGCAAGCTGGAATTGCATGTGAAGGTGTTGGAATGTCAATGTGTGCCACGGCAAAGGAGTGGAATTTGTGTTATTTTCTGTCTACATGATGAAAGGTTAATGAATAATGCATGTAGGTGGCTGCAATGATGAATAATGAGTGGTGGAAATGAAAGGGAAAGCTGGAAAGGGGAATGAATGCCACGGCAAAGGTGTTAATGGTGCTGAAAATCCATGTGAATGCATGCTGGAATTGCATAAGCAAGCTGGAAAGGTAATGGGATTACACAGCATTGAATTGTTGTTGGTGTGTGAATGCATGTGCTGAATGATTAAAGTGCATGTGGGTGAATATGTAGCTGAAATGATGAAGTAGGAAGGTGGAAATGCATGTGAAATGCTGGAAAGGGATTGGGATACACGGCACAAGGGTGAATGGTGATGTTTTGTGTGTGAATGGTTGTTGTTTTGCATGTGAAGTGTGTGTGAATGTATGTGGGTTAAATGATTAAAGGGGGTGGAAGATGGCTGAATGATGGATTGAATAATGAGGCTCTAGGATGGAATAAATGGTGATGCATGAGATGGAATGATGAATGAATGGAATGAAGTGTGTATGCACGGTTTTGGTGTGGAGAAAGGGGTGAATGTGCATGTGGCTTTGTGGTTGAATGATTAAAGGGTGCATGTGGCTGATTTGTGGTTTAATTAATGAAAGAATAAAGGGTGCATGTTTGAAGGATTAAAGGGACATGTGGGGTGTAATGCATGTGGCTTGTTTGTGGTGAGTGAATGTGCACGGCAAGGGGAAGATTTCTTGATGGTTTTGGGGTTGTGATACATGTGAATGCATGTGAATGGTAGCTAGGGTGTGTGATGATGATTGCATGTGGAATAAAGAATGAATGGTGGCTGAATTGAAGGAATGCATGTGATGCATGGCAAGGTCTTAGAATAGGGTTGTTTTTTATGGAATGGATGGTTCTTTGCATGGCTATAAGGGAGAGAATATGAGAGAATGGGCTAGGCCCTTTGTTGTATGTCCTAAAGTGCATCAATGGCCTTCAATTTCTTCCATCCTTTTGGACCCATGGATAAGCTATCCAATCCATGCCCAAAAATGCTCCAAATAGCCTCAAAATGCACTTTCTTGCTCCCTAAGCCCTTAGAACCTGAAAACACACAAAAGAAGCATAAAGGACTAAAATAACTATGAATTAACAACATAGATGCACGAAAACAAGCTAAGTAAGTCGCCTAAATATGCTCCTATCATCAATCTAACCCAGGATCAGAACACTGGGCAGCTGTCAAGACGGTCCTTAAGTACTTAAGAAGAACTAAGGACATGTTCCTCGTTTATGGAGGAGCGACAAAGTTGCGAGTGGAAGGCTATACAAATGCAAATTTCCAATCTGACGTTGATGATAGAAGTTCCAACTCCGGATATGTATTCACTCTGAATGGTGGGGCTGTCAGCTGGAAAAGCAAGAAACAAAGTGTAATTGCCGATTCCACGACAGAGGCTGAATATGTCGCTGCAGCTGAAGCCGGCAAAGAAGCGTTCTGGATGAAAAAGTTCATTACTGAACTTGGAGTGGTTCCAACCATTACATCACCAGTAACTTTGTACTGTGATAATAGTGGGGCGATAGCTCAAGCCAAGGAACCCAGGGCACATCAAAAGAACAAGCACTTTGACAGGCGCTTTAATATCATTAGATGATATGCTGCCGAGGGGAAAATCAACATCCTCAAAGTTGCTTCAGCCGATAACGTAGCAGATCCACTGACAAAGCCAATGTCTCAAATCCAGCTTGGTTTTGTGGGTATCCTTCCAACAATCTCCCACTTGCACTCAAACTGGATCTGAGACATTGGCTTTGTCAGTGGATCTATTACGTTATCGGCTGAAGCAACTTTGAGGATGTTGATTTTCCCCTCGGCAACATATCTTCTAATGATATTAAAGCGTCTGTCAAAGTGCTTGTTCTTTTGATGTGCCTTGTGTTCCTTGGCTTGAGCTATCGCCCCACTATTATCACAGTACAAAGTTACTGGTGATGTAATGGTTGGAACCACTCCAAGTTCAGTAATGAACTTTTTCATCCAGAACGCTTCTTTGCCGGCTTCAGCTGCAGCGACATATTCAGCCTCTGTCGTGGAATCGGCAATTACACTTTGTTTCTTGCTTTTCCAGCTGACAGCCCCACCATTCAGAGTGAATACGTATCCGGAGTTGGAACTTCTATCATCGACGTCAGATTTGAAATCTGCGTCTGTATAGCCTTCCACTCGCAACTCTGTCGCTCCTCCATAAACGAGGAACATGTCCTTAGTTCTTCTTAAGTACTTAAGGACCGTCTTGACAGCTGCCCAGTGTTCTGATCCTGAGTTAGATTGATATCGACTAGTAATGCTTACAGCATATGCGATATCAGGCCTTGTGCATATCATGGCATACATAAGACTTCCTATGGCGGAAGCATAAGGAATCATATTCATATGCCGTATCTCTTCAGAAGTCTTAGGTCTCATGGACTTAGAAAGATGAATTCCATGTCTTACAAGAAGAATACCTTTCTTAGATTGTTCCATCTAGAACCTACTTAGCACCTTATCAATGTACATAGATTGGGATAATCCAATTAATTTTCTGGATCTATCACGATAGAGCTCTATCCGAAGTACATAAGATGCATCTCCTAAATCTTTCATGTGGAAGGTTTTGGACAACCACACTTTTACAGAAGAAAGTACTGCAGTGTCATTCCCGAATAGTAATATGTCATCTACATATAACACTAGGAATGCAACTGCTTCCCCAACGACCTTTTGATAAACACAATTGTCGTCTTCGTTTTGAGTAAAACCAAACGATTTGATTTCAGTATCAAAATGAATGTTCCAACTCCTGGAGGCTTGCTTAAGTCCATAAATGGACCTCTGAAGTTTGCATACCTTAGTCTTTTCAGACTTGGACATGAAACCTTCAGGTTGAGCCATATAAAGCTCTTCCTCTAGGTAGCCATTCAGAAAGGCTGTCTTCACGTCCATTTGCCAGATTTCATAATCATGGTACGCAGCTATAGCAAGCAAAATCCGAATGGACTTAATCATGGCTACAGGAGAGAAAGTTTCTTCATAGTCAATCCCTTCTCGTTGCCTGTAACCTTTGGCTACTAGTCTAGCCTTATAAGTCTCCACGTTCCCATCAACGCCTATCTTCCTCTTGAATACCCATTTATTTCCAACAGGTACTATACCTTCTGGAGGGTCTACAAGAGTCCAGACCTGATTTTGATACATGGAATCCATCTCGGATTTCATGGCCTCATGTCATCTCTTTGAATCAATGTCGGACATTGCTTCAGTGTAGTCCCTAGGATCCTCCTTTGTGTCATTGTCATATAGAAAAAATGGGTATTAGATACAAGGAAAGATGGCTTTGAGTGCAAGTGGGAGACACAGGACCTTGAGGCTTGAATGCCAGAAAAGCTCTTAATCAATAAAACTATATTGAAAATTTTATTCAAACTGAACTGAATGAAGTTTTCCTGTATTTAGAGCGGAGAATCCAACAAAGATAACATTTGATTAAACTGCCGAATTGCTTTCTGAACCATCAATTTCTCTTTCAACTTTTTAATTGAAAAATTAAGGACTTAAACTAATTTTTTGACCGATTTGCCCCTCCTGTTAATTTTTTATTCATTCTATCTAAATTTTTATTAAATTGAAACATGTGCACAGTATGGGAAAATAGTTTGATCACTTCATTTTTAAAGTCATTGAAAACTTTAGATTTCTAAATATAAGCCTATGCAAATATGTGTGATTCTATAACTTTTGTGTCTGAAAATCTTACAAAATGACGCTTTTGTCCGCAAAGGAGAGTCCCATGGTGTGCACATGATAAGAATTAACATTAATTTGGATGAAATCTATAAAAAACTAATGGTAAGTGAAAAACTTACGGCGAGTCTAATGAATCACAGAAAACTGGGGGACTGCATTGCCTGGAACAAAAACATTGTATAATCAGTAAAGCATAGGAGACCGGGGGACGAAATTGCCTGGAACAAAAACATTGTATAAATGGTAAAGCATAGGAGACCAAAAACATTGTATAAATGGTAAAGCATAGGAGACCAAAAACATTGTATAAATGGTAAAGCATAGGAGACCGGGCGCCGGCATTGCCCGAACGAAAATATTATACATATGCTAAAGCATACTAAGCCACACAAATAGAAATACTAAAGATTAAGCATTTTAAGCAAGCCAAAACACACTAGTTTATCCAAAGGATTAAGCCACGCAGCAAAATAAACTAGTAATTAATTGAACCATGTCATACTTAATATGGTAACCATTCAATATCCAACATACTCAAAAACAACAACAAAGTCTCGATGATCAAAATTCTGCAAAATTATAAAATACCCATTAACTTCCAACTTCTTAAATCAAAGTCAATAAGCTTTAAACCCTAAACCGAAACAAAGAAGCTAAACCTGTCCATCTTTCGCTTTCCATTTGCCCCAAATCAACGGTAAGACTTCTGGAATCTAGCACGAGCACCACGACCACCGAACTTCTTGGGCTCGCAGCGCCTCGGATCAGCAACAAGGAGGGTCCTGTCATACCTGACCAGAATGTCCTTAATCTCCTTCTTGCTCTGCTCATCCACATATTTCTGGTAAAAAGCGACGAGAGCTTTGGCGATGCTCTGGCGGATGGCGTAGATCTGGGAGGTGTGACCGCCTCCCTTGACGCGGATGCGCATGTCGACACCGGCGAAGCGCTGTCGTCCGAGGAGTAGGATGGGTTCGTAGGCCTTGAAGCGGAGGATCTCGGACTCGACGAGCTCGATTGGGCAGCCGTTGATCTTAATGAGGCCACAGCCGCGCTTGCAGTATGTGACGGCGACAGCGGTCTTCTTGCGGCCAAAACACTGCACTGACTCGATTGCGAGAGTCGACATTGCTAGAGTTTGATTGTACTCTGAATTGAATAATGAAAAACCCTAGACCTACAGGAAGTGGTGGTGTGGGTAAGTGAGGGTATTTATATAATGGCCTTTTGTGATTTCTGTATGGACCTAATGGGCTGATGGGCTAAGTTAATGCCTATATACTTTTATTTTGAAATATTTTGGGCTTGTTGGGCCTGATAGGCTAAGCTCACACCCAAATTTGCACCTAATAAAAGTTTAGTAATTATATTTGGCATTTCTATGGTGCGGACTTTGCATGTGGACCAAAATCCAATGGTCGTGATCTGACGAGCTTACGATAGAACTGTGTTGTTGTAACCTGCGCAATTGAAAACCTTTTTATATATTACTCATTCGGTATGCTTTTGGCAGAGAGAGGGTGAGCTGAGGGATTCTTCGCGTGTTCAAGAGGGAAAAAGAGGCACAGAGAGGGATGTGTTGTGAGCAACCGATTTAGGTGGATTAAAGCTCCGTTTCGATTATGACCAGGTAATCCCATACCTTTATTTTTTTTGGTTCATTGGTGTGTTTTTGTCAAAGAGAATGAGAGGTTAAGGTCATCTTCGCGAGGAAAGAGAGGCAGAGAGAGGGAGTTGTTGAAGGGTAGGGGTGTTCAATTCAGGTGGATTGAACCTAACTTTCGATTGTGACTCGATAAATCCTATGTCTTTAATCTTTTTTGGTTCACTGAGTGTGTTTTTGCTTGAGAGAGAAAAGCTTAGTTGAGCATTGTATTCACATGGAAGGAGAAGCAAAGAGATAGAGTTGTGAAGGGTGTTGTGGAGCAAAAAATAATCCCAAAAATCATGGAGCTGACACATGGATTATTTCCTAAGAAAGACAAGACTACCCCTATTAAATGAGCAAGGAGCAGCTCATTCACCACGCGCAATTGAGGTGAAGCAGGTAGAGATCAACAACTGCTTAAGGCACCCCTGCCCGTAGGAAAAGTCAAAGGTATTTATGATAGGATAATTCCTTATTCTTATAATAAATACATTCTTAATCAGAGAAGACCTCTTTCAAGTAAGTAATCCTAGTCCCATCAATTTAGGATATTTACCTAATTACTCCAAGATATTTATTTACACAAATATCTTGGAATATTCCACCCAAAATACCACATAGGGCCTGCCCTAGAGGTGATAGGAGCATATTTATGCGATTTTGTTAGCTTATTTCCTTGCATTTAGTGAGTTAGTTGATGCGAAAATTACTTGACACTCAAATTAAACCCTCGTTTGACAATTGTAGTAGAATGGATAAGTGAGGGATCGTTCTAGACCGGGGATTAGGAGGGCTTGCTAAAACCTTCTAAATTGACTTAAAAACGTAAAAACAATATAAAACACTAAACTATACTCAAAGAATGTGAAACTAAACGTTAAAACACTAAGACAAACCAAAAGAATCAAAATGCTTTAAAAACACAAACTAAATTGATTTCTAACTATATTGAACATTAAAGCAAAAGGGGGATTGAGGTTTGACGAAAATTGAAATAACGAAACAAGTTAATAACTAGACAGAAAGTAATTGATGAAATTGATGAAATAAGATGGTTGGTGAATTAGCTAGAGGTTCTTTCTCCACACATGATATTTATGCACATGAATCAATTTCCAGTTATTCCTTCATTGAATTATGAACGACAATGCCCCAAATTAACCGTGACATCACTAGTTAACCCTCAGATTTTCCTTATATTATTGGATTGGATGGCATCATTCGACAACCCAAAACATTCTCAAAAGTTCCCTACATGTCATCATAATAGAGATACAATCGAAGATCATTAAGAATAATGAAAACCATAAGCATTGACAAAGCATTTGCAACTATGACATCATGTTACTCATGCTAAGAATTAAACTTAACGCGATCGTGACAAGCGACCTTCACTACTTTCAAGTATAAGTTAGTAACGATTATGTGAAACCTTCTTAAACTTTAGCCACATACTCATGCATGCTAATTAAGTGTCGACCCTCAATCAACAAACACGAATAAGTTAATCATCAAATAGTTAAGCCAATTGCATTCACGAATCAAGAGTTCATAACCGGAATTCATCAATTCATATTACATAAATAATCATGGTATTGAAATCACCCCTAGCCAAAAAGGGTTTAGTTCCTCATAACTTTGAAATCAAAGAAACACCTAAACATTCCAACAACTCAAACGTGAATTGTATGAACGTTTAGGCACTCTTCTCTTCCATTCCTCATATTACAAAACAAAGAGAATTGAATTTAAACATTGAAATCAAAGAAACGCGTAAACATTCCAACAACTCAAACGTGAATTGTATGAACGTTTAGGCCCTCTTATCTTCCTCTTTATTGTGGCACAAGGACTAAGGGATGTTGTTGGTGTGTTGAATGGATTGGGGGATTATGGAAATGGAAGAAATGGAGGAGAAATGGAAGGGAATGGTGCAGAAAATGGAGAGACACTCACGGCTAGGGAGAAGATGGAAGTGTTTGTGGTGTGTTGTGTATGAAATGAGATGATATGTGAATGAATGAATGCAAGGGTATTTATAGGAGGAGTGGAGATGTATATGGCTATTTGTTTAAGGTGTTTGTGGCTGCAATGATGAAGAATTGCATGTGGAAATAAAAGGGAAAGCTGGAAATGCAATGAAAGTGCACGGCACAAGGCAGATTTTTATGTTGGAAATGCATGTGTGTGCTGAAAATAGTGTGTGTATGCATGTGTTTGGGAAGCTTTCTTGCTCATTTTCTGGATGCAATGATGAAGAGTTTAATAATTAATACATGTAGGTGGCTGAAATGATGAAGAATGAGTGGTGGAAATGAAAGGGAAAGCTAGAAAGACATGTGAAGATGCTGGAATTTCAAAGGGAACCCACGGCATTGAAGGTTTTGGTGCATGTGTTGGCTGTTTTGTGTTGTGAATTATGATGAATGCATGTGATTTAAAGAGGGAGAATGTGGTGAAATGATGAAGTAGGAAGGTGGAAATGCATGTGAGATGTTGGAAAGGAAGTGGGAATGCACGGCAAAGGAGTTGTTTTGTTGGTGTGTGAATGCATGTGACTTGTTTGTGGAATAAAGAATGAATGGTGGAAATGTGAGTGAATGATGTGCATGTGTGTGAATGCATGTGGAATTAAGAGGAGTATGGAAGTGAAATAAATCATAATAGGGCTAGTTTAAAGGGCTAGGGTTTAAGTACATAGAATGGGCCTAAAATAGGTTGGTTTGCATGGCATAATATGTTTGATTGGGCTATAGGTTTTCCATAGCTCAAAGGATTTGTTTGATTGGGCTAGGCCCTTTGTTTGATGTCCCCAAAGAGCATATAAGGCTTCAATTTCGTCCATCCTCTTTGCTCCATGATTAAGCTATCCAATCCATGCCCAAAAATGCTCCAAATAGCCTCAAAATGCACTTTCTTGCTCCTTAAGCCCTTAGAACCTGAAAACACACAAAATAAGCATAAAGGACTAAAATAACTAGAGAAACATAACGTAAACGTACGAGAACAAGCCATTTAAGTCGCATGAATATGCTCCTATCAAACTCCCCACACTTATCTTTTGCTAGTCCTCGAGCAAAACAGAATAAAAACAAATAAACAAAACGACACTAAACACGTAAAACACAACCTACACCTTCCAACAATCGTTTCAGGGATTTCCAATGCACATGACAAGTTAAAAATCATTATTCCCACAGAATTTAGCCATCTTTACCCTTAAGTACATTCTTAATCATAGTCACCACATACTAGTTCACAATTAAGCATTTAAAACCATGTTTTGAATGTAGTAACATGCCTTAGAGAATTTGCTCAATTCCTTACAAGATATGCACTCAATTTTCACTCAGATTTTCTAACTACACACCCTAATCTAGTCATATGTGAGAAGATTGATGTAAACATGAAAACGAACACTCACATATATGTATCACAAAGAACGCAATTTTTGGAGTTAATAAGCATGTTTAGATATGATCTCATGAATGGAATGCTACTACTGAGACGCGAGAACCAGTGACACTATATGCTCATACCAAGTTCAAACTCCACAAATTGAAACACATAACACTCAAGATTGAAGTCACGGGTTGTAATGGGACTTGGGGCGTGTGGATAACAAAGAAGGGATATGGAAAACAAAGGTTCTTAAAGAAATAGTGAGCAAGGCAATTGAATCAACTTAGAATTCACTTCTGAATGAAAACTCAACTTTGGAACAAAAGGGAGAATTTAGACAATTTTGGGCCAGAATTGGTGTTTTGAGCCCTTTCTTCAATCACTCATTCTTTCATTTTTTCAAGCTCTTTTTTCTTTCTTTCATTCTTTTCTTTTTTTTTTTTTTTTTTCTTTTCTTTTGAAACTCAAAACATACTTAAGAACAAGCATTCCTTCCCCCACACTCATTTTCTTGCATAATGTAACTCAAAAGGAATTCATTTAAGTCATGCTCACTATCTTTTAAGAACAAGGGTAAGGACGGTCATTTTCTAGGTTAGGTGAAGATAAAGTGGGTTAACAAAGAACAAGGGCTAACATGGCTCAACGGGGGTAAAACTTACAACATATACGAAATATGGGAAGTGAGGCTATTTGGCTATGGTGGCAACTACACAACTTCATCTTGATATATGTTATGCAAATCAATAACATGCTTTGAATGAAATGGGCATGAGTTCTAGCATTTGGAACTATATGATGAAACGCCTTCTAAGTAGTAACCAAGCAAAGAATAATGAGATCATGCAACAACTTTGGAAAACAAGAAATCACAGATTATACTCTCCAAAGAACGTTATAGGCTCAAGTCTCTCAGGGTTGTAGCGTTTGTTTGACTTCCTTCCTTCAAGCATGTTACATAACTAATTTTTTTCTTTTATGATTCCATGTGAAGTCATACATTATAACCATAACCAAGCATATACCAAGAGTAAATCAAACTTTTCTCCATGTTTATAACTCTTTTTAACAGTCATGCAATTAGAAACCAAATCCTTATCATTGTGTTGGAAGGTGACCTACGACACAAAAATGACTCAAAACACTCTTTTTAGGCTTTTCAAAACATGTTTTTCAAATTTTTATGTGATTTGCGAATTTTTAAGTCAAAACACACTAAACACACTTAAAAACAGCAAGAAACAACATTTGAAGTTATGGTGGATAAAACCCTACGAATTTGCATCAAAACACTTTAGTAACTCCCCCACACTTAAATCAAACATTGTCCTCAATGTTAAAAACCACACTAAACACAAACAAACATATAAACAGCAATTAAACATACTAAACATGGCAGAATGTATCTAACAAAGAGAAGAGTTTAGAGATGCAAATCTGGTTATGGAGTGTTCGTTCCATCTTCTCCTTGGTGATTGCAGTGAGGCTTGGATCTTTGTGATTCCACATGCTTACTCTTGAACTGCGCTGCTCCCATCGTTGATTTTCCTTTGTGCTACTCTTGAACTGGGCAGCAGGCTTCCTTTGGTCTCCCCCGAAGGTCTGAGCTTCCTCCTCTTATCTGTTTCTTTGTTCAATCTCTCCAATTCGTATTGAAGAGGGTTAGAGGATAGCTCAGCAAAGCTAGGTAAGCAACCAGGGAATAGAGTCCAGATAGACTCCAAGTGCCGACTGATTGCTTCTTTCACTTTGCCATGCAAGTAATATCAAGGACAAAGGAAAAGACAGGGAAAGAGCATGATATGAGATACCTTTGCTTTCGCCCTTGATGATATGAGATACCTTTGCTTTCGAAGAGGCAGCGAATGAATCCACATGTTTCGATCCACCGTTTCCTCTTCCTCATTCGTACTGCAGGCCTTTGGTATCTTCTTTGGGGGATACATCCATGTTTGAAAGTGTGTTCTCAAGAGAAGGAGAAATCTGAGCATGTTTGAGAGGGTTGGTTGCAGCTTACATTTTCGGCCGAGAAGGAAAGTTATGCGCTTCTGGGTGTATGCCTTGCCATGAATGTTGATGTATATAGGAATTGTAATGGCAAATGGCAGTGCGGATGCGGCAATGTCTTCCACGCGTCTTCTGAAAAGCCAGGAGCTTTTGATAAAGTAGCACGCGTCTTCTGAAAAGCCGGGAGCTTTTGACAAAGTTGCACTCGCTTTCTGGAAAGCCGGGAGTTTTCGGCTTTGTCACCCACGTTTGTCGGCTAAAGTGTGCAGCTGATTTCTCGCCTTCCACGCGTCTTCTGAAAAGCTGGGAGCTATTGACAAATTTGCACACGCTTTCTGAAAAGCCTGGATTGCATCTGAAGAGCTGGCGATCTTTACGCCGGGAAATCCGGTTTTGAAGAGTGGTGTCTCTTCATTTCTGAATCGGTGAACGCATCTCCTTTAATAGAGGTGATCGATCACCTCTATCTGCACACTTTGAAGACTTCCCAAAAATCATCTTCGGCCCGTCGAGATTTTTCCTCCATCCAACCCTTTTCTTTTAACTTCTTGAACAATGGCTAGCTCATCCAACCCATCGAACATTTGATTAGATTTGAGTCTAAGCAGTGGCCCGGTCGCTCCTCGTCAGGGTAAGGTATGGTGCCCGTCTTTCTTATCTTCCCATGGCCCTCTTACAGATGAGGACTCTGTGATGACGGATCCCACAACGGCTACGATAGTGGCTCGGAACCTCCTCACTCCCAAAGACAGTCAGCTGCTTTCAGGACAATCCGATGAGTTGGCCGTTCAAGAATCCCTGGCTTTGAGTGTTCAGTGCGCTGGCTCTGTGTCCAACATGGGCCAACGCCTTCTTGCTGGCTCCCGTCAGGTTGAATCCTTGATGGCGGAGGTGGAGAGTCTTAAGCAGGAGATCAAACAGCTTAAGTACGAGAACCGAAGTTTGCACGTGATTGCCAACAATTATTCGACAGGCATGAAGAGGAAGCTTGATGAGCTTGATGACCGTCAACGGTTTGCAGCTTTCTTCCAGAGGCACCTTTTCCCTGGGTCATCCAGCGTTCCACCAAGGCTTGGGGCCTTGAATGATCTATCTTCGGTGCCTCCCGCTCCTATGCCTCTCGCTCCGATGCCTTCTGCTCCGATGCCTCCTGCTCCGAGAGTGTTGCCACGTAGTGGGGCCTCACGTACACAACCTTTGTAAAGGCTCCATCTTTCTGCCATGTTTTTTTTTTTTTTTTTTTTTTTTTTTCATCACTCGGAAATCAATGAACAAGTGTTATTCACTGTAATGGGTTGCCTCCCATGAAGCGCTTTCTTTTACGTCTTGCAGCCAGACGAGTACTCTCTTCAATCTTCATTTGAGCCCACGGAATGGAAAGGAATGTCTTCCACCACTTGCCCCACACCATGCTCGTAATATGGCTTCAACCGATGCCCGTTCACCTTGAATTCTACGCCATTCCTTAAGCTTTTTATGTGGACTGCACCATAAGATAAAACGTTAGTAACAACAAACGGGCCAATCCATTTAGAACGCAACTTACCAGGAAACAAACGTAGGCGAGAGTTGAAAAGTAACACTTTCTGCCCAACTGTGAAGGTCTTGGTTCGAATCATTTTATCATGGAATGCTTTGGTCTTGGCTTTGTACATCCGGGCATTCTCATAGGCTTCATTCCGAATCTCCTCAAGTTCATTCAATTGGAGCTTCCTATGAACTCCCGCTGCATCTATGTCCATGTTGAAAGTCTTCACGGCCCAATGTGCCTTGTGCTCTAACTCTACGGGCAAATGACATGGCTTACCATAGACGAGCCGAAAAGGTGACATCCCAATGGGTGTTTTGTACGCCGTACGATATGCCCACAGTGCATCATCTAAACGTAAGCTCCAATCCCTCATTGTTGGTCCAACGGTCTTCTCCAAAATTTGTTTGATTTCTCGGTTAGACACCTCGGCTTGGCCATTTGTTTGAGGATGGTAAGGTGTGGAGACCTTATGGTTGACATGGTACTTTCTTAGCAACGCCTCAATGGTCCGATTGCAAAAGTGAGACCCTCCATCACTTATGATTACTCTTGGCATTCCAAACCTAGCAAAAATGTTAGTTTTCACGAAATCTGCAACCACCTTAGAATCGTTAGTACGGGTGGCTTTTGCTTCCACCCATTTAGAAACATAATCAACGGCTAGCAAGATATAAGTGAAACCATAAGATGGAGGGAAAGGGCCCATGAAATCAATGCCCCAAACATCAAAAATTTCAACATTAAAGACAGGGGTTTGCGGCATTTGGTCCTTGGTACCTATGTTACCCATTCGTTGGCAACGATCACAAGACATACAAAAGGTTTTAGCATCCCTAAATATAGTCGGCCAATAAAAACCACACTCTAGAACCTTGAGGGCAGTGCGTTGTGTGCCAAAATGACCACCACATGCATATGTGTGACAAAAGCTTAGAATTGAGTGAAATTCAGAATCATGCACACATCTACGTACAATTTGATCTGAGCAATACTTCCACAAATAAGGGTCATCCCAAACATAGAAACGTGCATCATTTTTAAGCTTATCACGTTGGTGCTTGTTTAGTTCATTTGGAAATTGTTTAACCACCAAGTAATTCACTAAATCTGCATACCATGGTTCACTTACCTCAATGGATAACAGCTGCTCATCGAGAAAAGTTTCAGGGATAGGTACGGCATGTTCATGCTCCTCGTGGATCATTCGGCTTAAATGGTCAGCCACTACATTCTCGCTTCCTTTCTTATCCCGTATTTCAATATCAAATTCTTGAAGAAGAAGAATCCAACGGATAAGCCTCGGCTTTGCTTCCTTTTTTGTGAGCAAGTACCTCAAAGCTGCATGATCAGAATAAACGATTACTTTAGTACCAATTAAATATGAACGGAATTTATCTAAAGCAAAAACCACAGCTAGAAGTTCTTTTTCTGTCGTGGAGTAGTTCAATTGGGCATCATCGAGAGTTCGAGAGGCATAGTATATGACATGCGGCCGCTTGTCTCTTTTTTGTCCTAGAACAGCTCCTAATGCATAGTCGGATGCATCGCACATGAGCTCGAACGGAAGGCTCCAATCTGGAGGTACAATAATGGGGGCCAAGACTAGCTTCTCCTTGAGTTGGTTAAATGCCGAATTACACTC
Source organism: Pyrus x bretschneideri (assembly GCF_019419815.1). Classification (NCBI taxonomy): domain Eukaryota; kingdom Viridiplantae; phylum Streptophyta; class Magnoliopsida; order Rosales; family Rosaceae; genus Pyrus; species Pyrus x bretschneideri. The sequence continues at coordinate 152,099 of NW_025999841.1, forward strand.
TTCATCAAACTTGAATGGCACATCTTTTTGAAGCAATCGGCAAAGAGGGTTGGACATCTTGGAGAAGTCCTTGATAAAACGCCTATAGAACCCTGCATGGCCAAGAAACGAACGTACCTCTCTAACCGAAGTAGGAGAGGGTAAGTGACGTATAAGGTCTATTTTCGATTTATCTACTTCAATTCCTTTTTCTGAAACAATATGTCCTAAAACTATACCTTGTTTCACCATAAAGTGACATTTCTCCCAATTCAAGACAAGGTTAGTTTCAACACATCGTTTTAAAATTAAGGTCAGATTATCCAAGCAATTATCAAATGAACTCCCAAACACACTGAAATCATCCATGAAAACCTCAATGATCTTTTCAACAAACTCGGAAAATATACTTACCATACACCTTTGGAAAGTGGCCGGTGCGTTGCATAAGCCAAATGGCATGCGACGATAAGCAAATGTTCCAAAGGGACATGTGAATGTGGTCTTTTCTTGATCATCCGGGGCTATCACAATTTGGTTATATCCAGAGTATCCATCAAGAAAACAGTAAAAAGCATGACCGGCTAACCTTTCGAGCATCTGGTCGATGAATGGCAAAGGAAAGTGATCTTTCCTAGTCATGGCATTTAGCTTCCGGTAATCAATACATACTCGCCATCCAGTCTGAATGCGTGTAGGCACGAGCTCATTCTCATCATTCTTGATAACAGTTACTCCGGACTTCTTGGGAACGACTTGAACTGGAGAGACCCAACGGCTATCGGAGATAGGGTAGATCACTCCGCAATCCAAAAGCTTGATTATTTCCTTCTTCACCACTTCCATCATCGGAGGGTTGAGACGGCGTTGAGCCTCTCGGGATGGCTTAGTCCCCTCCTCGAGAAGTATACGGTGCATGCATGTGGTAGGGCTTATTCCTTTAATGTCGGCCAAAGTCCACCCTATGGCCGTTTTGTGTTCTCGCAGCACCCTCACAAGCTTCTCCTCCTCCGTTGCCGTGAGACTTGATGAAATGATGACGGGCAATGTTTCGCCTTCTCCCAAAAACACATACTTCAAATGGTCCGGCAACGGCTTAAGTTCAAGCGATGGTGCCTGAACAACAGAAGGTAGCATCTTAGTGGAAACTGAATTTGAAAGTGAGAGTGGAACCTTACCATATTGTTGTGGCAATGACTCAAGGGCTGCCACAACCTCAATTATTTCTTCACTAGAACCCATGGCAAAGAATTCCTCCTTGTTGCCGTGGCCTTGCATTGGCCCAAATCCTTCATTTTTGCACTCTATGGCCTTAGTGATGGTTGTTTCCAGGGCGTCCTCGTTCAATTCTTCAAGGTATACCTGCACCAAAGAATCGATAACATCAATGGAAAAACAAGAATGGTCATCAACGGGATATCTCATAGTTTCAGAAATATTAAAATCAATCACTTCCCCATCGAATTCCATTGTCAAGGTGCCTTTGTATACATCAATCTTCGTTCGGGCCGTCTTCATGAATGGCCTACCAAGGAGAATCGGCAAAGATGTAGAATGGGCTGAATCCTCCATGTCTAGGACGTAGAAATCAGCCGGAAATATTAAATGGTTCACCTGCACAAGCACATCTTCCAAAACTCATTTTGGATACGCGTTAGAACGATCGGCTAGTTGTATAATTACACCATCTTGTTTTAATTCACCCAAATTCATAGATGCATAAATAGAATAAGGCATGACATTTATGGATGCACCTAAATCAAGCATGGCATGTTCAAAACGATTATGTCCAATCACACAAGGAATCGTGAAACTACCGGGGTCTTTGCACTTGGTAGGCAGTTTACGTTGCAAAACAGCGGACACATTCTCGCTTACCTTCACTACCTCTTTGTTTGCCCTTCTTCTCTTTGTATTGCATATGTCCTTGAGGAATTTAGCATACTTTGGAACCTGTTTGATTGCATTGAGAAGCGGTATGTTCACTTGCACCTTCCGGAACGTTTCAAGAATGTCCTTCTCGCTTTCTTCCTTTTTTTCTTGCATGAACCTGCGAGGAAAAGGTACATTGGGCAGATTAGGACGTGAAGTACATGAATTTGAACTTAAATTACCTGATTTGGCCGAGTTAGGGTGATTGGGGGCCTGCGGCATTGGGTTTTTCACTCTTTCCGTGGGTGAGCTAGACACTTCCTCAGGTTGTGTCGTCTCTTCATCTACTTTCTGGGCAGATTTGGGATTGTTTGGCTCGGTCCCAACTTCTTTTCCACCCCTTAGGGTGATGGCCTTGGCGGATTCGAATCCTCCCTTTGGATTGACTGTGGTTGAGCTAGGAAGCTTTCCTTGCTCTCTAACCTGTCCAAGGAACTCAGAAATCTGCCCTATTTGTTTCTTCATATCCATCATCTCCTTCTCATTATTTTCTATCCGGTTGTTTTGATTTTGCAACCCCTGCGAAATAGAGGTTAGTAATTGCATAGCTTGATTACTTTCCAAGGACGTACCTGAATGAGATGATGCCGAAGGTTGTTGGGATTGTTGGGGTGCATACGGTTTGGAATAAAAACCAGGGGGGTTTGGCCTAAATCCTCCTTGTTGGGCAGCTTGTTGTGGCTCCCTCCATTTGAAGTTTGGATGGTCCCTCCATCCGGCATTGTAAGTGTTCGAGTATGGGTTGTTTTGATTTTGTCCTTGGAAACCAATTGCATTGGCAGATTCCCACCCACCATTCTCGATTAGTTGAGGGCACTTGTCGGATGGATGCCCTTGAATTGAGCACACGCCACAAACTTGGTGTTCTTGTGCTTTTGGACCAATCACAACCTGAGAAACAAGAGAAGTAAGATTAGCAAGTTGTGATTGAATTTCAGAAATAACACTCACCTCATTTACACTTTGTTGCCGTGGGGCTTCCCTTTGGCCCACTCCTTCATATTGTTGAGCGTTGAGCGCTTGGTTGGCTATGAGAATCTTGGCATCCCTTGGTGTTTTGTCCACCAATTCTCCTCCCGCTGATGCATCAAGCATTTGACGTTCGATAGGAAGGAGGCCCTCATAGAAATATTGAAGGAGAAGTTCCTCCTTCATTTGATGTTGAGGACATGAAGCTACAAGGCCCTTGAAGCGCTCATAATAAGCCGGGAATGTCTCACCATGATTCTGTTGAATACCACTAATTTTCTTCCGTAGGAGAATCACTCTCGAAGTAGGGAAGAATTTCTCCAAGAAAGCACGCTTCATACTCTCCCACGAAGTCACAGTTCCCGGGGCTAGTTCGTAGAGCCAATCTTTGGCCTTGTCCATAAGTGAAAATGGAAAGGCCTTCATCATCAATATACTCCCATCCACAGTGACGGGGGTCATGCTCGAACAAACCACCTCGAACTCCTTCAAGTGTTTGTTGGGGTCTTCCATAGACAAGCCATGGAACTTCGGAATATGGTGTAACAAACTGGATTTGAGTTCAAACACCTCAGTTTTCCCCTTTGCAGCCGTGGGGTATTGGATACAAAGAGGCAATGCATTATCCAAACCCGAGGCCGAAAGCTCCTTGATGGTTCTATTATCTGCTGCCATGGCTTGTTCTCCTTCAAAAATCTGATCCGTGGGCTTTTCTTCTACACCTACTTCGTCTTCTTCAAGCCCAGGTTGTGGTGGAGGTTGTGGTGGCTCTTGTTGACTCCTCGTTCTCCTCAAAGTGCGTTCAAAATCACCGTCAAAGTCGGAGATGTTCTCTATAATAGGCCGAGAGCTACGAGTCATACACAGTACCTGAAAAACAAGAAAACAAACAAACTAAGAATCTGAAATAAGAATGCACGAAAAACAAAAAAAATAAAAATAAAGACAAGGGACTAGCAAAGTTGCTAATCCCCGGCAACGGCGCCAAAATTTGATGCGAAAATTACTTGACACTCAAATTAAACCCTCGTTTGACAATTGTAGTAGAATGGATAAGTGAGGGATCGTTCTAGATCGGGGATTAGGAGGGCTTGCTAAAACCTTCTAAATTGACTTAAAAACGTAAAAACAATATAAAACACTAAACTATACTCAAAGAATGTGAAACTAAACGTTAAAACACTAAGACGAACCAAAAGAATCAAAATGCTTTAAAAACACAAACTAAATTGATTTCTAACTATATTGAACATTAAAGCAAAAGGGGGATTGAGGTTTGACGAAAATTGAAATAACGAAACAAGTTAATAACTAGACAGAAAGTAATTGATGAAATTGATGAAATAAGATGGTTGGTGAATTAGCTAGAGGTTCTTTCTCCACACATGATATTTATGCACATGAATCAATTTCCAGTTATTCCTTCATTGAATTATGAACGACAATGCCCCAAATTAACCGTGACATCACTAGTTAACCCTCAGATTTTCCTTATATTATTGGATTGGATGGCATCATTCGACAACCCAAAACATTCTCAAAAGTTCCCTACATGTCATCATAATAGAGATACAATCGAAGATCATTAAGAATAATGAAAACCATAAGCATTGACAAAGCATTTGCAACTATGACATCATGTTACTCATGCTAAGAATTAAACTTAACGCGATCGTGACAAGCGACCTTCACTACTTTCAAGTATAAGTTAGTAACGATTATGTGAAACCTTCTTAAACTTTAGCCACATACTCATGCATGCTAATTAAGTGTCGACCCTCAATCAACAAACACGAATAAGTTAATCATCAAATAGTTAAGCCAATTGCATTCACGAATCAAGAGTTCATAACCGGAATTCATCAATTCATATTACATAAATAATCATGGTATTGAAATCACCCCTAGCCAAAAAGGGTTTAGTTCCTCATAACTTTGAAATCAAAGAAACACCTAAACATTCCAACAACTCAAACGTGAATTGTATGAACGTTTAGGCACTCTTCTCTTCCATTCCTCATATTACAAAACAAAGAGAATTGAATTTAAACATTGAAATCAAAGAAACGCGTAAACATTCCAACAACTCAAACGTGAATTGTATGAACGTTTAGGCCCTCTTATCTTCCTCTTTATTGTGGCACAAGGACTAAGGGATGTTGTTGGTGTGTTGAATGGATTGGGGGATTATGGAAATGGAAGAAATGGAGGAGAAATGGAAGGGAATGGTGCAGAAAATGGAGAGACACTCACGGCTAGGGAGAAGATGGAAGTGTTTGTGGTGTGTTGTGTATGAAATGAGATGATATGTGAATGAATGAATGCAAGGGTATTTATAGGAGGAGTGGAGATGTATATGGCTATTTGTTTAAGGTGTTTGTGGCTGCAATGATGAAGAATTGCATGTGGAAATAAAAGGGAAAGCTGGAAATGCAATGAAAGTGCACGGCACAAGGCAGATTTTTATGTTGGAAATGCATGTGTGTGCTGAAAATAGTGTGTGTATGCATGTGTTTGGGAAGCTTTCTTGCTCATTTTCTGGATGCAATGATGAAGAGTTTAATAATTAATACATGTAGGTGGCTGAAATGATGAAGAATGAGTGGTGGAAATGAAAGGGAAAGCTAGAAAGACATGTGAAGATGCTGGAATTTCAAAGGGAACCCACGGCATTGAAGGTTTTGGTGCATGTGTTGGCTGTTTTGTGTTGTGAATTATGATGAATGCATGTGATTTAAAGAGGGAGAATGTGGTGAAATGATGAAGTAGGAAGGTGGAAATGCATGTGAGATGTTGGAAAGGAAGTGGGAATGCACGGCAAAGGAGTTGTTTTGTTGGTGTGTGAATGCATGTGACTTGTTTGTGGAATAAAGAATGAATGGTGGAAATGTGAGTGAATGATGTGCATGTGTGTGAATGCATGTGGAATTAAGAGGAGTATGGAAGTGAAATAAATCATAATAGGGCTAGTTTAAAGGGCTAGGGTTTAAGTACATAGAATGGGCCTAAAATAGGTTGGTTTGCATGGCATAATATGTTTGATTGGGCTAGAGGTTTTCCATAGCTCAAAGGATTTGTTTGATTGGGCTAGGCCCTTTGTTTGATGTCCCCAAAGAGCATATAAGGCTTCAATTTCGTCCATCCTCTTTGCTCCATGATTAAGCTATCCAATCCATGCCCAAAAATGCTCCAAATAGCCTCAAAATGCACTTTCTTGCTCCTTAAGCCCTTAGAACCTGAAAACACACAAAAGAAGCATAAAGGACTAAAATAACTAGAGAAACATAACGTAAACGTACGAGAACAAGCCATTTAAGTCGCATGAATATGCTCCTATCATTAGTTTCTATTTATTATAGTAATTTACGCTATTTTCGTGTGTCTGTAGGTTCAATTGGCTAAAGTGGCAAGAAAATGCAATTTAGAGCATTTTAAAGCAGTTTTGGGCTTTGAATGGATAGCACATGCATGGAGCAAGGTGGATGGACAAATTTGAAGTTCAAGAAAGGCTAAGAATTTGCTAAAGAGATGGAAGAATTAACTCAAGACAAAAAAGATATGGGGCTCAGCAAGAAAGAAAGAATGTTAACCAAGCTACTTTATTTTGTCCTAACCCTATTCTAATCTTACACCACCTAGGTTCCAGCTACAAGGAGGATCCCTAATTATATTAGGACATTTAAATAAATGATTCAAGAAGGCCTAATCCCATTCCTAAAGGGAGTCGCACCTATTTCTTCCAGAAAACCCTTTCCCTTGCCGTGCAAGGCATTCCCCTTTCCTCTAGGATCTGCTGCACCTCTCTTTCCCTTTTCCTCTTGGATTCTGACATTTATGTACCCTTTTTCCTTGTGGATTTGGAATGCAAATCTTTCCCAAAATTTTAATTAATGTCGTGCCTTTTCCCTTTTTACAAAGATATGTTTTTGCCGCACAAAAGGGAACAACCATTCATCCATCTATCAACATAATTCACACCAACCATCCATCATACACAAGAACCCAATTTCATACACAAACACCCTTGTGCCGCAGCCTTGCAAGGAGAAAGGAGAGGAGACCCTTGGAGCCGTGCCCTACCATTCATGTTTGGATTGTTGGAACGTTCTTAGGTGTATTCTATCTTTTGTTTATAATGTTTAATTTAAATTATCTTTATTTAAGTGCAAACATGAGGAGCTAAACTCGTTTTGGCTAGAGGAGAATTCAAAGCCATGAACATATATGTGATATGAATTGATTTCATCCAATTATTGTTTCGTAAAACATGAATGTGATTTACTTATCTGTTTGATTGATAACTTATTCTTGTATGTTGATTAAGGATGCATACTTAGCTTGCATGCATGAATTTGATGCTAAAATATAAGGGAATTTCACCTAATCGTTTTGAACTTATATTTATACGTAGTGGAAGTCACTAGTCATGATTGTGTTAAGTAAATCCATGGCAGAAGTATCATGCTTTTCATAGTTATGGATACCTTGTCAATGCTTATGATTTTCATAGAACTTAATGATCTTTGATATGTATCTCTATCATGCTGTTCATATAAGGAACTTGATAAGAATAATTTGATTGTGTCGCTGAGTCCAATTCAATGAAATTAGGGAAATCCGAGAGTTAATTTCTGCAATTCACAATTAATTTAGGGTATTGTCATTCATGGTTTGTTGGAATAATAATTGGAAATCGATTTGTATGCATATATGTCATGTGTGGAGAAGGACCCTCTAGCTAGCCTATCACTCATCAATTCACCCAAATTCGTATCAATTTGCTTTGTTTTTGTAATTTGTTAGTTTAAGTTTTAAATTCGTCAAAACTAATCCCCCTCTTTATATTTCATGTTTACTTAGTTAGAACCTGTTTAGATTTGTTTCTTTTAGTGTTTTGAGTCAAAGTTAAATCAAAATTCGTCCAAAGGCATCTTTAGTTTCTATTTGATTCAATTTGCTTGTTTTGTGTTGTTTTGAGTCATTCTAGTTTGTTTTGAGCCATTAGAGTCTAGTTAGTGTTTTAGAGTTTAAAATTGAGTAGATTAGCATCTCTTCTAATCCCCGGCCTATAACGATCCCTACTTATTCATACTACAACTACATAAAAAAGGGTTTAAGTTTGTGTGCTATTTTATATCACATCAAATTTTTTGCGCCGTTGCCGGGGATTAGCAAAATTGCTGATCCCCCTTTGTTTTTGTTCATGTCTTTTAGTTTTGGTTTCTGATTTTTGTTTTATTGATTTTAGGTACTAGTTTATGACTCGAAGTTCCCAACCTGTTCGTGCACATATCTTGGAGTTTGACGACGATTTTGAGCGAACTTTGAGAAGAAAAAGGAAAGAGCCAGAACCTAATCCACCTAGTTCTAGCTCTAAATTTGAGTTTGAAGAAGAAGAAGAGAAAGAGGAAGAACCATTCATGGATATGGATAATCGAACAATCAAGGAACTTTTAGCCTCGGGATTGGACAATGTCGTACCCCTATGCATTCAATATCCTAGGGCAGCTCAAGGCAAGACCGAGGAGTTCGAATTGAAGTCTAGTTTGCTGCATCATATTCCCAAATAACATGGGCTGTCCATGGAAGATCCAAACAAGCACTTAAAGGAATTCGAAGTGGTATGTTCAAGCATGACTCCAATCATCGTAGATGGGAACATTTTGAAGATGAAAGCTTTTACATTCTCTCTTTTGGAAAAGGCTGGGATTGGTTGATGTGAAAATTAACTTGACACACAAATTAAACCCTAACGTTAACAATTGTAGTATATATGTAAGTAGGGATCGTTCTAGACAGGGGATTAATTAGGGATGCTAATCAACACAAATAAGACTTAGAAACACTAAATTAGATTCTATAAACTCAAAACACTCAAAACAGCAACAAACAATCAAAAAGACTCAATTCTACACCTAACAAGTGGTTTTTACGAAAATAAGACTTAACTTGACTCAAGAGACTAAAAGAAAACAAATTTTGACTCAAACAACAAGACTCAATGGAAGGGGGATTGTTTTTGATGAAGTTAAAACTTAAAGCAGAAACTTTGCATAAAACACTTTATAAAAACGAATTTGGTGAATTGAAAATAGTGAAAGGCTAGTTAGAGGGTCCTTCACCACACATGACATATGCATACAAACCAATTTCCAGTTATTATTCCTTTAGACTATGAATGACAACACCCCAAGTTAACCGTGATAGCACAAACTAACAATCAGATTTTCCTTAACTCATTGAATTGGATGGAATGCGCATCGCAACCAAATTAACCTTATCAAGTTCCCTAACTATGAAAAGCATGATAGAAAGACATATCAAAGGTCATTAAGTTCTTTGAAAACCATAAGCATTGACGAGGCATTCGTAACTATGAAAAACATGATACTCATGCTAAGAATTTACTTAACACAATCATGACTAGTGACTTCCACTACTTGTGAATATAAGTTCATAATGATTAGGTGAAACTCCTTTATACTCTAGCGTCAAATGCATGCATGCAAATTAAGTGTCGACCCTCAATCGTAAATTGTAGCTACTACTTGCTTATGGCGACAATCCCTTCGTTATGAAATCAACATACATAAACAAGTTTTGATAACTCAGATAAGCAAATCACATTCAAGACTCAAGACACAATAACTGGACGTAATCAATTCATATAAAACATATAATCATGGCTTCGAATTCATCTCCAACTATAAAGAAATTAGTTCCTCATGTCTTTAAAAACATAAAACCAAATTCAAACAAACATTGAAACAAATCTAAGGATAGAGAGAACCAAGAACGTCCCAGCAATTCCAATGGCAGTTTTGAACCCTCATTGGATTTGCAAGCCACGACGCAAAGCTCATTCCTTCCTTCCTTGTAAGAACGCACAAATCTCCAAGAATTCTTCAAGAAACCTGCGGCACTCACTCCCTTTTCTCTAAAATATATTTGAATATATCAGTGCATTCCCCTGACATAGGTGCATAAATATATTTATATACGCTAGGCATGGCATAAGCTGAATAGGAATTGAATTGTGCAACCAAAACCCAAGTGGAATGGGTTAAAACAACTAGAAACCAAAGGGAATTAGGATATAAAGGTGCGACAGAAATTAAAGCTTCTAGAAAAGATGTTTTAGAATAGATTTCTGACTCCAAATCAATAGCACATGCGGCAAGGGTGTAGGAGAGGAATTACAACTCCCAATCCACCAAGGAATGACATATATGCGACACACAATGGATAAAGCTTCTAGAATCTGAATTATGTATTTAAATGTATAATTAATCCCTTCTAAATAGCTGGAATTAAGGCCCAAACTGATTTGGATAAGATAAGATAGGATAATGATAGATTTAGGAAAAGATAAGGTTGGTTAGGATAGGATAAGATAAGGTTTGTTTGGATAATGTTTTGGATAAAGTTAGGATAAGGTCCCTTCTTTATAGCTGATTCCTTATCTTCAAAACTTCCAATTTTGATTCTCCAACTCTTTAGCGCATTCCTAGACACCTTTGGTCTTCAAATTCGTCCATCCATCTGGCTCCAATCATAAGCTATCCATTTCATACCCAAAACTGCTCCAAAAGGCCCAAAATCGCCTTTTCTTGCCACTTTCGCCATTTGAACCTGAAAACACATGAAAATAGCTTAAAACACTCTCATAAGTAGAAACTAACTATGTAAATACAAGAAAAAAAGCTAACTAAGTTGGATAAATATGCTCCTATCAAATGCCCCCACACTTAGCTTTTGCTAGTCCTCAAGCAAAACAAAACAAAACAAAACATAACCTAGACCTTCCAACATTTACCTTAGGGATTTCCAAATACCATGGGTTGGCCATGGAAGATCCAAACAAGCACTTAAAGGAATTTGAAGTGGTATGTTCAAGCATGACTCCAATCACTGTAGATGGGAACATTTTGCAGATGAAAGCTTTTCCATTCTTTTTTTTGGAAAATGCTAAGGATTGGTTGTACGAATTGGCACCTGGAACCATCACCTCTTGGGAAAGCATGAAGAGAGCATTCTTAGAGAAATTTTTCCCAACTTCGAGAGTCATTCTTTTGAGGAAGAAGATTAGTGGAATTCAACAAAACCAAGGAGAATCCTTTCCAGCATATTATGAGCGTTTCAAGACTCTAATTGCATCATGCCCTTAACATTAAATGAAAGAAGAGCTTCTAATTCAATATTTCTACGAAGGACTTCTTCCAATTGAGAGACAAATGTAAGATGCCTCGGCAGGAGGTGCTTTGGTTGACAAAACACCAATTGATGCCAAGACCTTAATTGCAAATCGAGCCTTGAATGCATAACAATACAAGGGAGGTGGACAAAGAGAACCCCCACGACAACAACAATAAGCGAATGAGGTAAGTGCAATTTCAGAAATTTAATCTCAATTAGCTAATCTCACTGTTCTTGTGTCACAGGTTGTTGATGGATCCAAAGTGCAAAGAGCAAGTGTTTGTGGTGTGTGCATTATGCAAGGACATTCCAATGATCAATGTCCTCAATTGATTGAGAATGGAGGATGGGAAAGTGCCAATGCCGTGGGTTATCAAGGCCAAAATCAACCAAGGCATGATCCATACGCCAACACTTATAATCCGGGTTGGAGAGATCACCAAAACATGAAATGGAGGGAGCCTCAACAAACTCAACAACAAAGAGGATTTTGACAGCCACACCCTGGGATTTTTCAAAGGCCATTTGCACTATTGCAACCTCACCCACCTTCGGCCCATCCAAATTCAGGTATGTCTTTGGATAATGATAAAGTTATTCAATTACTCACCTCTTTGATGCAGGGAGTACAAAATCAAACCAAAGAGATGCAAAATCAAGCTAAAGAGGTGGATGAATTGAAGAAGCAAATGGGGCAAGTAGCGGAATTCATGGGACAATTTAGAAAACAAGGAAAACTGCCTAGTTCAACCATTGTGAATCCAATGGGAGGATTTGAAACCGCCAAGGCTATCACATTAAGAAGTGGCAAGGAAGTTGGAACCGACCCACAACCATCCAAATCAAGCCAAAAGGAGGATGAAAAGCTACAGCATGAAGAGGAGGAACAAGACAAAGCCACGGCAAGGGTAGAACAACCCTTGCCGCAGCCACCTAGGGAACCTAAACCATCCAACATAGGTAAGTTAGGTCCAAGTTTGGTTAATTCTAACCCTATTCCACCAAATGTGCCTTTCCCTCGAAGATTTATGCAATCTAAGAAAGAAGAAAGTGACAAGGACATTCTTGAGAAATTTAGAAAGGTGCAAGTCAATATCCCGCTCCGTGATGCAATCAAACAAGTTCCAAAGTATGCCAAATTCTTGAAAGAGCTTTGCACAACAAGGAAGAGGATTTTGAACAAGGAAGTGGTAAGGGTAAGTGAGAATGTTTCAGCAGTTTTATAAAGGAAATTGCCTCCTAAATGCAAAGATTCAGGTAGTTTTACAATTCCTTGTGTCATTGGCAATACTAAGTTTAAGCATGCCATGTTAGACTTAGGTGCATCCATTAATGTCATGCCTTACTCTATTTATGCATCGATGAACTTAGGAGAGCTAAAAAATGATGGAGTTATTATTCAATTAGCCGATCGTTCTAATGCATATTCGAAAGGTGTTTTGGAAGATGTTTTGGTGTAGGTTAATCATTTAATCTTTCCAGTTGATTTCTATGTGCTTGAAATGGAGGATTCGGCCCATTCCACACCTTTGCCAATCCTACTTGGGAAACCTTTCATGAAAACAGCCTGCACCAAGATAGATATGTTCAAGGGGACGTTAACAATGGAATTTGATGGCGAGATTATTGATTTTAACATTTCTAAAGCTATAAAATATCCTATTGATGATCATTCTTGTTTTTTTATTGATATAATCGATTCATTGGCGCAGAAATATCTTGAAGACCTCAATGAGGATGCCCTTGAAACAACCATTACAAGAGGAATGAGACTCAAAGAACAAGGGACATAACCTATGCACACTTACGGCAGGTATAAGAATTCCCTTGCTATGCCCAATTGTGAAGAAGTGGAGATGGTGGCTGCCCTTGAGTCCTTGCCATAACATATTGGTAAGTGTCCAATCTCATTTCCAATTCTCGTTTTTACTAATAAGTTATTACCCTCAGTGATTTAGGCACCCTCCCTCGAGCTTAAACCATTACCAAATCACTTGAAGTACATTTTCTTGGGAGGCCAAGAGACTTTGCCGATCATAATCTTTTTATCACTCTTGGCATTGGAGGAGGAAAAACTAGTTCGGGTGTTGAAGGAGTATAAAATAGCCATTGGATGGACCTTGGCCGACATTAAGGGGATATGTCCTACAACATGCATGGATTGTATACTTCTAGAGGAAGGGGCTAAACCAACTAGAGAGGATCAACATTGACTTAACCCTCCAATGATGAAAGTTGTGAAAAAGGAGATTATTAAGCTTCTTGATTGCTGAGTGATTTATCCAATTTCGGGTAGTCGTTGGGTTTCACCTGTTCAAGTTGTTCAAAAGAAATTTCGAGTCACTGTGGTAAAGAATGAAGAGAACGAGCTTGTGCCCACCCGTATCCAAACAGGTCGGAGAGTTTGCATCGATTATAGGAAGCTCAACGTCACCACAATGAAGGATCACTTCCCTTTGCCGTTCATTGATCAAATGCTTGAAAGGTTAGCCGATCGTTCTTTTTATTGTTTTCTTGATGGTTATTCAGGATATAATTAGATTGTTATAGCTCCATATGATCAAGAAAATACCACTTTAACTTGTCCATTTAGTACTTTTGCTTATCGTCGAATGCCTTTTGGTTTATGTAATGCACCAGCCACGTTTCAAAGATGCATGGTAAGTATCTTTTCAAATTTTGTCGAAAAGATTATTGAAGTTTTCATGGATGATTTTAGTGTTTTTGGTGATTCGTTTGATGATTGTTTAGCTAATCTCACTTTAATCTTGAAACGATGCATTGAAACTAACCTTGTTTTAAATTGGGGAAAATGTCACTTCATGGTAAAATAAGGCGTAGTTTTGGGTCACATAACTACCCTCTTCTACTTCGAAAATAGATCTTGTACGCTACTTACCCTCTTCTACATCGGTGAGAGAGGTTTGTTATTTTCTTGAACATGCAGGATTCTATAGACGTTTCATCAAAGACTTCTCGAAGATTTCCACACCCCTATGCTGACTCCTACAAAAGGATGTGCCATTTTGATAGGAGCATATTTAGGCGACTTACTTAGCTTGTTTTCGTGCATCTATGTTGGTAATTCATAGTTATTTTAGTCCTTTATGCTTCTTTTGTGTGTTTTCAGGTTCTAAGGGCTTAGGGAGCAAGAAAGTGCATTTTGAGGCTATTTGGGGCAGTTTTGGGCATGGATTGGATAGCTTAATCATGGAGCAAAGAGGATGGACGAAATTGAAGCCTTGTATGCTCTTTGGGGACATCAAACAAAGGGCCTAGCCCAATCAAACAAATCCTTTGAGCCATGGAAAACCTCTAGCCCAATCAAACATATTATGCCATGCAAACCAACCTATTTTAGGCCCATTCTATGTACTTAAACCCTAGCCCTTTAAACTAGCCTTATTATCACTTATCACTTCCATTCACTTATCACTCACCACATATCATTCATTTATCACTTATCAAACCATTCACTTATCATATCATACACTTATCACTTATCACAACAACAACCTAACACATGCATTCACATGCTTTCACAACCTAAAACACATGCACATGCACCACTAATCCCTTCACTTTCATGCCATCATTTCTTCCCCACCTTGTGCCGTGCTTATACATCCTTTATCTCATCCTATTTACAACCTTTCCACATGCAATTTCTTCCACATGCATTCCCACTTTCCTAGTTGACATCCACATGCAAACACTTCACACAAACAAACACTTCCTTGGTTGTGCATTACTCATCAAATCCCTTCACATTCACCCACATGCATTACACCCCACATGTCCCTTTAATCCTTCAAACATGCACCCTTTATTCTTTCATTAATTAAACCACAAATCAGCCACACATTCACCCCTTTTCTCCACACCAAACCGTGCATACACACTTCATTCCATTCATTCATCATTCCATCTCATGCATCACCATTTATTCCACCCTAGAGCCTCATTATTCAATCCATCATTCAGCCATCTTCCACCCCCTTTAATCATTTAACCCACATACATTCACACACACTTCACATGCAAAACAACAACCATTTCACATCCACTTCCACCTTGTGCCGTGTATCCCATCTTGCAATTCCACATGCATTCACTTCATCATTACACCACCACTCATTCTTTAAATCCACATGCACATTCAATCATTCACTCAAGCACCCTTGTGCCATGTTTCCTCCTTTGTTCCCACCCATCACATGCATCATCATCAAACAAACAAGCCTTGCCGTGCACATTCACTCCCATTTCCAGCATCTTCACATGTCATTTCCAGCTTTCCCTTTTATTTCCACATGCAATTCTTCATCATTGCAGCCACAAACACATTAAACAAACAGCCATATGTTTGAAGGAAAATTTGTGAAAAACATGTTCATTTAAGCAACATCAATAGCATGCAATTAACAATTAAAGGCGGAATCATGCTTGTATGCACTTAAAACAAAACATTTACCCATGAAATTCAAAGCCTAGTAGATAGGTGAATCAAGACTCAACTCAAAACAAAGTGAGTTGAGAAATCAATACCTTCGTAGATTCCTCTTTGCATAAGCAAAGGCTAATCACCCAAAGAGAGGGCCTTCATTCCTTGCATCTTGGATCCATGGATTTGGATGGATGAAAAGGTTTCTCCAAGTTCCCAAAATTGAGAACCTCTAAGTCTCCACACCAAGGTATATTGTAGAAGAAATGAGTGACCTAGAGGAAGTAAGATTGCTAGCTATTCCCCTCTAGATTGGCCAAAATTTTTGAGAGAAATGAGAGCTTGTGTTCTCATCCTTTCCCCAAAAATAACCCTAAGTAAATTTTAGGCTATAAAGTCCTTTATATAGTCCCTTCAAATAAGTGACCTAATGGACCAAAAGCCCTATTCTTTTACACATGGCTAGCCTATAGGTTTATTGGGCTTTCAAGCCCTTTGTTTTATTCAAGTTGTCATACAACTTGAGTTAATGGGCTTGACATTCAAATCCCATTGGGCCTTGCGGCCCAAAACTAACCCGAGGTCTTTAACGAACTTATTCGTTTGATTAATTAACATATTAATTAATCCTAGCCTTAGATAAATAATTAAACCATTTAATTATTCTTACTCATCTCCGTTGAATCTTCAATCTCTACCTTACACGGTGTACGATCCATTAGGTTCCTTTTAGCGAGGCAGTGGGCGATTCAAACTCTTTCAAATCGATTGTGAATTGAAACTTACTTTCAATTCTCCCGTTAGTGATAATACACTTTTAGGGCTTCCACAAACCATGAGTGACACCTAGCAGCATATCATGGTTACCCAAGCTAATCAGAAGAGGTGGAGAACCTATTCAGTTTAGGATTACAAATGCAATACGGTCTTTCTCTAATACAATACTCTTGACCACATTGTTTGGTTTGATAGTTTATTCATGTCTACTATCCAATGTGAATCTTGTACTTATATGATTACCTTGAATGTGATCTGGAACGCATTCCAACATCTCATTCATACTCTGGCCAGAGATTCTAAATCATATCATAGAGTATTCTCCCTCAAACAGTTTGAAGGTTAGAGATCCCTTGTTGCGCATTCACTTGCCTCCATGGCTAAGTGGCTTAACCCCAACGATGCCGTGGACACCCTGATAGAGTGACTTTGACATAATCAAAGATTAAGGACCTAACCACAAGACAACTGTGATGCCTCAGGTCAAAAGACTAATTTGCATTATCCCAACCATGAGTTCTCATGTGACATGAATATGAGAACTCTTCGTTGATCGTGTTCAGTGAACTCATTCTCTATTGAGCACCTACGTACTTGTCTTGATGTCACACACACCAATGACTCGAGACTAGTCACTCTCCCTGAGAGAAGACATAGCACGTACTGATCTTAACGGACTGTCAATGCCCAATTGACAATCCTATGATCAGGAACGTTTAGGATGTGTCAACGAAAGAATGGTCTCATGAATCTAACTTCTTTAGATCGCATTCTTCCAATCACATATTCCTTGGACTTATCGTTTAAGCATATAACATTTATATTAGACGGCTCAAACAATAATCTTTGCCCTTTAAACTACATTAGTTTGAAATGTCCGTAAAGTATCATCATATGATTGGTTTTAGGGCACATTTCCAACAATCTCCCACTTGCACTAGAGCCAATCAGCTTAGTCATCATTGATGATACCTCTTCTGTAATTCATTTCATAAATGGCTGAGTAGTAGGCCTAAACAATGGATATCTATATGTTATCCATAGAAGCAACCTTGAGAATAACGACGTCACCATTATACATGATTCCCAATCATGTGGTTCAGTCTCTCATTTGAGTTCGGACCTTGATGAGACCTTGATTCCCTGGCTTGAGCTATCGCCCCATTAGTGTCATACACTTTCTGGTTGGAACCGAATGAAGAGTTCATGAATGAACTTTCTCATCCAAACAACAATGTTGTAAGCTTCTATATGGCAATATATTTTGCATACATGATGGAACACATTAAAGTCATTTACTTTTAACGTTTCCACCCAAATATCTCTTTAGTCATAATAAAGAGATATCTCTTTATCACTTCATTCATAATGAAGAGATATTCTATGATGGATTAGATTCATAATCTAATACATTTACGCTTCCATTACGTTACTCTAATTCTTCCTCATTCTTGAGGAATCCATCCTTAGTATTTCTTAAATACCTAAGGATTCACTTGACAGTTGCCATGGTTCTGATCCTGGGCTTGTATTGATATCATCTTGTACCGTTCTAGGTACGACTTATATCAATGTTTTCATACAATATGAAATACATAAATCACCTTTCTGCGTATGCATAAAGGATTCTATTTACGCATTATTTCTTTGGGAGTCAAAGGGTACATTCCCTTTGAGAAGAACAACTTCCTAGTCTCACTAGAATTGTCATTCTAATTGAAGTTTATCATCATATGAGAAACTTCCTAGCATCTCTTGTCTATTTTAGGGATTGATATAATCCAATTATATCTTGAAATCTATCATTATAGATTTCCATCCCATGTATATAGACTATGTCTCCCATATACATTCTATCATTATAGAATGTTTAAAGTCATAACTTTAACGATGAAGAATTCCTTTTATTTTCAAAATTCATATATATCATGTATATATATATATATTCTAATTTAGGAATATGATCAACTCCCACTAATCTTTTGTAAACCTAGTAAACAAAAGATTCATTTACATCTTTATGAGAAATCAAACAATTGATCTTTTCTCATAAGACGCTTATAGCTCCCACTAGCTTGCTAAGATCCATGATGGATGGATCTCTACAACTAACATGTCTTAGAAGTATATATCATATATATATATGGGTAATTGATAATGTCCAACGAACTAAATCTTATTTATGTTCATTCTTCTCCTAATGGAGAAATTCATTATCTTATGATGCTACTTTCCTTGATATTTTTCAAGGAAATTAATCTAAAGTGTTACTTTTTCCTTGGATCAAATCTAAGGAGGTAAATACTTTAGACGTCTTACTCATCTACTTACATTTCTTGAATTCTTTGAAACCTTTTGCAAAGTATTCGGACTTATGTTTATTCAAAATAAACTATAGTCCAACCGAGAGTGATCTTCGGTGAATGTCATACAACATGAGTAGTATTATGTTGTGGACAAGTGCCACTAACATCTAAGTGAATTAACCTCAACAACTTTGTGATTCTTTCTTCTTTCCAAAAGAATAAAGATTCGAACATTTCGCCTCTATGCAATTTTTAACAAGAAGGTCTTGGATCCGGATCTAACGATCCAAAGCATCCATCTATGACCAACTCGTAACTTATGTTTTAGAGGTATCACAACTCAGTTGGGATTAGTCACTACCTTGCAACCTTTTGGGTTTTAAGCATCATCGTATTCTAAACAGTTAAACTACCACATCATCTCTACTATAGAGACAACCAATTACAATAATCTAATTATTGATTAATAAAGAACAATGTTTTTGTCAAACAAAACATTTATCTATCTCTACTATAGTGACGGATTTAAGTTCCTTAAAATTGGAATGTAAAGACAATCTTTAGTATTTTCCAATTTCTTTGGTAGTTCATATGAGGAAGTAAGTACAATCCGCTTTCGCAGAGATCTATATTCGATTCACGTTTGGAATGTGAAGTACTTTCTCTTCTCTCATTAATCTTCTACTTCTTATTAGCACACTTTTACATCAATTGTAAAACATAGTTACTAATACAGAATCATGCATTCAAGTAGAAGAACCAACTATTATGAACTTTTCAAGAACGTTTTTCAACACCTTCGAAAGGTGTGTTCTTGACACTTGCAAGACATTTCTTGCAAATACCCCTTCCAATGTCCATCCTTTCATAAAGAAAGTTTGTTCCCTTGGAGTTATTTTGCCTTCTTCATTTGACTTCCCTTTTGATTACAATAGTCATGGTCCCTAAACTCCCACTATCTCTCTTGAAACTCATTTCAAATGTGTTATACACATCAAACGATTTGGAGAGCGTGCGGTTATTGTTCACTATATAGTTTACAATAAACTTAGTGAACCATTAGGATAAGGACACAAAGGTGAAGTCCTTGCCTAGTTTCCGTCTCGTTAAGTGGTTTAACACTTCAACACTCAATGATTCAAAATCATCATAAGTCCATATAAATGGACTATTTTTGTCAACCAACCATTATGTTCTAAACATAATAACAAACTCTCAAGAGTTGTTCAAGGCAACTCTCATTTCTTCATACAACAATTTGTAAGTGAAGAATCATGGCACATAAAGTGTCCATGCCCTTGTGCTTACTTCTCAAGTTCCTTGTTCGTGTAACAAAGAGACAAGCACTAGAGTTTGCATTGTCCTCTTCATGGTAGACTTATCTAACATGTTCTTCTATTGATACATTATCAATAGGAAGATTGTGAGGACGAGACTACTTAGGTACTTTTACAATCCATTCAAGACAATCTATGGGATTGTGGTACCAAGTTCGGAAACTAAAGCGTTCGGTTTTTCTTTGTCAAGTTTTGGATAGCGTTTGCAAATATATTGGTAAACAAATACATAACGAATATAAATTGATTGATTTTAAGCCATTTGATTCGGGTCTTTAAATCAAATAGCACCACCCACTATTTTTGGCAAATTCCATATCCCTCATCGGAATTCGAGAGTTTTGGAGGAAACTCTTAGTAGGGTATGGGAGGCTCACCATTACCAAGCCCACCTCACGATGATACGATGTTGGTTAGCAAAAATAATGATGAGAGAATAATGCTTTACTTATTTACAACGTTTGTAATTTCCCATCTTGTTTGGCCTCTAGAGAATGTTGCCTCACGATGATACGATGTTGGCACTATTGCACTTAGTTAAGTTATTCCCACCATGCTTAGTTCGTGTAGGGGTTCAAGAATAACCTCACGATGATACGATGTTGGCTATCCTCGTTGCCTACACTCACCTCATCATATGCGTATAGACTCCTCCTGAATGTAAGCATGCACTTTGTACTCCCCCATGATAGGGTGAAGCCGGTGTACAAGTCACAAACGATTGGAGCCTACCACGGTGGAAGGCCACGAAGAGATATTCAAAGCATCTCTCGCTTATCAACTTAATATTGATTTGGTTGAGGGTTTTTAGGTCTCATCACATATAAACATACATTTTAATCCAATTAAAACATTTTGGTCCTATTACAACTATTGGTCCATTTGATTGATTTAGTTGTATATAATACTCCCACTAAGCTTTTAAAACGGTTTTTAAAGCAAGAGTATATGATACTACTAACATAAGGTTTGCATTCATTGATGGACTATATAGTTGCCTTAGGGCCTTAGGATGACTATGAACCTTTGATTCGATTCAACACGAGCCTAGTGTTGAATCTCGGTCTAGGGATGGTGATTGATTTTAGTTACGCGTTTAATCACATTAAGGCGTGTTGTCTTATTGGGCGTTGGACCCAACTACTCCATTTTCATGCATATCGAATAAAACAAGAAAGGAGTACTTCAAAGTAAATAAGAGCTTATGCTCTTTTACAACAATTGATCAAATCAAATTACTTTAAAGTAAAGAAGAGCTTATGCTCTTTTACAACAATTGATCATATCAAATTACAACCAAAATTTAATCTACACATTCCCATGGTTCAAACAAATTTGAAACGGCCTTTCACATAGCTCAATTATCGTAGGCTAAGGTTCATAATCACCCTTTCTTTAATTAATTAACGCTTTAACTAATTAAACTTGAATGCAACATTTTCATTTGGTTTTTGTATCCATAGAATTGATTTAAATGGAGCTAAATGAAATGAAAATCCAATTCTCATTTAAAGAGACAAAACAATTTTTGTTCTCTACCTAATTTGGGCCAAAATGCTATGACCTCAACTTGTTTGGGCCATAGTGCAATTAACCTCAACTTTTGGGCTATTTTGCAAAAACTTAAACTTTTGGGGTCACTTTGTAAAAACACAAAAGTCCACTACTTCATGTAATTACAACTAGAACCCAAAAATTTCCACAAAAAATAAAACTTCATTAAAGGAGCAAAACAATTTGTCCTTTTAGTGATTTTGGACCTTTACGTAAAAACGTAAACTTTTGGGTCAAAATGCAAATACACAAAAGTATCAAAACTTTATATAATTGCACAAAAGCCCCACAAGGACCCTAATTGAGTAGGGTGGCTGATTTTGAAGCAAAGTAATAAAAAAAAATTTCAAAGTTTTTGTAAGTGGGGTGTGTGTAATGGAATAAATCATTACACACCAACCCACTAAAATTTCTTTAATTTTTCAAAATAAATATCTAATATATTTAAACATAGGAAATATTTCAAAACAAAAACTTTATGAAATAAATCAAAACTTTGAATCAAAACACCAAACCTTTTGTTCTTGGCAAGAACATATCAAGAACAATGAAGAACATTCATGAAAACCCATAAGAGCTCCATGAACATTCTTCACCCAAAAACATACCAAAACCACTCAAACTTAAGGGAAATAACATACAACCATACTAGGGTACATAGGGGTTCCAAAAGTCACTTTAAAACACTTTTAACAAGTCAAACAAGAACCCAAAATTCCACCCTTTGGATTTGGCCGAATTTCCCCAAAAACATGGCACCAAATTTTAGCTCCAAAATTCATGCTCATATGAACTACATCTACAACATTTGAGATGGCAAATTTTCTAACAAAATTTACATTCAAAGAAGCAAGAATAAAGCTTGTAACAATTACAACATTCAAATCACAAACTATGAACTACAAAACCCAAAAGGATTCACCAACTACTAGACTTAGGCTCTGATACCACTTGAAGGAAAATTTGTGAAAAACATGTTCATTTAAGCAACATCAATAGCATGCAATTAACAATTAAAGGCGGAATCATGCTTGTATGCACTTAAAACAAAACATTTACCCATGAAATTCAAAGCCTAGTAGATAGGTGAATCAAGACTCAACTCAAAACAAAGTGAGTTGAGAAATCAATACCTTTGTAGATTCCTCTTTGCATAAGCAAAGGCTAATCACCCAAAGAGAGGGCCTTCATTCCTTGCATCTTGGATCCATGGATTTGGATGGATGAAAAGGTTTCTCCAAGTTCCCAAAATTGAGAACCTCTAAGTCTCCACACCAAGGTATATTGTAGAAGAAATGAGTGACCTAGAGGAAGTAAGATTGCTAGCTATTCCCCTCTAGATTGGCCAAAATTTTTGAGAGAAATGAGAGCTTGTGTTCTCATCCTTTCCCCAAAAATAACCCTAAGTAAATTTTAGGCTATAAAGTCCTTTATATAGTCCCTTCAAATAAGTGACCTAATGGACCAAAAGCCCTATTCTTTTACACATGGCTAGCCTATAGGTTTATTGGGCTTTCAAGCCCTTTGTTTTATTCAAGTTGTCATACAACTTGAGTTAATGGGCTTGACATTCAAATCCCATTGGGCCTTGCGGCCCAAAACTAACCCGAGGTCTTTAACGAACTTATTCGTTTGATTAATTAACATATTAATTAATCCTAGCCTTAGATAAATAATTAAACCATTTAATTATTCTTACTCATCTCCGTTGAATCTTCAATCTCTACCTTACACGGTGTACGATCCATTAGGTTCCTTTTAGCGAGGCAGTGGGCGATTCAAACTCTTTCAAATCGATTGTGAATTGAAACTTACTTTCAATTCTCCCGTTAGTGATAATACACTTTTAGGGCTTCCACAAACCATGAGTGACACCTAGCAGCATATCATGGTTACCCAAGCTAATCAGAAGAGGTGGAGAACCTATTCAGTTTAGGATTACAAATGCAATACGGTCTTTCTCTAATACAATACTCTTGACCACATTGTTTGGTTTGATAGTTTATTCATGTCTACTATCCAATGTGAATCTTGTACTTATATGATTACCTTGAATGTGATCTGGAACGCATTCCAACATCTCATTCATACTCTGGCCAGAGATTCTAAATCATATCATAGAGTATTCTCCCTCAAACAGTTTGAAGGTTAGAGATCCCTTGTTGCGCATTCACTTGCCTCCATGGCTAAGTGGCTTAACCTCAACGATGCCGTGGACACCCTGATAGAGTGACTTTGACATAATCAAAGATTAAGGACCTAACCACAAGACAACTGTGATGCCTCAGGTCAAAAGACTAATTTGCATTATCCTAACCATGAGTTCTCATGTGACATGAATATGAGAACTCTTCGTTGATCGTGTTCAGTGAACTCATTCTCTATTGAGCACCTACGTACTTGTCTTGATGTCACACACACCAATGACTCGAGACTAGTCACTCTCCCTGAGAGAAGACATAGCACGTACTGATCTTAACGGACTGTCAATGCCCAATTGACAATCCTATGATCAGGAACGTTTAGGATGTGTCAACGAAAGAATGGTCTCATGAATCTAACTTCTTTAGATCGCATTCTTCCAATCACATATTCCTTGGACTTATCGTTTAAGCATATAACATTTATATTAGACGGCTCAAACAATAATCTTTGCCCTTTAAACTACATTAGTTTGAAATGTCCGTAAAGTATCATCATATGATTGGTTTTAGGGCACATTTCCAACAATGTTCCCTCCACTCCTCCTATAAATACCCTTGCATTCCCATTCATTCAAATCATCTCATTTCATACACAACACACCACAAACACTTCCATCTTCTCCCTAGCCGTGAGTTTCTCTCCATTTCCTGCACCATTTTCTCCACCACTCCTCATCCATTTCCATAATCCCCCAATCCATTCAACACACCAACAACATCCCTTAGTCCTTGTGCCACAATAAAGAGGAAGATAAGAGGGCCTAAACGTTCATACAATTCACGTTTGAGTTGTTGGAATGTTTACGCGTTTCTTTGATTTCAATGTTTAAATTCAATTCTCTTTGTTTTGTAATATGAGGAATGGAAGAGAAGAGTGCCTAAACGTTCATACAATTCAAGTTTGAGTTGTTGGAATGTTTAGGTGTTTCTTTGATTTCAAAGTTATGAGGAACTAAACCCTTTTTGGCTAGGGGTGATTTCAATACCATGATTATTTATATAATATGAATTGATGAATTCCGGTTATGAACTCTTGATTCGTGAATGCAATTGGCTTAACTATTTGATGATTAACTTATTTGTGTTTGTTGATTGAGGGTCGACACTTAATTAGCATGCATGAATGTGTGGCTAAAGTTTAAGAAGGTTTCACATAATCGTTACTAACTTATACTTGAAAGTAGTGAAGGTCGCTTGTCACGATCGCGTTAAGTTTAATTCTTAGCATGAGTAACATGATGTCATCGTTGCAAATGCTTTGTCAATGCTTATGGTTTTCATTATTCTTAATGATCTTCGATTGTATCTCTATTATGATGACATGTAGGGAACTTTTGAGAGTATTTTGGGTTGTCGAATGATGCCATCCAATCCAATAATATAAGGAAAATCTGAGGGTTAACTAGTGATGTCACGGTTAATTTGGAGCATTGTCGTTCATAATTCAATGAAGGAATAACTGGAAATTGATTCATATGCATAAATATCATGTGTGGAGAAAGAACCTCTAGCTAATTCACCAACCATCTTATTTCATCAATTACATTCTGTCTAGTTATTAACTTGTTTCGTTATTTCAATTTTCGTCAAACCTCAATCCCCCTTTTGCTTTAATGTTCAATATAGTTAGAAATCAATTTAGTTTGTGTTTTTAAAGCATTTTGATTCTTTTGGTTTGTCTTAGTGTTTTAACGTTTAGTTTCACATTCTTTGAGTCTAGTTTAGTGTTTTATATTGTTTTTACGTTTTTAAGTCAATTTAGAAGGTTTTAGCAAGCCCTCCTAATCCCCGGTCTAGAACGATCCCTCACTTATCCATTCTACTACAATTGTCAAACGAGGGTTTAATTTGAGTGTCAAGTAATTCTCGCATCACATTTGTGTTCAATGAAGAATGTGAGAAGGCTTTCAATCACTTCAAGGAGATGCTAACTTTAGCTCCCATCATAGTTCCACCAGATTTGAATCTTCCTTTTGAGCTCATGTGCGATGCCTCTGATTATGCAATTGGAGTTGTTTTAGGCCAAAGGAAGAACAAGCAGCGACATGTCATCTATTATGCATCCCGGACCTTGAATAATGCTCAATTGAACTACTCCACCACTAAAAAAGAACTCCTTGCTGTTGTGTTTGGTTTAGATAAGTTTTGTTCTTATTTACTTGGCACTAAAGTTATTGTTTATTCTAACCATGCAGTGTTGAAGTACTTACTCACCAAGAAAGAGGCTAAGCTAAGGCTAATTCACTGGATGCTTCTCTTCCAAAAGTTCGATATCGAAATACGAGACAAGAAAGGAAGTGAAAACATGGTGGCTGACCACTTGAGCTGTTTGGTGCATAATGAGGAGCCATTACCCATCCTAGAAGCATTTCCAGATGAGCAATTCCTGACCATTGAGGTAAGTGAACCATGGTATGCTGATTTGGTGAATTATTTAGTAACTAAACAAGTTCCGAGCACCCTAAATAAGCACAAACATGATAAACTCAAAAAGGATGAACGATTTTATGTGTGGGATGACCCATACTTGTGGAAATATTGCTCTGATCAGATTCTTCGTAGGTGTGTGCACGATTCTGAGTTTAATTCAATTTTAACTTTCTGTCACAGTTGTGCATGTGGGGGTCATTTTACACACAACGCACATCCTTTAAGTGTTAGAATGTGGATTTTATTGGCCTACTATCTTTAAGGATGCTAGAACTTTTTGTATGACTTGTGATCATTGTCAAAGAACGGGCAATATAGGTGCAAAAGATCAAATGCCGCAGACCCCTATCTTTTCTGTCAAAATTTTTGATGTTTGGGGTATTGATTTCATGGGTCATTTTCCTTCATCTCATGGTTTTAATTATATTTTACTTGCGGTTGATTATGCATCGAAATGGGTGGAAGCAAAAGTCACCCGTACTAATGATTCCAAAGTGGTTGCAAATTTTGTCAAAACTAACATATTTGCTAGATTTGGAATGCCAAGAGTTCTTATAAGTGATGGGGGTTCCCATTTTTGTAATCAAACCATTGAGTCGCTGCTTAAGAAGTATAACGTCACACATAAGGTTTCAACACCTTATCATCCTCAAACAAGTGGGCAATCCGAGGTTTCTAATCGAGAAATCAAGCAGATTTTAGAGAAGATAGTTGGGCCAACTCAAAAGGATTGGAGCTTATGTTTAGATGATGCATTACGGGCGTATCGTACAGCCTACAAAACACCAATTGGGATGTCTCCATTTCAGCTTATCTATGGGAAACCACGCCATCTCCCTGTGGAATTGGAGAATAAAGCACATTGTGTAGTCAAAACATTCAATATGGACATAGATGTGGTTGGACTTCATAGGAAGCTTCAATTGAATGAGCTTGCGGAGATTAGGAACGAGGTTTATGAGGACGCTCGTATGTACAAGGAGAAAACAAAGGCATTCCATGATAAGATGATTCGTAGCAAGACATTCTCAAAAGGGTAGAAAGTGTTACTTTTCAACTCCTACCTTCGATTGTTTCCAGGTAAGTTACGTTCTAAATGGATTGGTCCTTTTGTTGTTACTAATGTTTTTCCTTATGGTGCAGTCCAAATTCAAAGTTTAAAGACCGAACAAGAATTCAAAGTGAACGGACATCGTTTGAAGCCTTACTATGAGTATTTTGAGGAGCATGTCGTGGAGGATGTACCCCTCCATGCCATGGGTCCTAGTGAAGCTTAAAAAGAGGTATCGTCCGTCTGGAAGACGTTAAAGCAAGCACTTCTTGGGAGGCAACCCATGCATTCTAATAAAGAAGACCTAGGAATCTGGCTCCATAACTAGATTTGCGTTCCTTAACCCTATTCTTTATTGCTTTTACTTTGCCATAATTGTCATGTTTGTCAGTTGTGTTGTTTAATTGTTTTCATGTAAGTCTATGTTTGAAACATTGACGACAATGTTTGGTTTAAGTGTGGGGGGGGGGTGAACAGTGTGTTTTTCATGAATTTCGTCAAATTTTATCACCTATCACTTCTAAAGTTGTTACTCACTATTTTTAAGTGTTTTTATTATGTTTTGAAGTGTTTTAATGTGTCTAATAATAGAAAATCCGAAAATTTTGAAAACAAATTTGAAAAAGCTTTGAAAAACCCAAAAAGAGTCATTTTTGATGTTTGTTTGTGTCTTAGGGTACCTTCCAACACAATGATGAGGATTTGGTTATAGCATGCCAGTTGGAGTCACCTAATGTGACCTGTACGACTAGACCTATTGCTCATTAGTCTAATGCTAGCACATGAGTCAGAGTCACCTAGTGTGACTTGTATGACATGCTGCGTGTAAATATGTACGCTCTAGTGCTACGATCACGTGATGGCTAGCGATAAATCGCGGGTCACCTACGAGTTGAAATTGCCTAATGCAGTCTATACAACAGGCTAGCACCTACTTGGATCCAAGATGAGCGTGCGGTGCGGAAGGTGAACATCATGTAAAGGCTGTGCCCTGGCCCGGGATGGGAACACTAACACCGGAATGCAGCAATGATGAGCTTTATATAAATATATGTGCATACCAATATGATGCAACCAAATCAATCACACACAACTCACTTAAACTTACCTGCGCCTCCTATAGGATCATGTGGCATAATCACAAACTCATAATAATGCAACAATTAAATATAACACATTTATATGATGGCGTGCTATGCATAAAACAATTTAAAAACGTTTCTGGAAACCACAAAGTTTATACATACATACATACATACATACATATACATATATGTATATAAACAAATGCCCATTCACTGATATGTGGATCATAAGACTCCCCTGTATGCGAAACAACTATTTTTAGTTAATTAATTAGCACATACACAAGAATCTAAGAATAATTTCTCATAGTTTGCTCAAACGAAAGGTTTGAATATACAAAAATGTTCTACTCGAAGTCATGAACCCATACATGAAAACCATTTGCCAGCTGGAGGCTGGACGAGCCGTCCAACCGACTGCCATACGCATGGTCATGAGCAGGCACGTGCACAACATACGCGACGGAAACCCTAACAGACATTAGGAATATTTCGTCAAATTGATGAAATATTCTGTTAAATAGTAACGGTGTTACCTAACGCTGTTAGAATATTCCATCAACTTTGACGAAATATACCTTATCTTCTCTGATGAGCTTCACCGTCTACCGTTTGGTTCGCCGAAAGTTGGAAAATCTCGCTGGATTCTGGGAGATTTTCAAATCTTTATGTCTAACTCATTTCTCAACCAAAATCCATAAAATTTATATGGATTTGAAGCTCTTAAGGAGTATAACAAGTTCGTACCTCTTAGGGGTTTCAAAATCAAATGAAAAGTGGCCAAAAAATCCCTCGAAAGATTCGGCCAAAACTCCAACTCTTCAAACTCGCCTATTTCGACGTTAACCTCATATCAAAACTGATCTAAGACGCATAGGAAGTTGTGTAATGGTTTCTCTAAGCTCAAAACTTTGAAACTTGACCGCGATCACTTCTATCCAAAAATCACCGAGTCGGAGCTTGCGAGTCAACGGGTTAAAACTTGTCAAAACACCAAATGGTTGGTATGGTTAGGTTCGTGAAGTCGAGATGAGTTCGATGGTAGTAATTTTAAGCTCGATCTATGTTGGTTTGACAATATGTGAAGGTGGTGGTGGCTCGGTTGTGAGGAAGAAGAAGAAGAAAAAGGTGCGAGAAGGCGAGAGAGAGCTCCTGATTGGGCAGAAAAGAGAGAAGAATTTTAATTGGGCTAGAGGAAATAGGAACTAAAATATTTGGTCCAAATACTACTCAATTTAACATTTTAAATATTCATAACTCTCTCATAACGACTCTAATTCGAGTCAAACTCGCGTTGACGTACTCATGACATATAGTACAATTTAATTACCATAGCGAGAGAAAAATAATTTAGGGCTGAATAATACGTCCACATCACTTACCAACCAAGGGCATAATCGTCACTTTACACATTCGAGGATAAAATTATATAGAAAATAAGGACGGGTCGTCACAGAATTTAAAGGATGTTTATTCTCTTAGCCAAATGTAGGGAATGTTTTATACTTCACTTACTTGA
This sequence comes from Pyrus x bretschneideri, assembly GCF_019419815.1. Classification (NCBI taxonomy): domain Eukaryota; kingdom Viridiplantae; phylum Streptophyta; class Magnoliopsida; order Rosales; family Rosaceae; genus Pyrus; species Pyrus x bretschneideri. The sequence goes on from NW_025999841.1 coordinate 181,882, forward strand.
TTTGTGCCACACATCATTGATGACTTGTCCATTTGTGATGAGTCATATGCGACGCGGAGCTTTATGATGCATTGTTTTATATGCAACGAAATTTACATGTCTACAAATGCCCCCATCTCAAGGCGCATTGTAGGCATGTGCTTGTCACATGTAGGAAACGTGTTTTGAAGTCCTGCAATGTGAATGTTCTAACTCATGGGTCGTTGAGACTTGATCTTGAATTAGTTTGTTTCTTCAAGGGCCATAGAGGCGTATTTCTTGAATTGTGTTGATGAACTTCTTCAAGGGCCATCGAGGCGTGTTTCTTGATCAAAGTATTTCTTCAAGGGCCGTAGAGGCTTGGTCTTGAATTGAAGTGGTGAATTTTGTCAGGGGCCGATGAGGCGTATTTCTTGAATGGAACATTTCTTCAAGGGCCGTTGAGGCTTGCTCTTGAAAGAAATGAAAACTTTTCTTCAAGAGCCGTAGCGGGTTAATCTTGATGAAATGAGCTTATTTCTTCAAGGGCCGTAGAGGCTTGATCTTGAAGGAAAATTTGAAAATGGATAAATCGGCACGTACTTATTGTGCGTATTGATTTTCCAAAATTTTTTACAAAATGCATTTGGCGCATTCTGAACTTTCCCTTATGGTTGTAGGAAAATGAACTTCTTTCCTTGTGGTTGTAGGAAAACAAACGTTTTTCCTTCCTTCGATTGGAATCCTCTTCAATTTTGGTAATGAAGGTGACTTCCTTCAAAATGTTGGAAAGCTTTGGTGATTTCCTTCAAGGTTTTGGGAAGATTTAATGCTTATCCTTGCGTGCGTAGGATGTGCATTTTTACTTTCCTTTTTTTTCTCTTTTCCCCCGGCATTTTCTTGTTTTGATTTCCTATGGCATGAAAGAGGGATTTTTTTTCCTTTCTTCTTTTGATTCCAAAGCAGGGAAGGAGTTTTTTTTTTTTTCTCTTGTTTTGATTTTCCACAGCAAGGAAGGAATCTTTCTTCCTTGTTTTGGTTTTCTACAGCAAGGGGGAAGTATTTTTATTCCCTTTTTGATTCCCCATGGCAAGGAGGTATCCTGCTTTCATTTTTTGTTTTGGGAAACATGTTATCTAATTTGCAAGTCCAGTTTGCGGTCGATATCTCTTCTGGAAAATTCTGAAAAAATATGGGAAATGTAGCTTTGTTTCTTATCTTTTCAGGCATATATCGCATGCCACTAGGAAAAATTGGGAAAGCCTTCAACTTTGCATTTTCCTACAGCTGCGCAATCCTAATGAGAAAGCGACTTCTGTGAGAATGATTTTGAAAACTGGAAATTTGGCTTTAGGGAAAATTATGAAATTTGGATATAATGATCCTCAGCCATTTAGCTTCCTTCTCCAATTGGCCTTGTATCAATACGTTTTCGGAAAGTTAAATTATCACCAAAAATGTCCTGCCTGCGCAGATTGGCTGAAACTTGCCATTTTTTTTTTGCTTGGAGTTTGTGTCCTTCTTTTGGTGGGAATGATGCCTTCTTTGTTTTAATTTTCCTTTTTCTATTTGGGTATGTATTTCCCTTATAGCATTAGGAAGCAATTGACCCCTATATATAGGACCATCGGGTGTGTATTTTTTTCACACACACAATTGCATGCCTTGGACTACCTTGAAGCTTTTGCCGTGGGTTTACTGCTGATGCAGTGCCCAATAGTTGCTGCTTGGAGCTTGTTGTCGTGTGTCACTTTTACCCTGTGGGGTAGTGCCTTTTGGTCATGACTTTCCTCGGGGGGTGACGTAGTCATGCCTCTTGCCTTTGCTTGGAGCTTGTTGTCGTGTGTCATTTTTATTGTGTGGGGTAGTGCAAAAGATTGCAGCATTTTTACACTGTGTAGTGCCTTTTGGTCACAACATTCCTTGATGGTGACGTAGTTATGCCTCTTGCCGCTGCCATGCCTTATAGTTGTTGCTTGGAGCTTGTTTATAGTTGTTGCTTGGAGCTTGTTGCAGTGCGTCACTTATAGTTGTTGCTTGGAGCTTGTTGTCGTGTGTCACTTTTAATGTGTGGGGTAGTGCAAAAGACTGCAGCATTTTTACACTGTGTAGTGCCTTTTGGTCACAACATTCCTTGATGGTGACGTAGTTATGCCTTTTGCCGCTACCATGCCTTATAGTTGTTGCTTGGAGCTTGTTGCAGTGCGTCACTTATAGTTGTTCCTTGGTTGTCGTGTGTCACTTTTATTGTGTGGGGTAGTGTAAAAGACTGCAGCGTTTTTACACTGTATAATGCCTTTTGGTCACAACATTCCTTGATGGTGACGTAGTTATGCTTCTTGCCGCTGCCATGCCTTATAGTTGTTGCTTGGAGCTTGTTACAGTGCGTCACTTATAGTTGTTCATTGGTTGTCGTGTGTCACTTTTATTGTGTGGGGTAGTGCAAAAGACTGCAGCGTTTTTACACTGTATAATGCCTTTTGGTCACAACATTCCTTGATGGTGACGTAGTTATGCTTCTTGCCGCTGCCATGCCTTATAGTTGTTGCTTGGAGCTTGTTGCAGTGCATCACTTTTACCGTGTGGGGTTGTGCAAAAGATTGCAGCGTTTTTACGCTGTGTAGTGCCTTTTGGTCATAACTTTCCTTGGTAATGATGTTGGCCTGCCTCTTGCCACTACCATGCCTTGGAGCTTGTTACAGTGCGCCACTTTTACCGTATGGGGTTGTGCAAAAGATTCATAACTTTCCTCGGTGGTGATGTTGGCTTGCCTCTTGCCGCTGTTGCCACTACCATGCCTTGGAGCTTGTTGCAGTGCGTTACTTTTACGCTGTGCAGTACCTTTTGGTACAACTTTCCTCGATGGTGACGTTAGCCTGCCTCTTGCTGCTGCTGCCGTTGCTATGCCCTACAGTTGCTACTTGGAGCTTGTTGTAGCCATGGTATTTTTCAAGTGCTTTAGGAGTAATGCAATCACCATTCTTGCAAAGGAAAGCAATTCACAAGATAGGGGAACGACGTTGAAGCTTTGTGCATTGTTGACTGGCTCTGAGGCGCCTATTGATTAGGCTTTTGAAGTGTCTTGAAAGGTTACAGATTTTGGTTAAACAACTATGAAGAAAAAGGCGTCCACATCGAGGATTCTTATTTTGAATCCTTCGCACCATGCTCGTGACAATTTACCGGCTTAATTTGAGTTTCTTTGCGATCACGTCTATAGCAGAGTTATGATTTGGAATAGCATTTCTTGCTTTTCTTGAAATATTCATGGGTGTATTTGAAGGAAAAATTTTGTTCTAGCTAAGAACATGTAAGAACATTTGAATACATATGCAAATTAATAACACTTTAAAGTAGGCATGCATTCAAAAACAATTCATAAAACCCATGACTTTCAAAGCCTAGTATATGGTGAACCATAAGACTCTTTAACAAAATTAAAGAGAATAAGAATTTAGAGATTCTTTACCCTTGAAGCTCATCCTTGATTGCACAAGGGATTCACCCAAGTGGAGGGCCTTCAAGTCACCTCCTTGCTCCTTGAATCTTCCTTGTGATTTCCTCCCTTTTAGTGCTCATTTTCTTCTTTGAGGATTTGAGGATTTGTTCTCCAAAACACCAAAAGTTTGGTGTCTCTAAGTCTCCACACCAAAGATGTTGTGTGAAGATGAAATGGATGACTTAGGGAAGAAAGATTGCTAGATGTTCCTCACCTAAGGTAATTTGTTCTCAAAGAAAATGAGAGAGTTTGTTTCACCCAAATTCAATTAGAAACCCTTAGGGTGAAATGGCTATAAAGATGTCTTTATACCACCTCACAATGGAGTGGCAAACTTGCAATTAAGCCAAGTTCACTACCCTTGAAGCTTATGGCCGGCCATATGTTGTTATTGGGCTTAATTGCCCATTTTGTTTTAGTTGTCATACAACTTAAACATAATGGGCCTTGTGGACCAAAACGTTTTTGTGCCCCGAAGCCCAAAACTAACTTAAACGCCCAATACGAACGTTTCGTATAATTAATTAACTATTTAATTAATCTTGACCATTCTTCAATTAAACCATTTAATTGCTTATCCATTTCATATAATTTCTTCACTTATATCTTTACTCGGTGTACGATCCATTAGGTTCCAATTAGCGAGGTAGTGGGCGATGTTACTCTTAACGATCGATTGTGAATTGAAACCACATTTCAATTCTCCCTTAAATTAGTGTTTGCTAATCTTTAGGGCTTCCACAAACCATGGGTGACGCCTAGCAGCATGTCATGGTTACCCAAGCTAAGTAGAAGTGGTTGGAGAACCTATCCAGTTACAACTACAATGCAATACGGTCCTTCTCTAATACAATACTCTTAATCACATTGTTTAAGTGATAGTTTGTTTCATGTCTACTATCCAATGTGATACTTCTCTATATGATTCAATTGAATAAGATTTGGAACATTTCCTTAGTCATATTCATATGCTTTGGCCAAAGACTCTCGAATCATATCTTAGAGTATTCTCCTTCCATCATGGAAGGTTAGAGATCCCTTGTTGTGCATTCATATGCCTACATGACTAGATAGCTTGACCCCAACAATGCCGTGGACACTCCAATGGAATGCCGTTGACATAATCAAAGATCAAGGACCTAACCATTAGACATCAATGATGCCTCAGGTCAAAGGACTACTTTGCATATTGCAACTATTGAGTTCTCACATGACATGTATGTTCGAACTCTTGTTTGATCGTTGTTCAGTGTACTCGATTACTCTTTCGAGCACCTATGTGTTTGCCTTAGTGTCCAACACCAAATGACTTGAGACTAGTTCATACTCACGCTTGAGTCGACATAACACATACTAACCTTAGCGGATTGTCAATGCCCAATTGGCAATCCTATGGCTAGGAACGTTTTAGGAATGAACATAAGAGAAAGGTCTCGTTAATTTAACTAACTTAAATCACTTGTCTCTTAGATCAAATACATTCCTTGGATTCCCTTATTGCTTAAACACAAGATACTATAAATAGTGATTAACAATAAGCTTTGCCCTCTATTAAACATATAAAAGTTTAACACAATAAGTATTCCAAAAAGCTATTACATCAAATGAGTGGCTTTGTGGGCATACTTCCAACAGTATTTGGTGGGAAGCCAAGTCCAGTTTTGTTGTTGTCAACTCCGTAACCATGCTCCTTCAACCTCTTTTGAGTCTTGGTACGGTCACGTTCTTTGTCGTTGACCATGTTTGCATTCTTTTTTCCAAGATTTGAAGAGGAAGTGAAATCGTACCTACCTTTTGACATGAGTTTGTCGGTGTTTGGGTCAAAGCTTTCTTCGATACTCTTGGTTGGAAAAGAGCTTGGTTTTGTCCCTTTTGGCAAGGGTTGTATGAAGCCTTGCGGTGGCTTTGATATTTTAGCATCGCCTAGCTGTGTCAAGGGTAACATTACATTTTCCTTGAGCAGCTTTATGTCGTCATTTTGTAGCTGTATGTCAGCTTTGCTTGTTTTGAATAGGGATTGCCCCCTCTTTCTTCTCGACATTAGGATGTATCGGAAGATGAGTGTGTTTGATCCTTTTGAGGGCGTCACATTCCCTTTGGTTGTTGTGGGATTAACAGGCTCATCGTCATTTTTGCTTGAAGATGGTATGGTTTCCCCTTCTTGCTCTTTGGGCACGGTTTGCCACTCCTTCTTTTTAGGTGCGGCTTTGCCTATGGACTTGATCTCTTTGGAAGAGTTTCAGGCATCATATCTTCATCCATGTAGAACTTGGTATTTGCGAAGTGTGATTCATCTTCAGTGAATGGTTGGTGTCGCCTTGTATCACCTTCACTCTTTCTTGGTAGTATTTTAAGCATTAGTGGAGGGTGGACGGCACTATTCCATTCTCATGGATCCAAGGCCTCCCCAAGAGCAAGCTATAGGAAGTTCTCACCTCAATCGCATAGAATATTGTGCTCGACTTAAGTTCGCCAATAGTCATCTCGACGTGGACCATGCCCATCGGCCTTTTGTTGGAAATGTGCCCTAAAACCAATCATATGATGATACTTTACGGACATTTCAAACTAATGTAGTTTAAATGTAAAGGGCAAAGATTATTGTTTGAGCCGTCTCATATAAATGTTATATGCTTAAACGATAAGTCCAAGGAATATGTGATTGGAAGAATGCGATCTAAAGAAGTTAGATTCATGAGACCATTCTTTCGTTGACACATCCTAAACGTTCCTGATCAAAGGATTGTCAATTGGGCATTGACAGTCCGTTAAGATCAGTACGTGCTATGTCTTCTCTCAGGGAGAGTGACTAGTCTCGAGTCATTGGTGTGTGTGACATCAAGACAAGTACGTAGGTGCTCAATAGAGAATGAGTTCACTGAACGCGATCAACGAAGAGTTCTCATATTCATGTCACATGAGAACTCATGGTTGGGATAATGCAAATTAGTCTTTTGACCTGAGGCATCACAGTTGTCTTGTGGTTAGGTCCTTAATCTTTGATTATGTCAAAGTCACTCTATCAGGGTGTCCACGGCATCGTCGGGGTTAAGCCACTTAGCCATGGAGGCAAGTGAATGCGCAACAAGGGATCTCTAACCTTCAAACTGTTTGAGGGAGAATACTCTATGATATGATTTAGAATCTCTGGCCAGAGTATGAATGAGATGTTGGAATGCGTTCCAGATCACATTCAAGGTAATCATATAAGTACAAGATTCACATTGGATAGTAGACATGAATAAACTATCAAACTAAACAATGTGGTCAAGAGTATTGTATTAGAGAAAGACCGTATTGCATTTGTAATCCTAAAACTGAATAGGTTATCCACCTCTTCTGATTAGCTTGGGTAACCATGACATGCTGCTAGGCGTCAACCATGGTTTGTGGAAGCCCTAAAAGTGTATTATCACTAACGGGAGAATTGAAAGTAAGTTTCAATTCACAATCGATTTGAAAGAGTTTGAATCGCCCACTGCCTCGCTAAAAGGAACCTAATGGATCGTACACCGTGTAAGGTAGAGATTGAAGATTCAACGGAGATGAGTAAGAATAATTAAATGGTTTAATTATTTATGGCAAGGATTAATTAATATGATTATTAATCAAACGAATAAGTTCGTTAAAAGACCTCGGGATAGTTTTGGACCTTAAGGCCCAATGGGCTTCGAACGTCAAGTCCATTGACTTAAGTTGTATGACAACTTAATGAATAATGATTCACAAAGGCCCAAATAGCCCAATAAATCCCTAAGGCCGGCCATGTTAGAGAAAGAGTGGGTTTTGACTTATTTACAAGTTTGCCACTCAAATGAATTAAGGTATAAGTGTGACTTAATAGCCAAAATTCATTAAGGGTTGTTTTTGGGGAAATTGGAGAAACACAAACTCTCCTTTCTCTCTAGAAGTGGCCGGCCACCTTGAGGATAACATCTAGCAATCTTACTTCCTCAAGGTCACTCATTTCTTCTACAATATACCTTGGTGTGGAGACTTAGAGGTTCTCAATTTTGGGAACTTGGAGAAACCTTTTCATCCATCCAAATCCATGGATCTAAGATGCAAGGAATGAAGGCCCTCTCTTTGGGTGATTAGCCTTTGCTTATGCAAAGAGGAATCTACAAAGGTATTGATTTCTCAACTCACTTTGTTTTGAGTTGAGTCTTGGTTCACCTATCTACTAGGCTTTGAATTTCATGGGTAAATGTTTTGTTTTAAGTGCATACAAGCATGATTCCGCCTTTAATTGTTAATTGCATGCTATTGATGTTGCTTAAATGAACATGTTTTTCACAAATTTTCCTTCAAGTGGTATTAGAGCCTAAGTCTAGTAGTTGGTGAATCCTTTTGGGTTTTGTAGTTGATAGTTTGTGATTTGAATGTTGTAATTGTTACAAGCTTTATTCTTGCTTCTTTGAATGTAAATTTTGTTAGAAAATTTGCCATCTCAAATGTTGTAGATGTAGTTCTTATGAGCATGAATTTTGGAGCTAAAATTTGGTGCCATGTTTTTGGGGAAATTCGGCCAAATCCAAAGGGTGGAATTTTGGGTTCTTGTTCGACTTGTTAAAAGTGTTTTAAAGTGACTTTTGGAACCCCTATGTACCCTAGTATGGTTGTATGTTATTTCCCTTAAGTTTGAGTGGTTTTGGTATGTTTTTGGGTGAAGAATGTTCATGGAGCTCTTATGGGTTTTCATGAATGTTCTTCATTGTTCTTGATATGTTCTTGCCAAGAACAAAAGGTTTGGTGTTTTGATTCAAAGTTTTGATTTATTTCATAAAGTTTTTGTTTTGAAATATTTCTTATGTTTAAATATATTAGATATTTATTTTGAAAAATTAAAGAAATTATAGTGGGTTTGGTGTGTAATGATTTATTCCATTACACACACCCCACTTACAAAACTTTGAAATTTTTTTTATAAACTTTGCTTCAATGGCCGGCCACCCTACTCAATTAGGGTCCTTGTGGGGCTTTTATGCAATTATATAAAGTTTTGATACTTTTGTGTATTTGCATTTGACCCAAAAGTTTACGGTTTTACGTAAAGGTCCAAAATCACTAAAAGGACAAATTGTTTTGCTCCTTTAATGAAGTTTTATTTTTTTGTGGAAATTTTGGGTTCTAGTTGTAATTACATGAAGTAGTGGACTTTTGTGTTTTTACAAAGTGACCCCAAAAGTTTAAGTTTTTGCAAAATAGCCCAAGAGTTGAGGTTAATTGCACTATGGCCCAAACAAGTTGAGGTCATAGCATTTTGGCCCAAATTAGGTAGAGAACAAAATTGTTTTGTCTCTTTAAATGAGAATTGGATTTTCATTTCATTTAGCTCCATTTAAATCAATTCTATGGATACAAAAACCAAATGAAAATGTTGCATTCAAGTTTAATTAGTTAAAGCGTTAATTAATTAAAGAAAGGGTGATTATGAACCTTAGCCTACGATAATTGAGCTATGTGAAAGGCCGTTTCAAATTTGTTTGAACCATGGGAATGTGTAGATTAAATTTTGGTTGTAATTTGATATGATCAATTGTTGTAAAAGAGCATAAGCTCTTCTTTACTTTAAAGTAATTTGATTTGATCAATTGTTGTAAAAGAGCATAAGCTCTTATTTACTTTGAAGTACTCCTTTCTTGTTTTATTCGATATGCATGAAATTGGAGTAGTTGGGTCCAACGCCCAATAAGACAACACGCCTTAATGTGATTAAACGCGTAACTAAAATCAATCTCCATCCCTAGACTGAGATTCAACACTAGGCTCGTGTTGAATCGAATCAAAGGTTCATAGTCATCCTAAGGCCCTAAGGCAACTATATAGTCCATCAATTAATGCAAACCTTATGTTAGTAGTATCATATACTCTTGCTTTAAAAACCGTTTTAAAAGCTTAGTGGGAGTATTATATACAACTAAATCAATCAAATGGACCAATAGTTGTAATAGGACCAAAATGTTTTAATTGGATTAAAATGTATGTTTATATGTGATGAGACCTAAAACCCTCAACAAATCAATATTAAGTTGATAAGCGAGAGATGCTTTGAATATCTCTTCGTGGCCTTCCACCGTGGTAGGCTCCAATCGTTTGTGACTTGTACACTGGCTTCACCCTATAATGGGGGAGTACAAAGTGCATGCTTACATTCAGGAGGAGTCTATACGCATATGATGAGGTGAGTGTAGACAACGAGTATGACCAACATGATATAATTCTGAGGTTGTGCTTGAACCTCTACATAAACTAAGCATGGTGGGAATAACTTAACTAAGTGCAATGGTGCCAACATGATATAATTCTGAGGCATTCATTCTCTAGAGGCCAAACTAGATGGGTAATTACAAGAGTTGTAAATGAGTAAAGTGTTATTCTCTCATCATTATTTTTGCTAACCAATATCGTATAATCGTGAGGTGGGCTTGATTTAAAGACCCGAATCAAATGGCTTAAAATCAATCAATTTATATTCGTTATGTATTTGTTTACCAATATATTTGCAAACGCTATCCAAAACTTGACAAAGAAAAACCGAACGCTTTAATTTCCGGACTTAGTTCTACAATCCCATAGATTGTCTTTAATGGCTTGTAGATGTAACTAAGTAGTCTCATCCTCACAATCTTCCTATTGATAATGTATCATTGGAAGAATATGTTAGATAAGTCTAACATGAGAAGGACAACACTTTTAATGTCATAATTCTTCAAATACAAATTGTTGTATGAAGAAATAAGAGTTGCTTTGAACAACCCTTAATCAACACAAACTTTAGTGCTTGTCTCTTTGTTACACGAACAAGGAACTTGAGAAGTAAGCACAAGGGCATGGACACTTTATGTGCCGTGATTCTTCACTTACAAATTGTTGTATGAAGAAATGAGAGTTGCCTTGAACAACTCTTGAAAGTTTGTTATTATGTTTAGAACATAATGGTTGGTTGACAAAAATAGTCCATTTATATGGACTTATGATGATTTTGAATCATTGAGTGTTGAAGTGTTAAACCACTTAACGAGACTGAAACTAGGCAAGGACTTCACCTTTGTGTCCCTATCCTAATGGTTCACTAAGTTTATTGTAAACTATATAGTGAACAATAACCGCACGCTCTCCAAATCGTTTGATGTGTATAACACATTTGAAATGAGTTTCAAGAGAGATAGTGGGAGTTTAGGGACCATGACTATTGTAGTCAAAAGGGAAGTCAAATGAAGAAGGCAAAATAACTCCAAGGGAACAAACTTTCTTTATGAAAGGATGGACATTGGAAGAGGTATTTGCAAGAAATGTCTTGCAAGTGTCAAGAACACACCTTTTGAAGGTGTTGTAAAACGTTCTTGAAAAGTTCATAACAGTTGGTTCTTCTACTTGAATGCATGATTCTGTATTAGTAACTATGTTTTACAATTGTTGTAAAAGTGTGCTAATAAGAAGTAGAAGATATATGAGAGAAGAGAAAGTACTTCACATTCCAAACGTGAATCGAATATAGATCTCTGCGAAAGCGGATTGTACTTACTTCCATATGAACTACCAAAGAAATTGGAAAATACTAAAGATTGTCTTTACATTCCAATTTTAAGGAACTTAAATCCGTCACTATAGTAGAGATGGATAAATGTTTTGTTTGACAAAAACATTGTTCTTTATTAATCAATAATTAGATTATTGTAATTGGTTGTCTCTATAGTAGAGATGATGTGGTAGTTTAACTGTTTAGAATACGATGATGCTTAAAACCCAAAAGGTTGCAAGGTAGTGACTAATCCCAACTGAGTTGTGATACCTCTAAAACATAAGTTACGAGTTGGTCATAGATGGATGCTTTGGATCGTTAGATCCGGATCCAATACCTTCTTGTTAAAATTGCATAGAGGCGAAATGTTCGAATCTTTATTCTTTTTGGAAAGAAGAAAGAATCACAAAGTTGTTGAGGTTGATTCACTTAGATGTTAGTGGCACTTGTCCACAACATAATACTACTCATGTTGTATGACATTCACCGAAGATCACTCTCGGTTGGACTATAGTTTATTTTGAATAAACACAAGTTCGAATACTTTGCAAAAGGTTTCAAAGAATTCAAGAAATGTAAGTAGATGAGTAAGACATCTAAAGTATTTACCTCCTTAGATTTGATCCAAGGAAAAAGTAACACTTTAGATTAATTTCCTTGAAAAATATCAAGGAAAGTAGCATCATAAGATAATGAATTTCTCCATTAGGAGAAGAATGAACATAAATAAGATTTAGTTCGTTGGACATTATCAATTACCCATATATATATATGTGATATATACTTCTGAGACATGTTAGTTGTAGAGATCCATCCATCATGGATCTTAGCAAGCTAGTGGGAGCTATAAGCGTCTTATGAGAAAAGATCAATTGTTTGATTTCTCATAAAGATGTAAATGAATCTTTTGTTTACTAGGTTTACAAAAGATTAGTGGGAGTTGATCATATTCCTAAATTAGAATATATATACATGATATATATTAATTTTGAAAATGAAAGGAATTCTTCATCGTTAAAGTTATGACTTTAAACAGTCTATAATGATAGAATGTATATGGGAGACATAGTCTATATACATGGGATGGAAATCTATAATGATAGATTTCAAGATATAATTGGATTATATCAATCCCTAAAATAGACAAGAGATGCTAGGAAGTTTCTCATATGATGATAAACTTCAATTAGAATGACAATTCTAGTGAGACTAGGAAGTTGTTCTTCTCAAAAGGAATGTACCCTTTGACTTGATAGGAGCATATTTAGGCGACTTACTTAGCTTGTTTTCGTGCATTTATGTTGTTGTTTCTTAGTTCTTTACGTGTTTTAAGTCATTTTCGTATGATTTCAGGTTCTAAGGGTTAAAGGAGCAAAGAAGTGCATTTTGGAGCCTTTTGGAGCATTTTTGGGCCAAGAATGGATAGCTTATGCTTGGAGCCAAAGTGTTGGACAAAATTGAAGCTTTGTGTGCACTTTAGAACATAAAACAAAGGGCCTAGCCCAATCAAACAAAGCCTTAGAACCAGAAATTCCCATGCCAACATATAAACAAAGCCCTTTGCCATGCATCACATGCATTTTCACCACATTCACACACATGCACGCCTATTTCACATCCACTTCACCCTTTGCCATGCATTTCATACCCTTTCCACTTCCCATTTCATCATTATTCCCCCTACATTCCACCTAACACACATGCATTCACACACATTTACACAAACAATAAGTCATTGCCGTGTATCCCAATCCAATTCCAGCATGCATTCACATGCATTTTCAGCTACATATTCACCCACTTTGCACTTTAATCATTCAACACATGCATTCACACACCAACAACCACTCATTGCCGTGCAATCCCATTACCTTTTCAGCTTCCTTATACAATTCCAACATGCATTCACACTTGTGCCGTGCAATTCAACTACCTTTCCAGCTTGCCCATTCATTTCCAGCTCTAACTCTTCATCATTGCAGCCACAAACACCTTAAACAAACATCCATTCACATCTCCACTCCTCCTATAAATACCCTTGCATTCCATTCACCAAGGCATCTCATATTTTTCATACACAACACAAATACAAAAACAGCAACCTTGTTGTTGCCGTGGGTTCCCCTTCTACATTTCCTCCATTTCCTCCATTTCCACTCCATTCCACACTTCCATCCCCCCAACCAACCTATCCTTAAACCTTGTGCTACAACAACGAGGAAGAGAAGAGTGCCTAAACGTTCATACAATTCAAGTTTTGAGTTGTTGGAAAGTTTAGGTGTTTCTTTGATTTCAAAGTCTCACTTTAATTCTCTTTGTTTTGTACGTATGAGAAATGGAAGAAAATAGTGCTTAAACGTTCATACAATTCAAGTTTTGAGTTGTTGGAATGTTTAGGTGTTTCTTTGATTTCAAAGTTATGAGGAACTAAACCCCCTTTAGCTAGGGGGTGATTCGAAACTATGTTTATATTTGCAATATGAATTGATTAACTTTCGTTGGAATTTCATAAGTTTTGGATTCAATTTGTTTAACCGTTTGATTGATAACTTATTTATGAATGTTTATTAAGAATGCGCGCTTAATTTTCATGCATAAATATGACGCTAGAATATAAGTGAATTTCACCTAATCGTTATGAACTCATATTCACAAGTAGTGGAGGTTGCTTATAAACAATCGCGTTAAATGAATTCTTGGCACGAGTTTCATGCTCATCATAGTAACGAATGCCTCGTCAACACTTATAGTTTTCATAATGCTTAATGATCTTTGATTGTATCTTTATTGTGCTGTTCACGTAAAGGACTTTTGGAGAATGTTGTGAATTGCGTTGCGCAAACCCATCCAATTCATTAACTTAAGGAAAACTTGACGGTTAATTTAAGCGGACCTAATTAATCCGGAGTGTTGAGTTTCATAATTTATCGAAAGACCAACTGAGAATCAATCTTGTATGCAAGTATAACATGTGTGGAGAAGAACCCCTTAGCTAGCCTTCATTCCATTCATTCTATCACAAATTCATATTTACATTCTGCTTAGTTTATTAACTTGTTTTGTTATTTCAATTTTCGTCAAATCAAAACTCTTCCCCCCCCTTTACTTTCTTGTTCTTTAGTGCTTAGAATCTGTTTAGTTTTTGTTTTAAAGTATTTTGAATCAAGCCATAATCTTAAATTCGTCCAAAATTAGTTTTGAGTCTTTTGGTTTGTCTTAATGTTTTAAAGATTAGTTTTGCATTCTTTAAGTCTAGTATAGTGTTTTAAACTTTATTTTACGTTTTTGAGTCAGTTTCCAAGTGATTAACAATCCCTCCTAATCCCCGGTCCAGAACGATCCCTACTTACATCATTACTACAATTGTCAAAAAGAGGGTTTAATTTGAGTGTCAAGTAAATCTCGCATCAAATTTTGGCGCCGTTGCCGGGGATTAGCAACTTTGCTAATCCTTTGTCTTTATTTTTATTTTTTTTATTTTTTGTTTTTCGTGCATTCTTATTTCAGATTCTTAGTTTGTTTGTTTTCTTGTTTTTCAGGTACTGTGTATGACTCGTAGCTCTCGGCCTATTATAGAGAACATCTCCGACTTTGACAGTGATTTTGAACGCACTTTGAGGAGAACGAGGAGTCAACAAGAGCCACCATAACCTCCACCACAACCTGGGCTTGAAGAGGACGAAGTAGGTATAGAAGGAAAGCCCACGGATCAGATTTTTGAAGAAGAACAAGCCATGGCAGTAGATAATAGAACCATCAAGGAGCTTTCGGCCTCGGGTTTGGATAATGCATTGCCTCTTTGTATCCAATACCCCACGGCTGCAGATGGGATGACTGAGGTGTTTGAACTCAAATCCAGTTTGTTACACCATATTCCGAAGTTCCATGGCTTGTCTATGGAAGACCCCAACAAACACTTGAAGGAGTTCGAGGTGGTTTGTTCGAGCATGACCCCCGTCACTGTGGATGGGAGTATATTGAAGATGAAGGCCTTTCCATTTTCACTTATGGACAAGGCCAAAGATTGGCTCTACGAACTAGCCCCGGGAACTGTGACTTCGTGGGAGAGTATGAAGCGTGCTTTCTTGGAGAAATTTTTCCCTACTTCAAGAGTGATTCTCCTACGGAAGAAAATTAGTGGTATTCAACAGAATCATGGTGAGACATTCCCGGCTTATTATGAGCGCTTCAAGGGCCTTGTAGCTTCATGTCCTCAACATCAAATGAAGGAGGAACTTCTCCTTCAATATTTCTATGAGGGCCTCCTTCCTATCGAACGTCAAATGCTTGATGCCTCAGCGGGAGGAGCATTGGTGGACAAAACACCAAGGGATGCCAAGATTCTCATAGCCAACCGAGCGCTCAACGCTCAACAATATGAAGGAGTGGGCCAAAGGGAAGCCCCACGACAACAAAGTGTAAATGAGGTGAGTGCTATTTCTGAAATTCAATCACAACTTGCTAATCTTACTTCTCTTGTTTCTCAGGTTGTGATTGGTCTAAAAGCACAAGAACACCAAGTTTGTGGCGTGTGCTCAATTCAAGGGCATCCATCCGACAAGTGCCCTCAACTAATCGAGAATGGTGGGTGGGAATCTGCCAATGCAATTGGTTTCCAAGGACAAAATCAAAACAACCCATACTCGAACACTTACAATGCCGGATGGAGGGACCATCCAAACTTCAAATGGAGGGAGCCACAACAAGCTGCCCAACAAGGAGGATTTAGGCCAAACCCCCCTGGTTTTTATTCCAAGCCGTATGCACCCCAACAATCCCAACAACCTTCGGCATCATCTCATTCAGGTACGTCCTTGGAAAGTAATCAAGCTATGCAATTACTAACCTCTATTTCGCAGGGGTTGCAAAATCAAAACAACCGGATAGAAAATAACGAGAAGGAGATGATGGATATGAAGAAACAAATAGGGCAGATTTCTGAGTTCCTTGGACAGATTAGAGAGCAAGGAAAGCTTCCTAGCTCAACCACAGTCAATCCAAAGGGAGGATTCGAATCCGCCAAGGCCATCACCCTAAGGGGTGGAAAAGAAGTTGGGACCGAGCCAAACAATCCCAAATCTGCCCAGAAAGTAGATGAAGAGACGACACAACCTGAGGAAGTGTCTAGCTCACCCACGGAAAGAGTGAAAAACCCAATGCCGCAGGCCCCCAATCACCCTAACTCGGCCAAATCAGGTAATTTAAGTTCAAATTCATGTACTTCACGTCCTAATCTGCCCAATGTACCTTTTCCTCGCAGGTTCATGCAAGAAAAAAAGGAAGAAAGCGAGAAGGACATTCTTGAAACGTTCCGGAAGGTGCAAGTGAACATACCGCTTCTCGATGCAATCAAACAGGTTCCAAAGTATGCTAAATTCCTCAAGGACCTATGCAATACAAAGAGAAGAAGGGCAAACAAAGAGGTAGTGAAGGTAAGCGAGAATGTGTCCGCTGTTTTGCAACGTAAACTGCCTACCAAGTGCAAAGACCCCGGTAGTTTCACGATTCCTTGTGTGATTGAACATAATCGTTTTGAACATGCCATGCTTGATTTAGGTGCATCCATAAATGTCATGCCTTATTCTATTTATGCATCTATGAATTTGGGTGAATTAAAACAAGATGGTGTAATTATACAACTGGCCGATCGTTCTAACGCGTATCCAAAAGGAGTTTTGGAAGATGTGCTTGTGCAGGTGAACCATTTAATTTTTCCGGCTGATTTCTACGTCCTAGACATGGAGGATTCAGCCCATTCTACATCTTTGCCGATTCTCCTTGGTAGGCCATTCATGAAGACGGCCCGAACGAAGATTGATGTATACAAAGGCACCTTGACAATGGAATTCGATGGGGAAGTGATTGATTTTAATATTTCTGAAACTATGAGATATCCCGTTAATGACCATTCTTGTTTTTCCATTGATGTTATCGATTCTTTGGCGCAGGTATACCTTGAAGAATTGAACGAGGACGCCCTAGAAACAACCATCACTAAGGCCATAGAGTGCAAAAATGACGGATTTGGGCCAATGCAAGGTCACGGTAAGGAGGAGGAATTCTTTGCCATGGGTTCTAGTGAAGAAATAATTGAGGTTGTGGCAGCCCTTGAGTCATTGCCACAACAATATGGTAAGGTTCCACTCTCACTTTCAAATTCAGTTTCCACTAAAATGCTACCTTCTGTTGTTCAGGCACCATCACTTGAACTTAAGCCGTTGCCGGACCATTTGAAGTATGTGTTTTTGGGAGAAGGCAAAACATTGCCCGTCATCATTTCATCAAGTCTCAGGGCAATGGAGGAGGAGAAGCTTGTGAGGGTGCTGCGAGAACACAAAACGGCCATAGGGTGGACTTTGGCCGACATTAAAGGAATAAGCCCTACCACATGCATGCACCGTATACTTCTTGAGGAGGGGACTAAGCCATCCCGAGAGGCTCAACGCCGTCTCAACCCTCCAATGATGGAAGTGGTGAAGAAGGAAATAATCAAGCTTTTGGATTGCGGAGTGATCTACCCTATCTCCGATAGCCGTTGGGTCT
Organism: Pyrus x bretschneideri; assembly: GCF_019419815.1. Lineage (NCBI taxonomy): Eukaryota > Viridiplantae > Streptophyta > Magnoliopsida > Rosales > Rosaceae > Pyrus > Pyrus x bretschneideri. Next base: position 199,407 of record NW_025999841.1, read on the forward strand.
CTCCAGTTCAAGTCGTTCCCAAGAAGTCCGGAGTAACTGTTATCAAGAATGATGAGAATGAGCTCGTGCCTACACGCATTCAGACTGGATGGCGAGTATGTATCGATTACCGGAAGCTAAATGCCATGACTAGGAAATATCACTTTCCTTTGCCATTCATCGACCAGATGCTCGAAAGGTTAGCCGGTCATGCTTTTTACTGTTTTCTTGATGGATACTCTGGATATAACCAAATTGTGATAGCCCCGGATGATCAAGAGAAGACCACATTCACATGTCCCTTTGGAACATTCGCTTATCGTCGCATGCCATTTGGCTTATGCAACGCACCGGCCACTTTCCAAAGGTGTATGGTAAGTATATTTTCCGATTTTGTTGAAAAGATCATTGAGGTTTTCATGGATGATTTCAGTGTGTTTGGGAATTCATTTGATAAATGCTTGGATAATCTGACCTTAATTTTGAAACGATGTGTTGAAACTAACCTTGTCTTGAATTGGGAGAAATGTCACTTTATGGTGAAACAGGGTATAGTTTTAGGACATATTGTTTCAGAAAAAGGAATTGAAGTAGATAAATCGAAAATAGACCTTGTACGTCACTTACCCTCTCCTACTTCGGTTAGAGAGGTACGTTCGTTTCTTGGCCATGCAGGGTTCTATAGGCGTTTTATCAAGGACTTCTCCAAGATGTCCAACCCTCTTTGCCGATTGCTTCAAAAAGATGTGCCATTCAAGTTTGATGAAGAGTGTAATTCGGCATTTAACCAACTCAAGGAGAAGCTAGTCTCGGCCCCCATTATTGTACCTCCAGATTGGAGCCTTCCGTTCGAGCTCATGTGCGATGCATCCGACTATGCATTAGGAGCTGTTCTAGGACAAAGAAGAGACAAGCGGCCGCATGTCATATACTATGCCTCTCGGACTCTCAATGATGCCCAATTGAACTACTCCACGACTGAAAAAGAACTTCTAGCTGTGGTTTTTGCTTTAGATAAATTCCGTTCATATTTAATTGGTACTAAAGTAATCGTTTATTCTGATCATGCAGCTTTGAGGTACTTGCTCACGAAAAAGGAAGCAAAGCCGAGGCTTATCCGTTGGATTCTTCTTCTTCAAGAATTTGATATTGAAATCAGGGATAAGAAAGGAAGCGAGAATGTAGTGGCTGACCATTTAAGCCGAATGATCCACGAGGAGCATGAACATGCCGTACCTATCCCTGAAACTTTTCCCGATGAGCAGCTGCTATCCATTGAGGTAAGTGAACCATGGTATGCAGATTTAGTGAATTACTTGGTGGCTAAACAATTTCCAAATGAGCTCAATAGGCACCAACGTGACAAACTTAGGCATGATGCACGGTTTTATGTATGGGATGATCCGTACTTATGGAAATTTTGTCCCGATCAGTTTATACGTCGTTGTGTGCATGATTCTGAATGTCATTCAATTTTGAGTTTTTGTCATACATATGCATGTGGAGGGCACTTTGGCACACAACGCACGGCCCTCAAAGTGTTACAATGTGGATTTTATTGGCCTAGTATTTTTAAGGATGCTAGAACGTTTTGCCTAACATGTGATAAATGCCAAAGAATGGGTGGTATTAGTGCAAGAGACCAAATGCCGCAGGTTTCTATCCTAAATGTTGAAATTTTTGATGTTTGGGGTATTGACTTTATGGGTCCCTTTCCATCATCTTATGGTTTCACTTATATCTTGCTAGCCGTTGATTATGTTTCTAAATGGGTGGAAGCAAAAGCCACCCGTACTAACGATTCTAAGGTGGTTGCAGATTTCGTGAAAACTAACATTTTTGCTAGGTTTGGAATGCCGAGAGTAATCATAAGTGATGGAGGGTCTCATTTTTGCAACCGGACCATTGAGGCATTATTGAGGAAATACAGTGTCAACCATAGGGTTTCTACACCTTACCATCCTCAAACAAATGGCCAAGCCGAGGTTTCCAACCGAGAGATCAAGCAAATCCTAGAAAAGACCGTTGGGCCAACAAGAAAGGATTGGAGTTTACGGTTAGATGATGCACTTTGGGCGTATCGTACGGCATACAAAACCCCCATTGGGATGTCCCCTTTTCGACTTGTCTATGGCAAGGCGTGCCATCTTCCCGTGGAGTTGGAGCATAAAGCTCTTTGGGCCGTCAAGAAGTTCAACATGCACTTAGATGAAGCGGGAAGCCATAGGAAATTCCAATTGAATGAGCTTGATGAAATACGGCACGAGGCGTACGAGAATGCAAGCATTTACAAGCAAAAGACCAAAGCTTTCCATGACAACATGATCCGTGGGAAATCCTTCTCCATTGGGCAGAAAGTGCTATTGTTCAATTCCCGTTTACGTTTGTTTCCCGGTAAGTTACGTTCCAAGTGGATTGGACCGTTTGTTATTACTAATGTTTTTGTTCATGGTGCAGTCCAAATCCAGAGCTTGAAAACGGGACATGAATTTAAGGTGAACGGGCATCGTTTGAAGGCCTATTATGAGAACTTTGTGGAGCACACCGTGGATGACACTCCCTTAGGTGCCGTGGGCTCCAATTTGGAGTGATTGGGTTCTTCGTCCGGCTGCAAGACGTAAAAGAAAGCGCTACTTGGGAGGCAACCCAATACAGTGAATAAAGCTTGTTTATTGATTTCCGAGTGATTACAAAAAAAAAAAAAAAAAAAAAAAAAAAAAAACATGGCAGAAAGATGGAGCCTTCACAAAGGTTGTGTACTTGAGGCCCCACTACGTGGCAACACTCTTGGAACAGGAGGCATCGGAGCAAGAGGCATCGGAGCGGAAGGCATCGGAGCGGGAGGCACCGAAGATAGATCATTCAAGGCCCCAAACCTTGGTGGAACGCTGGATGACCCAGGAAAGAGGTGCCTCTGGAAGAAAGCTGCAAACCGTTGACGGTCATCAAGCTCATCAAGCTTCCTCTTCATGCCTGTCGAATAATTGTTGGCAAGCACGTGCAAACTTCGGTTCTCGTACTTAAGCTGTTTGATCTCCTGCTTAAGACTCTCCACCTCCGCCATCAAGGATTCAACCTGACGGGAGCGAGCAAGAATGCGTTGGCCCATGTTGGACACAGAGCCAGCGCACTGAACGCTAAGAGCCAAGGACTCTTGAACGGCCAACTCATCAGACCGTCCAGAAAGCAGCTGACTGTCTTTGGGAGTGAGGAGGTTCCGAGCCACTATCGTAGCCGTTGTGGGATCCGTCATCACAGAGTCCTTATCTGTAAGAGGGCCATGGGAAGATAAGAAAGACGGGCACTATACCTTACCCTGACGAGGCGCGACCGGGTCACTGCTTAGACTCAAATCTAAGCAAATGTTCGATGGGGTGGATGAGCTAGCCATTGTTCAAGAAGTTAAAAGAAAAGGGTTGGATGGAGGAAAATCTCGACGGGCCGAAGATGATTTTTGGGAAGTCTTCAAAGTGTGCAGATAGAGGTGATCGATCACCTCTATTAAAGGAGATGCGTTCACCGATTCAGAAATGAAGAGACACCACTCTTCAAAAACCGAATTTCCCGGTGTAAAGATCGCCAGCTCTTCAGACGCAATCCAGGCTTTTCAGAAAGCATGTGCAAATTTGTCCAAAGCTCCCAGCTTTTCAGAAGACGCGTGGAAGGCGAGAAATCAGCTGCACACTTTAGCCGACAAACGTGGGTGACAAAGCCGAAAGCTCCCGGCTTTCCAGAAAGTGAGTGCAACTTTGTCAAAAGCTCCCGGCTTTTCAGAAGACGCGTGCCACTTTATCAAAAGCTCCCGGCTTTTCAGAAGACGCGTGGAAGACATTGCCGCATCCGCATTGCCATTTGCCATTACAATTCCTATATACATCAACATTCATGGCAAGGCATACACCAGAAGCGCATAACTTTCCTTCTCGGCCGAAAATGTAAGCTGCAACCAACCCTCTCAAACATGCTCAGATTTCTCCTTCTCTTGAGAACACACTTTCAAACATGGATGTATCCCCCAAAGAAGATACCAAATGCCTGCAGTACGAATGAGGAAGAGGAAACGGTGGATCGAAACATGTGGATTCATTCGCTGCCTCTTCGAAAGCAAAGGTATCTCATATCATCAAGGGCGAAAGCAAAGGTATCTCATATCATGCTCTTTCCCTGTCTTTTCCTTTGTCCTTGATATTACTTGCATGGCAAAGTGAAAGAAGCAATCAGCCGGCACTTGGAGTCTATCTGGACTCTATTCCCTGGTTGCTTACCTAGCTTTGCTGAGCTATCCTCTAACCCTCTTCAATACGAATTGGAGAGATTGAACAAAGAAACAGATAAAAGGAGGAAGCTCAGACCTTCGGGGGAGACCAAAGGAAGCCTGCTACCCAGTTCAAGAGTAGCACAAAGGAAAATCAACGATGGGAGCAGCGCAGTTCAAGAGTAAGCCTGTGGAATCACAAAGATCCAAGCCTCAATACATTCACTAAGGAGAAGATGGAATTTACACTCCATAACCAGATTTGCATCCCTAAACTCCTCTTTGTTAGATACATTCTGCCATGTTTAGTATGTTTAATTGCTGTTTTTTTATGTTTGCTTGTGTTTAGTGTGGTTTTAAGCTTAAAACATTGAGGACAATGTTTGATTCAAGTGTGGGGGGGTAACTAAAGTGTTTTGATGCAAATTCGTAGGATTTTATCCACCATAACTACTAATGTTGTTTCTTGCTGTTTTTAAGTATTTTTAAGCTGTTTTAGTGTGTTTTGACTTCAAAATTCGAAAATCCCATAAAAATTTGAAAAAAAAAAATGTTTTGAAAAGCCTAAAAAGAGTGTTTTGAGTCGTTTTTGTGTCGTAGGTCACCTTCCAACACAATGATAAGGATTTGGTTTCTAATTGCATGACTGTTGAAAAGAGTTATAAACATAGAGAAAAGTTTGATTTACTCTTGGTATATGCTTGGTTATGGTTATAATGTATGACTTCACATGCAATCATAAAAGAAAAATTCGTTTTTGTAACATGCCTGAAGGAAAGAACTCAAACAAACGCTACAACCCTGAGAGACTTGAGCCTATAACGTTCTTTGGAGAGTATAATCTGTGATTTCTTGTTTTCTAAAGTCGTTGCATGATCTCATTATTCTTTGCTTGGTTACTACTTAGAAGGCGTTTCATCATATAGTTCCAAATGCTAGAACTCATGCCCATTTTATTCAAAGCATGTTATTGATTTGCATAACACATATTCAAGAAGAAGTTGTGTAGTAACCACCACCATAGCCAAATAGCCTCACTTCCCATATTTCGTATTTGTTGTAAGTTTTACCCCCGTTAAGCTTTGTTTAGCCTTTATTCCTTGTTAACCCACATTTTCTTCACCTAGCCTAGTTTAGGACAATCCACACCCTTGTTCTTAAAAGATAGTGAGCATAACTTAAATGAATTCCTTTTGAGTTACATTATGCAAGAAAATGAGTGTGGGGGAAGGAATGCTTGTTCTTAAGTATGTTTTGAGTTTCAAAAGAAAAGAAAAACAGAAAAGAAAGAAAGAAAGAAAGAAAAAAAAGAGCTTGAAAAAAATGAAAGAATGAGTGATTGAAGAAAGGGCTCAAAACACCAATTCTGGCCCTAAATTGTCTCCCTTTTTGTACCAAAGTTGAGTTTTCATTCAAAAGTGAATTCTAAGTTGATTCAATTGCCTTGCTCACTATTTCTTTAAGAACCTTTGTTTTCCATATCCCTTCTTTGTTATCCACACGCCCCAAGCCCCATTACAACCTGTGACTTCGATCTTGAGTGTTATGTGTTTCAATTTGTGGAGTTTGAACTTGGTATGAGCATATGGTGTCACTGGTTCTCGCATCTAAGTAGTAGCATTCCATTCATGAGATCATATCTAAACATGCTTATTAACTCCAGAAATTGCGTTCTTTGTGATACATATATGTGAGTGTTCGTTTTCATGTTTACATCAATCTTCTCACATATACTTAGTGTAGGGTGTGTAGTCAGAAAATCTGAGTGAAATTGAGTGCATATCTTGTGAGGAATTGAGCAAATTCTCTAAGGCATGTTACTACATTCAAAATATGGGTTTAAATGCTTAATTGTGAAATAGTATGTGGTGACTCTGATTAAGAATGTACTTAAGTGTGAAGATGACTAAAATCTGTGGGAATGATGATTTTTAACATGTCATGTGCATTGGAAATCCCTAAGACGGTTGTTGGAAGGTTTAGGTTGTGTTTTACGTGTTTAGTGTCGTTTTGTTTATTTGTTTTTATTCTGTTTTGCTCGAGGACTAGCAAAAGTTAAGTGTGGGAGAATCTGATAGGAGCATATTTAGGCGACTTACTTAGCTTGTTTTCGTGCATTTATGTTGTTGTTTCTTAGTTCTTTACGTGTTTTAAGTCATTTTCGTATGATTTCAGGTTCTAAGGGTTAAAGGAGCAAAGAAGTGCATTTTGGAGCCTTTTGGAGCATTTTTGGGCCAAGAATGGATAGCTTATGCTTGGAGCCAAAGTGTTGGACAAAATTGAAGCTTTGTGTGCACTTTAGAACATAAAACAAAGGGCCTAGCCCAATCAAACAAAGCCTTAGAACCAGAAATTCCCATGCCAACATATAAACAAAGCCCTTTGCCATGCATCACATGCATTTTCACCACATTCACACACATGCACGCCTATTTCACATCCACTTCACCCTTTGCCATGCATTTCATACCCTTTCCACTTCCCATTTCATCATTATTCCCCCTACATTCCACCTAACACACATGCATTCACACACATTTACACAAACAATAAGTCATTGCCGTGTATCCCAATCCAATTCCAGCATGCATTCACATGCATTTTCAGCTACATATTCACCCACTTTGCACTTTAATCATTCAACACATGCATTCACACACCAACAACCACTCATTGCCGTGCAATCCCATTACCTTTTCAGCTTCCTTATACAATTCCAACATGCATTCACATACAAAACAGCATGCATTCACACTTGTGCCGTGCAATTCAACTACCTTTCCAGCTTGCCCATTCATTTCCAGCTCTAACTCTTCATCATTGCAGCCACAAACACCTTAAACAAACATCCATTCACATCTCCACTCCTCCTATAAATACCCTTGCATTCCATTCACCAAGGCATCTCATATTTTTCATACACAACACAAATACAAAAACAGCAACCTTGTTGTTGCCGTGGGTTCCCCTTCTACATTTCCTCCATTTCCTCCATTTCCACTCCATTCCACACTTCCATCCCCCCAACCAACCTATCCTTAAACCTTGTGCTACAACAACGAGGAAGAGAAGAGTGCCTAAACGTTCATACAATTCAAGTTTTGAGTTGTTGGAATGTTTAGGTGTTTCTTTGATTTCAAAGTTTCACTTTAATTCTCTTTGTTTTGTACGTATGAGAAATGGAAGAAAAGAGTGCTTAAACGTTCATACAATTCAAGTTTTGAGTTGTTGGAATGTTTAGGTGTTTCTTTGATTTCAAAGTTATGAGGAACTAAACCCCCTTTAGCTAGGGGGTGATTCGAAACTATGTTTATATTTGCAATATGAATTGATTAACTTTCGTTGGAATTTCATAAGTTTTGGATTCAATTTGTTTAACCGTTTGATTGATAACTTATTTATGAATGTTTATTAAGAATGCGCGCTTAATTTTCATGCATAAATATGACGCTAGAATATAAGTGAATTTCACCTAATCGTTATGAACTTATATTCACAAGTAGTGGAGGTTGCTTATAAACAATCGCGTTAAATGAATTCTTGGCACGAGTTTCATGCTCATCATAGTAACGAATGCCTCGTCAACACTTATAGTTTTCATAATGCTTAATGATCTTTGATTGTATCTTTATTGTGCTGTTCACGTAAAGGACTTTTGGAGAATGTTGTGAATTGCGTTGCGCAAACCCATCCAATTCATTAACTTAAGGAAAACTTGACGGTTAATTTAAGCGAACCTAATTAATCCGGAGTGTTGAGTTTCATAATTTATCGAAAGACCAACTGAGAATCAATCTTGTATGCAAGTATAACATGTGTGGAGAAGAACCCCTTAGCTAGCCTTCATTCCATTCATTCTATCACAAATTCATATTTACATTCTGCTTAGTTTATTAACTTGTTTTGTTATTTCAATTTTCGTCAAATCAAAACTCTTCCCCCCCCCTTTACTTTCTTGTTCTTTAGTGCTTAGAATCTGTTTAGTTTTTGTTTTAAAGTATTTTGAATCAAGCCATAATCTTAAATTCGTCCAAAATTAGTTTTGAGTCTTTTGGTTTGTCTTAATGTTTTAAAGATTAGTTTTGCATTCTTTAAGTCTAGTATAGTGTTTTAAACTTTATTTTACGTTTTTGAGTCAGTTTCCAAGTGATTAACAATCCCTCCTAATCCCCGGGCCAGAACGATCCCTACTTACATCATTACTACAATTGTCAAAAAGAGGGTTTAATTTGAGTGTCAAGTAAATCTCTCATCATGACTCCCAAAGAAATAATGCGTAAATAGAATCCTTTATGCATACGCAGAAAGGTGATTTATGTATTTCATATTTTATGAAAACATTGATATAAGTCGTACCTAGAACGGTACAAGATGATATCAGTGCAAGCCCAGGATCAGAACCATGGCAACTGTCAAGTGAATCCTTAGGTATTTAAGAAATACTAAGGATGGATTCCTCAAGAATGAGGAAGAATTAGAGTAACGTAATGGAAGCGTAAATGTATTAGATTATGAATCTAATCCATCATAGAATATCTCTTCATTATGAATGAAGTGATAATGAGATATCTCTTTATTATGACTAAAGAGATATTTGGGTGGAAACGTTAAAAGTAAATGACTTTAATGTGTTCCATCATGTATGCAAAATATATTGCCATATAGAAGCTTACAACATTGTTGTTTGGATGGGAAAGTTCATTCATGAACTCTTCATTCGGTTCCAACCAGAAAGTGTATGACACTAATGGGGCGATAGCTCAAGCCAGGGAATCAAGGTCTCATCAAAGTCCGAACTCAAATGAGAGACTGAACCACATGATTGAGAATCATGTATAATGGTGACGTCATTATTCTCAAGGTTGCTTCTATGGATAACATATAGATATCCATTGTTTAGGCCTACTACTCAGCCATTTATGAAATGAATTACAGAAGAGGTATCATCAATGATGACTAAGCTGATTGGCTCTAGTGCAAGTGGGAGATTGTTGGAAATGTGCCCTAAAACCAATCATATGATGATACTTTACGGACATTTCAAACTAATGTAGTTTAAATGTAAAGGGCAAAGATTATTGTTTGAGCCGTCTCATATAAATGTTATATGCTTAAACGATAAGTCCAAGGAATATGTGATTGGAAGAATGCGATCTAAAGAAGTTAGATTCATGAGACCATTCTTTCGTTGACACATCCTAAACGTTCCTGATCAAAGGATTGTCAATTGGGCATTGACAGTCCGTTAAGATCAGTACGTGCTATGTCTTCTCTCAGGGAGAGTGACTAGTCTCGAGTCATTGGTGTGTGTGACATCAAGACAAGTACGTAGGTGCTCAATAGAGAATGAGTTCACTGAACGCGATCAACGAAGAGTTCTCATATTCATGTCACATGAGAACTCATGGTTGGGATAATGCAAATTAGTCTTTTGACCTGAGGCATCACAGTTGTCTTGTGGTTAGGTCCTTAATCTTTGATTATGTCAAAGTCACTCTATCAGGGTGTCCACGGCATCGTCGGGGTTAAGCCACTTAGCCATGGAGGCAAGTGAATGCGCAACAAGGGATCTCTAACCTTCAAACTGTTTGAGGGAGAATACTCTATGATATGATTTAGAATCTCTAGCCAGAGTATGAATGAGATGTTGGAATGCGTTCCAGATCACATTCAAGGTAATCATATAAGTACAAGATTCACATTGGATAGTAGACATGAATAAACTATCAAACTAAACAATGTGGTCAAGAGTATTGTATTAGAGAAAGACCGTATTGCATTTGTAATCCTAAAACTGAATAGGTTATCCACCTCTTCTGATTAGCTTGGGTAACCATGACATGCTGCTAGGCGTCAACCATGGTTTGTGAAAGCCCTAAAAGTGTATTATCACTAACGGGAGAATTGAAAGTAAGTTTCAATTCACAATCGATTTGAAAGAGTTTGAATCGCCCACTGCCTCGCTAAAAGGAACCTAATGGATCGTACACCGTGTAAGGTAGAGATTGAAGATTCAACGGAGATGAGTAAGAATAATTAAATGGTTTAATTATTTATGGCAAGGATTAATTAATATGATTATTAATCAAACGAATAAGTTCGTTAAAAGACCTCGGGATAGTTTTGGACCTTAAGGCCCAATGGGCTTCGAACGTCAAGTCCATTGACTTAAGTTGTATGACAACTTAATGAATAATGATTCACAAAGGCCCAAATAGCCCAATAAATCCCTAAGGCCGGCCATGTTAGAGAAAGAGTGGGTTTTGACTTATTTACAAGTTTGCCACTCAAATGAATTAAGGTATAAGTGTGACTTAATAGCCAAAATTCATTAAGGGTTGTTTTTGGGGAAATTGGAGAAACACAAACTCTCCTTTCTCTCTAGAAGTGGCCGGCCACCTTGAGGATAACATCTAGCAATCTTACTTCCTCAAGGTCACTCATTTCTTCTACAATATACCTTGGTGTGGAGACTTAGAGGTTCTCAATTTTGGGAACTTGGAGAAACCTTTTCATCCATCCAAATCCATGGATCTAAGATGCAAGGAATGAAGGCCCTCTCTTTGGGTGATTAGCCTTTGCTTATGCAAAGAGGAATCTACAAAGGTATTGATTTCTCAACTCACTTTGTTTTGAGTTGAGTCTTGGTTCACCTATCTACTAGGCTTTGAATTTCATGGGTAAATGTTTTGTTTTAAGTGCATACAAGCATGATTCCGCCTTTAATTGTTAATTGCATGCTATTGATGTTGCTTAAATGAACATGTTTTTCACAAATTTTCCTTCACCTTTGTCCTCCTTGGTTGAAACCTTGGATTAGCAGATGGTTTCGGGTTAGTTTGCCCACCTTTATGCTGATTGTAGTCATTGTTAACTTTGGCATGATGTTTATGGCTAAACCACCATCCACAAGCATGCAGTTGACTTTGTGCTCCTTCACGTACCCAGAGATGAAGAGATGGTGGTTGTGAGGCTTTGACCCTAGTAACAAGTCTTCGTCAGTGAAGGTGATTGCGTCATGGATGCCACATCATGTGGCGTATTCATGTGGCCACAGCTCCATGCTTTTGTCCTTGCTTTCTTGCACTTCGTGGTCATCGGGACTCGCCAAGACCGTTATTAGTGCTATTTGCATCTGCTTGGGCAATCATAGTGTCTCCTTGATGCTAAAGTATAATGCTAGACTTTCTTCAAGCGTGGAAGTTTTCTTTTCCTTGATGGCTATAGCTTTGCCCTTTGGGGGCTTTTCTATCTCTACTTCAACCATGTGACAGGTAGTGGTAGTGTACTGTTGGAAGAAATCCTTCGGGAAGTACTCATGCAAGGAGACAGGAATGTGTGGCTCTTGCTCCATAGGTTCCTCAGCGTACATCAGCTTAGCAGCTATTACATTTTTCTTGGGCTTCCTATTGTTGCGGCTACTGTGCTTTCTTGCTTGTTCCACTTTTGGTTTGCCGACTTGTGGTCTTGGCTTCCTTCTTTTCTTTTAGGTCACCAGTGTCCACCCCTCTTCATCGTTGGTAAGTTCACTTTGGTCACTTGCCCCCAAGGATAATTGTCTAGAAGGTGCCATGTGGCTTAAGCATGGATGAGAATAAGTATGCGTCACTTGGAGAAGCACATGATCAAATGATCCAAACACAATTACAGTAATGTGTGTTGCAGCCGTGTCTTCAAGGTCAAGTTCAATTTGCCCTTGTTATGCTAGCTTTATGATGAGCTCCTTAAGGACGAAGCATTTACCAACAGGATGGCTTACGATGCGATGGTATTTACAGTACCTAGGATTGTTTATGCGACTCATCTCTTAGGGATGCTTACATTTAGGCAACTCAATCACTTTCTTCTCTTGCAGGTCGTTTAGCATTGCGACCACGTTAGAGTCTGGAAAAGGGTAGGTCTTCTGCTTTAGCTCCTTCAAGGTGTTTTTGTGCCTATCTTGGGTACAAGAAGGCTCACTCATTTTTATCTCATTCGCTTTATTCTTGGAAGATATCTTGATGGGTGCAAGGGAGGTCTTGACGGGGGTAGTGCTGACACTAAAAGCTTCATTGGCAAGCTTTTTCCCAGTCTTGTCTACCTTCGGAGTAAACACCTTGTCTTTCTTGAAGTCAGTGATTGGCTCATTTTTTCCACGGTTGGCGATACTCAGCTCCATGTCATGTGAACGAGTTGCCAATTCCTCAAATGTCCTCGACCTTATGCCTTAGAGGATGTAGTGTAGGCCCCAATGCATGCCTTAAGTGCACATCACAATGACGAAGGTTTCAGAAAGCCGATCCTTGTAGTCCAGACTTAATGACAGAGGTTTTATACCCCTAAAAACTATAATAATTATATGTACAAAATAAATAGATTCAAATCTACTTAATAAATATATATATATATATATATATATATATATATATATATATACCATTGAACTTGATGGGATACGAATTATACGAAACTAATTAACGATCCAACCGTCAGATCGCATATGCCAAAAATTGCAAAAAACAAACATTCAAAGATCAAGTAACGGGACAAAACTTTTCGACGATTATAAAACAAAAAATCACGATTTAATGGTTATTTTAACTCCAATTTTGATGATTTTTTATAGCTACACTCATTCACTCTATATGAATACAATGAATGAATTCGATCTTCAATTTAAAATATTTACACTAGTGGATACCACAAAATCTTATGTTATACTTAATGAAAGTATGAATAAACTCTTAAGTGTTAGTGAATCTATTGTTTTGATGGGATACGCATTCTAGGAAACTAGTTTCAACGATCCAACTGTCAAACATGTTTGTATATACTTTGAGATCGCATATGCCAAAAATTGGAAAAAACAAACATTCAAAGATCAAGTAACTGGACAAAACTTTTCGACGGTTATAAAACGAAAAATCACGATTAACAGTTATTTTAACTCTGATTTTTATGATATTTTACAGCTACACCGCTTGACCCTATATGAATACAATGAAAGAATTCGATCTTCAATTTAAAATATTTACACTAGTGGATACCAGAAAATCTTATGTTACACTTAATAAAAGTATGAATAAACTCTTAAGTGTTAGTGAATCTATTGTTTGGATGGGATACGCATTCTAGGAAACTAGTTTCAACGATCCAACCGTCAAACATGTTTGTATATACTTCGAGATCGCATACGCCAAAAATTGCAAAAAATAAACATTCAGAGATCAAGTAACGGGACAAAAATTTTCGACGGTTATAAAACGAAAAATCATGATATAACGGTTATTTTAACTCCGATTTTTATAATTTTTTACAGCTACACTCCTTGACCTTATATGAATACAACGAATGAATTCGATCTTCAATTTAAAATATTTACACTAGTGGATACCACAAAATCATATGTTATACTTAATGAAAGTATGAATAAACTCATAAGTGTTAGTGAATGATAGGAGCATATTCATGCGACTTAATTAGCTTGTTCTCGTGCATTTATGTTGTGTTTACTTATCTATTTTAGTGTTTAAGGCCACTTTTGTGTATTTTCAGATTATAAGGCCAAAGTGTGCAAGAAGATGCAAATTGGAGCCTTTTGGAGCGAAAGAGGAATGAATGAGTTGAAGACGTGAAGAAACGACGAATTCCTACGCCAACGATGAATTCTTACCAAAACGAGGAATCCTACTCAAACAAGGTTTCCTATTTTAGGAAAGTTAACCCTAAGTTTCCCGTTTTGGTAACCTTTCCGAATCTTAAACGTCTGTATTTTCTAGCCACTTTGAAGTCCTTGTAGGCGCTTTAGGACACAAAACGAATGCCCTAGCCCAAATTCCAACCAATGCCGTGGGCCTTAACCCAATTCCCTATCCTTGCCGTGCAAGGGGGGGCATTTAGGCCCAAATCCATGCTTCTAAAACCTAGCCGCAAAAACTCCCATTCACCATATATTATTATTCTTCTAAGCCGCACTAGAGACTTGATGATTTTACCCTAATTCATTCATACAATATTCAGCCACTTTTTCACATTCCTTCCCATAAACCCGTGCATCATTCTCACCCTAATTCATATATTTTTTTTCCATCCGCAGCCACCATCTAATATATTGTATTCCCCATTCATTCTTCAAAGGGGTGGATCATTCTCTCCAATTTTTTATATTTTTCATTCAGCCACCAATTTACCCTATAATCCGTGCATTCCATCACCCCTTCACACATACCAATTTCCCCAAGCCGTGGCCCCCCCCCCCATTAATCATTAACCCTTTATTTCATTCCAGCCACAAATCCCATTTTCCTTTTAATCCATTCTTTCCCATTATTAAACCCTAATCCGTGCACTACCAAAAACAACCTACAATCCGCAGCCACCTACACACCATATTCTCACCCTATTTTTCTCCCATCAGCCGTGCATTCTATAACAAAAAGACCTAACAGCCGCAACTATCCCATTCATCTTCTCCATCAGCCGCACCATCTCCCCTTCCATTCCAAACTTGCCGTGCCATCTCCACCACTCTCCACCACCTTACAAACCTTCCTACACAACCACATAACCTTGGCGCACCATTAAACCACCATAAAACCATCCCTAACCCAGAAACTCATCCAAAAATCAACCAAAACCCAATCTGCCGCAGAAAGGAGAAGAGGAAAGAAGAGCTTCGACCCGCACCAATTCACGTGGATTCGTTGGGCGTTCTAGGTGTAATCAATCCTTTGTGCTTTATGTTTAAATTCAATTGTATTTCTCTTTTTGCGAATATGAGAGGCTAAATCCCCCTAGTTAGCTAGGGGGTGATTCAAAACCATGTTTATATTTGCAATATGAATTGATTACTTTTGGTTGGAATTTCATGAATGTTGGATTCAATTCATTTAACTGTTTGATTGATAACTTGTTTGTGTATGTTTATTGAGAGTGCACGCTTAATGTTCATGCATGAATTTGACGCTAGAATATAAGTGAGTTTCACCTAATAGTTATGAACTTATATTCACAAGTAGTGGAGGTTGCTTATAAACAATCGTGTTAATTGAATTCCTGGCAAGAGTATCATGCTTTTCATAGTTACAAATGCCTTGTCGATGCTTATAATTTCCAAAGAACGTAATGATTCTAACTTGTATCTTTATCATGCTGTTCATATAGAGAACTTGTTAGGAATAATTTGTTTGCGATGCATATTCATCCAATTCAATGATTCTAGGGAAATTTGAAGGTTAATTTAAGCGGACCTAATTAACTTGGAGTGTCGAGTTCCATAATTTATCGAAAGACCAACTAAAAGCCATTTTGTATGCAAGTGTGACATGTGTGGAGAAGAACCTTCTAGCTAGCATTCATCCATATTTTCATCACATTCATATTTACATTCTGCCTTTAAATTTACAATCTGTGCATTTAATTTATTTTCGTCACAACCTCAATCCCCCTTTACCTTAGTGTCTAATTTAGTTAGAAAGTGTCTTAATTTGTGTTTATAAGTGTTTTGTATTCTTTGAGTCTTTTGGTTTGTTTTAGTGTTTTATTGTTTAGTTTTGCATTCTTTGAGTCTAGTTTAGTGTTTTTAACGTTTGTTTTACGTTTTTGAGTCAGTGTCCAAGTGATTTAGTAATCCCTCCTAATCCCCGGTCTAGAACGATCCCTACTTGCATCTTTACTACAATTGTCACAAGAGGGTTTTAATTTGTGTGCTTAATTAGTTAGCATCAGTGAATCTATTGTTTTGATGGGATACGAATTCTAGGAAACTAGTTGCAACGATCCAACTGTTAAACATGTTGTATATACTTCGAGATCACATACACCAAAAATTGCAAAAGCCAAACATTTAGAGATCAAGTAACGGGACAAAACCTTTTGACGGTTCTAAAACGAAAAATCACGATTTAACGGTTATTTTAACTCCGATTTTTATGATTTTTTTACAGCTACACTCCTTGACCCTATATGAATACAATGAATGAATTCGATCTTCAATTTAAAATATTTACACTAGTGGATACCACAAAATCTTATGTGATACTTAATGAACGTATGAATAAACTCTTAGGTGTTAGGGAATCTATTGTTTTGTTGGGATACGCATTCTAGGAAACTAGTTTTAATGATCCAACCGTCAAACATGTTTGTGTATACTTCGAGATCGCATACACAAAAAATTGTGAAAAACAAACATTCAGAGATCAAGTAATGGGACAAAACTTTTCGACGGTTATAAAAGGAAAAGTCATGATTTAACGATTATTTTAACTTCGATTTTGATGATTTTTTACAGCTACACTCCTTGACCCTATATGAATAAAATGAATGAACTTGATCTTCGATTTTAATAATTATATATATTAATTTAACAATTTTATACCCCTAAAAACTATAATAATTATATATATATATATATATATATATATTAAATTAAATTTAAAAAATTGATGACCATTGGATCGGCTGAGATTTAACCTCAGCCGTCCATTGTAGGCTATCATTCCTGTCTCTCTCGATCGACTTCACGTGGCGCCTCACCCTCACCTCCATCCTCAGTCTTAATGGCCTCACTGACTCACCCTCCTCTTCCTCGACCTCACTTAGACTGTCACCCTCACTCAGTCACTCTGTCAGTCCTCGCTTCTCACCTAAATTGCGACTTCATCGGTTCACCCACTGTCCATACTAGTACCATCCAAATCCGGCTCCTGAATCGAGCTCTCGGTCTCAGTCCGCACTCATCCTCACTACACAAGGTAAAAAATTCCTGCAATAAACCAAGGTTCTAAAAAACGATGGGCGCTAGTCGGGCGGTGGGTTGACGCCTATGATAGGAGCATATTTAGGCGACTTACTTAGCTTGTTTTCGTGCATCTATGTTGTTAATTCATAGTTGTTTTAGTAGTTTAAGCCATTTTCGTGTGTTTTTAGGTTCATATGGCTAAGGAAGCAAAAAGATGCATTTTGGAGCATTTTGGAGCAAAATTGGGCTTGGAATGGATAGCATATTTTTGGAGCCAAAGTGTTGGACGAATTTGAAAGCCTTGTATGCACTTTGGACATAAAACAAAGGGCCTAGCCCAATCAAACAATCCTTTGAGCCATGCAAAACCTCTAGCCCAATCAACAAGCCTTAGCCACATGCATTCACATGCATCACAACCCCAAAACCATCAAGAAACACCCATTCACACACACATGCACTCACATGCATTCACATGCATTTCCACCTTCCTACTTCATCATTTCACCACATTCTCCCTCTTTAACTCACATGCACCCAAACAAAGCCAACCTAGCTAACCCTACATGCATTATTTATTCACTCTTCATCATTGCATTCATCACCAAAGAACTCCCCATCATTGCCATGCATTCCCCCTAATTCCATCCATCTTCCACACCTTTCCAACCTAGCCACATCCTTTAATCATCCCCCCTTTAAGTTATGATTTTATTTCCTAACCCTACATGCATTATTTATTAACTTTTCATCATGCATCCACATTCATTCCAACACAAAACACACACATGCACTTATTCTTTCATCATTGCACCACCAATTCACCCACATGCATTTCCAACCATTCACACCCCTTTAATCATTCTCCTAGCTATCATTCACATGCTCTCCCATCCATTCTCTCCCTATATGTTCCCTCCACTACTCCTATAAATACCCTTGCATTCATTCATTCATTCATCATCTCATTTCATACACAACACACCACAAACACTTCCATCTTCTCCCTAGCCGTGAGTTTTTCTTCCATTTTTCCTCCATTTCTTCCATTTCCATAATCCCCCAATCCGTTCAACACACCTACAACATCCCTTAGTTCTTGTGCCACAATAAAGAGGAAGATAAGAGGGCCTAAACGTTCATACAATTCATGTTTGAGTTGTTGGAATGTTTACGCGTTTCTTTGATTTCAAAGTTTAAATTCAATTCTCTTTGTTTTGTAATATGAGGAATGGAAGATAAGAGGGCCTAAACGTTCATACAATTCACGTTTGAGTTGTTGGAATGTTTAGGTGTTTCTTTGATTTCAAAGTTATGAGGAACTAAACCCTTTTTAGCTAGGGGTGATTTCAATACCATGATTATTTATGTAATATGAATTGATGAATTCCGGTTATGAACTCTTGATTCGTGAATGCAATTGGCTTAACTATTTGATGATTAACTTATTTGTGTTTGTTGATTGAGGGTCGACACTTAATTAGCATGCATGAATATGTGGCTAAAGTTTAAGAAGGTTTCACATAATCGTTACTAACTTATACTTGAAAGTAGTGAAGGTCGCTTGTCACGATCGCGTTAAGTTTAATTCTTAGCATGAGTAACATGATGTCATAGTTGCAAGTGCTTTGTCAATGCTTATGGTTTTCATTATTCTTAATGATCTTCGATTGTATCTCTATTATGATGACATGTAGGGAACTTTTGAGAATGTTTTGGGTTGTCGAATGATGCCATCCAATCCAATAATATAAGGAAAATCTGAGGGTTAACTAGTGATGTCACGGTTAATTTGGGGCATTGTCGTTCATAATTCAATGAAGGAATAACTGGAAATTGATTCATATGCATAAATATCATGTGTGGAGAAAGAACCTCTAGCTAATTCACCAACCATCTTATTTCATCAATTACATTCTTGTTTCGTTATTTCAATTTTCATCAAACCTCAATCCCCCTTTTGCTTTAATGTGCAATATAGTTAGAAATCAATTTAGTTTGTGTTTTTAAAGCATTTTGATTCTTTTGGTTTGTCTTAGTGTTTTAACGTTTAGTTTCACATTCTTTGAGTCTAGTTTAACGTTTTATATTGTTTTTACGTTTTAGTTTAAATTCGTCCAAATCCAATTCCCCCCTATTTCGTTGAAGTCTTAGTCTTAATCTTTCTTATTTTTAGTTTTGCTTTCTTCGAGCATTAAATAGTGTTTTATATTGTGTTTTTATGTTTTTAAGTCAATTTAGAAGGTTTTAGCAAGCCCTCCTAATCCCCGGTCTAGAACGATCCCTCACTTATCCATTCTACTACAATTGTCAAACGAGGGTTTAATTTGAGTGTCAAGTAATTCTCGCATCAAATTTTGGCGCCGTTGCCGGGGATTAGCAACTTTGCTAGTCCCTTGTCTTTATTTTTATTTTTTTTTGTTGTTTTTTCGTGCATTCTTATTTCAGATTCTTAGTTTGTTTGTTTTCTTGTTTTTCAGGTACTGTGTATGACTCGTAGCTCTCGGCCTATTATAGAGAACATCTCCGACTTTGACGGTGATTTTGAACGCACTTTGAGGAGAACGAGGAGTCAACAAGAGCCACCACAACCTCCACCACAACCTGGGCTTGAAGAAGACGAAGTAGGTGTAGAAGAAAAGCCCACGGATCAGATTTTTGAAGAAGAACAAACCATGGCAGCAGATAATAGAACCATCAAGGAGCTTTCGGCCTCGGGTTTGGATAATGCATTGCCTCTTTGTATCCAATACCCCACGGCTGCAGAGGGGAAGACTGAGGTGTTTGAACTCAAATCCAGTTTGTTACACCATATTCCGAAGTTCCATGGCTTGTCTATGGAAGACCCCAACAAACACTTGAAGGAGTTCGAGGTGGTTTGTTCGAGCATGACCCCCGTCACTGTGGATGGGAGTATAATGATGATGAAGGCCTTTCCATTTTCACTTATGGACAAGGCCAAAGATTGGCTCTACGAACTAGCCCCGGGAACTGTGACTTCGTGGGACAGTATGAAGCGTGCTTTCTTGGAGAAATTCTTCCCTACTTCGAGAGTGATTCTCCTACGGAAGAAAATTAGTGGTATTCTACAGAATCATGGTGAGACATTCCCGGCTTATTATGAGCGTTTCAAGGGCCTTGTAGCTTCATGTCCTCAACATCAAATGAAGGAGGAACTTCTCCTTCAATATTTCTATGAGGGCTTCCTTCCTATCGAACGTCAAATGCTTGATGCATCAGCGGGAGGAGCATTGGTGGACAAAACACCAAGGGATGCCAAGATTCTCATAGCCAACCGAGCGCTCAACGCTCAACAATATGAAGGAGTGGGCCAAAGGGAAGCCCCACGGCAACAAAGTGTAAATGAGGTTAGTGCTATTTCTGAAATTCAATCACAACTTGCTAATCTTACTTCTCTTGTTTCTCAGGTTGTGATTGGTCCAAAAGCACAAGAACACGAAGTTTGTGGCGTGTGCCCAATTCAAGGGCATCTATCCGACAAGTGCCCTCAACTAATCGAGAATGGTGGGTGGGAATCTGCCAATGCAATTGGTTTCCAAGGACAAAATCAAAACAACCCATACTCGAACACTTACAATGCCGGATGGAGGGACCATCCAAACTTCAAATGGAGGGAACCACAACAAGCTGCCCAACAAGGAGGATTTAGGCCAAACCCCCCTGGTTTTTATTCCAAGCCGTATGCACCCCAACAATCCCAACAACCTTCGGCATCATCTCATTCAGGTACGTCCTTGGAAAGTAATCAAGCTATGCAATTACTAACCTCTATTTCGCAGGGGTTGCAAAATCAAAACAACCGGATAGAAAATAACGAGAAGGAGATGATGGATATGAAAAAACAAATAGGGCAGATTTCTGAGTTCCTTGGACAGATTAGAGAGCAAGGAAAGCTTCCTAGCTCAACCACAGTCAATCCAAAGGGAGGATTCGAATCCGCCAAGGCCATCACCCTAAGGGGTGGAAAAGAAGTTGGGACCGAGCCAAACAATCCCAAATCTGCCCAGAAAGTAGATGAAGAGACGACACAACCTGAGGAAGTGTCTAGCTCACCCACGGAAAGAGTGAAAAACCCAATGCCGCAGGCCCCCAATCACCCTAACTCGGCCAAATCAGGTAATTTAAATTCAAATTCATGTACTTCACGTCCTAATCTGCCCAATGTACCTTTTCCTCGCAGGTTCATGCAAGAAAAAAAGGAAGAAAGCGAGAAGGACATTCTTGAAACGTTCCGGAAGGTGCAAGTGAACATACCGCTTCTCGATGCAATCAAACAGGTTCCAAAGTATGCTAAATTCCTCAAGGACCTATGCAATACAAAGAGAAGAAGGGCAAACAAAGAGGTAGTGAAGGTAAGCGAGAATGTGTCCGCTGTTTTGCAACGTAAACTGCCTACCAAGTGCAAAGACCCCGGTAGTTTCACGATTCCTTGTGTGATTGGACATAATCGTTTTGAACATGCCATGCTTGATTTAGGTGCATCCATAAATGTCATGCCTTATTCTATTTATGCATCTATGAATTTGGGTGAATTAAAACAAGATGGTGTAATTATACAACTGGCCGATCGTTCTAACGCGTATCCAAAAGGAGTTTTGGAAGATGTGCTTGTGCAGGTGAACCATTTAATTTTTCCGGCTGATTTCTACGTCCTAGACATGGAGGATTCAGCCCATTCTACATCTTTGCCGATTCTCCTTGGTAGGCCATTCATGAAGACGGCCCGAACGAAGATTGATGTATACAAAGGCACCTTGACAATGGAATTCGATGGGGAAGTGATTGATTTTAATATTTCTGAAACTATGAGATATCCCGTTGATGACCATTCTTGTTTTTCCATTGATGTTATCGATTCTTTGGCACAGGTATACCTTGAAGAATTGAACGAGGACGCCCTGGAAACAACCATCACTAAGGCCATAGAGTGCAAAAATGACGGATTTGGGCCAATGCAAGGCCACGGCAAGGAGGAGGAATTCTTTGCCATGGGTTCTAGTGAAGAAATAATTGAGGTTGTGGCAGCCCTTGAGTCATTGCCACAACAATATGGTAAGGTTCCACTCTCACTTTCAAATTCAGTTTCCACTAAGATGCTACCTTCTGTTGTTCAGGCACCATCGCTTGAACTTAAGCCGTTGCCGGACCATTTGAAATATGTGTTTTTGGGAGAAGGCGAAACATTGCCCGTCATCATTTCATCAAGTCTCACGGCAATGGAGGAGGAGAAGCTTGTGAGGGTGCTGCGAGAACACAAAACGGCCATAGGGTGGACTTTGGCCGACATTAAAGGAATAAGCCCTACCACATGCATGCACCGTATACTTCTTGAGGAGGGGACTAAGCCATCCCAAGAGGCTCAACGCCGTCTCAACCCGCCGATGATGGAAGTAGTGAAGAAGGAAATAATCAAGCTTTTGGATTGCGGAGTGATCTACCCTATCTCCGATAGCCGTTGGGTCTCTCCAGTTCAAGTCGTTCCCAAGAAGTCCGGAGTAACTGTTATCAAGAATGATGAGAATGAGCTCGTGCCTACACGCATTCAGACTGGATGGCGAGTATGTATCGATTACCGGAAGCTAAATGCCATGACTAGGAAAGATCACTTTCCTCTGCCATTCATCGACCAGATGCTCGAAAGGTTAGCCGGTCATGCTTTTTACTGTTTTCTTGATGGATACTCTGGATATAACCAAATTGTGATAGCCCCGGATGATCAAGAGAAGACCACATTCACATATCCCTTTGGAACATTTGCTTATCGTCGCATGCCATTTGGCTTATGCAACGCACCGGCCACTTTCCAAAGGTGTATGGTAAGTATATTTTCCGATTTTGTTGAAAAGATCATTGAGGTTTTCATGGATGATTTTAGTGTGTTTGGGAATTCATTTGATAATTGCTTGGATAATCTGACCTTAATTTTGAAACGATGTGTTGAATCTAACCTTGTCTTGAATTGGGAGAAATGTCACTTTATGGTGAAACAAGGTATAGTTTTAGGACATATTGTTTCAGAAAAAGGAATTGAAGTAGATAAATCGAAAATAGACCTTATACGTCACTTACCCTCTCCTACTTCGGTTAGAGAGGTACGTTCGTTTCTTGGCCATGCAGGGTTCTATAGGCGTTTTATCAAGGACTTCTCCAAGATGTCCAACCCTCTTTGCCGATTGCTTCAAAAAGATGTGCCATTCAAGTTTGATGAAGAGTGTAATTCGGCATTTAACCAACTCAAGGAGAAGCTAGTCTCGGCCCCCATTATTGTACCTCCAGATTGGAGCCTTCCGTTCGAACTCATGTGCGATGCATCCGACTATGCATTAGGAGCTGTTCTAGGACAAAGAAGAGACAAGCGGCCGCATGCCATATACTATGCCTCTCGGACTCTCGATGATGCCCAATTGAACTACTCCACGATAGAAAAAGAACTTCTAGCTGTGGTTTTTGCTTTAGATAAATTCCGTTCATATTTAATTGGTACTAAAGTAATCGTTTATTCTGATCATGCAGCTTTGAGGTACTTGCTCACGAAAAAGGAAGCAAAGCCGAGGCTTATCCGTTGGATTCTTCTTCTTCAAGAATTTGATATGGAAATCCGGGATAAGAAAGGAAGTGAGAATGTAGTGGCTGACCATTTAAGCCGAATGATCCACGAGGAGCATGAACATGCCGTACCTATCCCTGAAACTTTTCCCGATGAGCAGCTGCTATCCATTGAGGTAAGTGAACCATGGTATGCAGATTTAGTGAATTACTTGGTGGTTAAACAATTTCCAAATGAACTAAACAAGCACCAACGTGACAAGCTTAAAAATGATGCACGTTTCTATGTTTGGGATGACCCTTATTTGTGGAAGTATTGCTCAGATCAAATTGTACGTAGATGTGTGCATGATTCTGAATTTCACTCAATTCTAAGCTTTTGTCACACATATGCATGTGGTGGTCATTTTGGCACACAACGCACTGCCCTCAAGGTTCTAGAGTGTGGTTTTTATTGGCCGACTATATTTAGGGATGCTAGAACCTTTTGTATGTCTTGTGATCGTTGCCAACGAATGGGTAACATAGGTACCAAGGACCAAATGCCACAAACCCCTGTCTTTAATGTTGAAATTTTTGATGTTTGGGGCATTGATTTCATGGGCCCTTTCTCTCCATCTTATGGTTTCACTTATATCTTGCTAGCCGTTGATTATGTTTCTAAATGGGTGGAAGCAAAAGCCACCCGTACTAACGATTATAAGGTGGTTGCAGATTTCGTGAAAACTAACATTTTTGCTAGGTTTGGAATGCCGAGAGTAATCATAAGTGATGGAGGGTCTCACTTTTGCAATCGGACCATTGAGGCGTTCCTAAGAAAGTACCATGTCAACCATAAGGTCTCCACACCTTACCATCCTCAAACAAATGGCCAAGCCGAGGTGTCTAACCGAGAAATCAAACAAATTTTGGAGAAGACCGTTGGACCAACAAGGAGGGATTGGAGCTTACGTTTAGATGATGCACTGTGGGCATATCGTACGGCGTACAAAACACCCATTGGGATGTCACCTTTTCGGCTCGTTTATGGTAAGCCATGTCATTTGCCCGTAGAGTTAGAACACAAGGCACATTGGGCCGTGAAGACTTTCAACATGGACATAGATGCAGCGGGAGTTCATAGGAAGCTCCAATTGAATGAACTTGAGGAGATTCGGAATGAAGCCTATGAGAATGCCCGGATGTACAAAGCCAAGACCAAAGCATTCCATGATAAAATGATTCGAACCAAGACCTTCACAGTTGGGCAGAAAGTGTTACTTTTCAACTCTCGCCTACGTTTGTTTCCTGGTAAGTTGCGTTCTAAATGGATTGGCCCGTTTGTTGTTACTAACGTTTTACCTTATGGTGCAGTCCACATAAAAAGCTTAAGGAATGGCGTAGAATTCAAGGTGAATGGGCATCGGTTGAAGCCATATTACGAGCATGGTGTGGGGCAAGTGGTGGAAGACATTCCTTTCCATTCCGTGAGCTCAAATGAAGATTGAAGAGAGTACTCGTCCGGCTGTACGACGTTAAAGCAAGCGCTACTTGGGAGGCAACCCAATACAGTAAATAAAACTTTTGCTTGTTCATTGATTTTTTTTCGATAAATTACAATTGTGTCTAAACATGGCAAAAAGATGGAGCCTTTACAAAGGTTGTGTACGTGAGGCCCTACTACGTGGTAACACTCTCGGAGCAGGAGGCATCAGAGCAGGAGGCATAGGAGCGGGAGGCACCGAAGATAGATCATTCAAGGCCCCAAACCTTGGTGGAACGCTGGATGACCCAGGAAAGAGGTGCCTCTGGAAGAAAGCTGCAAACCGTTGACGGTCATCAAGCTCATCAAGCTTCCTCTTCATGCCTGTTGAATAATTGTTGGCAAGCACGTGCAAACTTCGGTTCTCGTACTTAAGCTGTTTGATCTCCTGCTTAAGACTCTCCACCTCCGCCATCAAGGATTCAACCTGTCGGGAGCGAGCAAGAAGGCGTTGGCCCATGTTGGACACAGAGCCAGCACACTGAACACTCAGAGCCAGGGATTCTTGAACGGCCAACTCATCGGACCGTCCTGAAAGCAGCTGACTGTCTTTGGGAGTGAGGAGGTTCCGAGCCACTATCGTAGTCGTTGTGGGATCCGTCATCACAGAGTCCTCATCTGTAAGAGGGCCATGGGAAGATAAGAAAGACGGGCACCATACCTTACCCTGACGAGACGCGACCGGATCACTGCTTAGACTCAAATCTAAGCAAAGGTTCGATGGGTTGGATGAGCTAGCCATTGTTCACGAAGTTAAAAGAGAAGGGGTGGACGGAGTAGATTTTCAAAGGGCCGGAGACGAGTTTCAAGAATGGAAAATCTTGTGTGTAAGTTGGCGGTGATCGATAGCTCTATAAAAAGCCAAGGCAACGCGTCCACCGATTCAAAAAGCCTCGGCTTTTCAGAAAACGCGTTCAACACGTGGAGGCCATCATCGCAACTACACGTCTTTAGCCGACAAGCGCAAAGTTCGGCGACGCTTTATCTGCTTTTCAGAAAATGCGTGCAGCTTTATCGAAGAGGCGTCTTCAAAGAACGAAGAGTCGTCACTATTCCAAAAAGCCGGATTTGCGGGATTAAAATGTTTGTTGACAATGGTAAAAGAACAGTATCACCACTTGCTATTGAATTCCCTATATATGTCGACCTTCATTTTTTTTTTTGGCAAGACAGAACTGAAGAAAATGCCCAACTCTTTCTCACCTCTGAGGGCGCACTCCCAGCAAAGCCTTTCGAAATACTCAATTCTTTCTTCTTCCCCAAAGATGATACCAAATGCCTGGAGTACAGATGACCCAGGAGGAAACAGCACCACAAATACATGTGCTGATTCATTCACCGCTTCTTCAAAAGCAAAGGTATCTCATATCATCAAGGGCAAAAGCAAAGGTATCTCATATCATGCTCTTTCCCTGTCTTTTCCTTTGTCCTTGATATTACTTGCATGGCAAAGTGAAAGAAGCAATCAGCCAGCACTTGGAGTCTATCTGGACTCTATTCCCTGGTTGCTTACCTAGCTTTGCTGAGCTATCCTCTAACCCTCTTCAATACGAATTGGAGAGATTGAACAAAGAAACAGATAAGAGGAGGAAGCTCAGACCTTCGGGGGAGACCAAAGGAAGCCTGCTGCCCAGTTCAAGAGTAGCACAAAGGAAAATCAACGATGGGAGCAGCGCAGTTCAAGAGTAAGCCTGTGGAATCACAAAGATCCAAGCCTCACTGCAATCACCAAGGAGAAGATGGAACGAACACTCCATAACCAGATTTGCATCTCTAAACTCTTCTCTTTGTTAGATACATTCTGCCATGTTTAGTATGTTTAATTGCTGTTTATATGTTTGCTTGTGTTTAGTGTGGTTTTTAACATTGAGGACAATGTTTGATTTAAGTGTGGGGGAGTTTCTAAAGTGTTTTGATGCAAATTCGTAGGGTTTTATCCACCATAACTTCAAATGTTGTTTCTTACTGTTTTTAAGTGTGTTTAGTGTGTTTTGACTTAAAAATTCGAAAATCACATAAAAATTTGAAAAACATGTTTTGAAAAGCCTAAAAAGAGTGTTTTGAGTCATTTTTGTGTTGTAGGTCACCTTCCAACACAATGAGAAGGATTTGGTTTCTAATTGCATGACTGTTAAAAAGAGTTATAAACATGGAGAAAAGTTTGATTTACTCTTGGTATATGCTTGGTTATGGTTATAATGTATGACTTCACATGCAATCATAAAAGAAAAAAATTAGTTATGTAACATGCTTGAAGGAAGGAACTCAAACAAACGCTACGACCCTGAGAGACTTGAGCCTATAACGTTCTTTGGAGAGTATAATCTGTGATTTCTTGTTTTCCAAAGTTGTTGCATGATCTCATTATTCTTTGCTTGGTTACTACTTAGAAGGCGTTTCATCATATAGTTCCAAATGCTAGAACTCATGCCCATTTCATTCAAAGCATGTTATTGATTTGTATAACATATATCAAGATGAAGTTGTGTAGTTGCCACCATAGCCAAATAGCCTCACTTCCCATATTTCGTATATGTTGTAAGTTTTACCCCCGTTGAGCCATGTTAGCCCATGTTCTTTGTTAACCCACTTTATCCTCACCTAACCTAGAATATGACCGTCCTTACCCTTGTTCTTGAAGCATAGTAAGCAATGAATTCCTTTTGATTAAGGTATTGCAGAAAATAAGTGTGGGGGAAAGAGTGTTTATGTGAGTTGATGTGCCATAGGCACGGCCAAAAAGAAAGAAAGAAAAAAAAAAAAAAAAAAAAAAAAGAGTTGAAAAGTATTGTTGGTTGAAGTAAGGGCCCAAAACAATAAATTAGGCCCTAAGAGTTGTTGAATCTCCCCCTTATGTCTAAAAGTTGATTTCTGCATGCCAAGTGAATTCTAAGCCTTAATTTCATTACTTTGCTTGCTATTGTTTAAAGAACTTTTGTTTATCCCTACCTTTCCTTGTGAGCCAATATCCCAAGCCCCGTTACAACCCTTGACTTCTATCTTGAGTGTTGTGCATTTCAATTGTGGAGTTTGAATTTGGTATGAGCATATGGTGTCACTGGTTCTCGCGTCTAAGTAGTAGCATTCCATTCATGAGATCATATCTAAACATGCTTATTAACTCCAGAAATTGCGTTCTTTGTGATACATATATGTGAGTGTTCGTTTTCATGTTTACATCAATCTTCTCACATATGACTAGATTAGGGTGTGTAGTTAGAAAATCTGAGTGAAAATCGAGTGCATATCTTGTAAGGAATTGAGCAAATTCTCTAAGGCATGTTACTACATTCAAAACATGGTTTTAAATGCTTAATTGTGAAATAGTATGTGGTGACTATGATTAAGAATGTACTTAAGTGTGAAGATGACTAAAATCTGTGGGAATGATGATTTTTAACATGTCATGTGCATTGGAAATCCCTAAGACGGTTGTTGGAAGGTTTAGGTTGTGTTTTACTTGTTTAGTGTCGTTTTGTTTGTTTGTTATTATTTTGTTTTGCTCGAGGACTAGCAAAAACTAAGTGTGGGGGAATTTGATAGGAGCATATTTAGGCGACTTACTTAGCTTGTTTTCGTGCATCTATGTTGTTAATTCATAGTTGTTTTAGTAGTTTAAGCCATTTTCGTGTGTTTTTAGGTTCATATGGCTAAGGAAGCAAAAAGATGCATTTTGGAGCATTTTGGAGCAAAATTGGGCTTGGAATGGATAGCATATTTTTGGAGCCAAAGTGTTGGACGAATTTGAAAGCCTTGTATGCACTTTGGACATAAAACAAAGGGCCTAGCCCAATCAAACAATCCTTTGAGCCATGCAAAACCTCTAGCCCAATCAACAAGCCTTAGCCACATGCATTCACATGCATCACAACCCCAAATCCATCAAGAAACACCCATTCACACACACATGCACTCACATGCATTCACATGCATTTCCACCTTCCTACTTCATCATTTCACCACATTCTCCCTCTTTAACTCACATGCACCCAAACAAAGCCAACCTAGCTAACCCTACATGCATTATTTATTCACTCTTCATCATTGCATTCATCACCAAAGAACTCCCCATCATTGCCATGCATTCCCCCTAATTCCATCCATCTTCCACACCTTTCCAACCTAGCCACATCCTTTAATCATCCCCCCTTTAAGTTATGATTTTATTTCCTAACCCTACATGCATTATTTATTAACTTTTCATCATGCATCCACATTCATTCCAACACAAAACACACACATGCACTTATTCTTTCATCATTGCACCACCAATTCACCCACATGCATTTCCAACCATTCACACCCCTTTAATCATTCTCCTAGCTATCATTCACATGCTCTCCCATCCATTCTCTCCCTATATGTTCCCTCCACTACTCCTATAAATACCCTTGCATTCATTCATTCATTCATCATCTCATTTCATACACAACACACCACAAACACTTCCATCTTCTCCCTAGCCGTGAGTTTTTCTTCCATTTTTCCTCCATTTCTTCCATTTCCATAATCCCCCAATCCGTTCAACACACCTACAACATCCCTTAGTTCTTGTGCCACAATAAAGAGGAAGATAAGAGGGCCTAAACGTTCATACAATTCATGTTTGAGTTGTTGGAATGTTTACGCGTTTCTTTGATTTCAAAGTTTAAATTCAATTCTCTTTGTTTTGTAATATGAGGAATGGAAGATAAGAGGGCCTAAACGTTCATACAATTCACGTTTGAGTTGTTGGAATGTTTAGGTGTTTCTTTGATTTCAAAGTTATGAGGAACTAAACCCTTTTTAGCTAGGGGTGATTTCAATACCATGATTATTTATGTAATATGAATTGATGAATTCCGGTTATGAACTCTTGATTCGTGAATGCAATTGGCTTAACTATTTGATGATTAACTTATTTGTGTTTGTTGATTGAGGGTCAACACTTAATTAGCATGCATGAATATGTGGCTAAAGTTTAAGAAGGTTTCACATAATCGTTACTAACTTATACTTGAAAGTAGTGAAGGTCGCTTGTCACGATCGCGTTAAGTTTAATTCTTAGCATGAGTAACATGATGTCATAGTTGCAAGTGCTTTGTCAATGCTTATGGTTTTCATTATTCTTAATGATCTTCGATTGTATCTCTATTATGATGACATGTAGGGAACTTTTGAGAATGTTTTGGGTTGTCGAATGATGCCATCCAATCCAATAATATAAGGAAAATCTGAGGGTTAACTAGTGATGTCACGGTTAATTTGGGGCATTGTCGTTCATAATTCAATGAAGGAATAACTGGAAATTGATTCATATGCATAAATATCATGTGTGGAGAAAGAACCTCTAGCTAATTCACCAACCATCTTATTTCATCAATTACATTCTTGTTTCGTTATTTCAATTTTCATCAAACCTCAATCCCCCTTTTGCTTTAATGTGCAATATAGTTAGAAATCAATTTAGTTTGTGTTTTTAAAGCATTTTGATTCTTTTGGTTTGTCTTAGTGTTTTAACGTTTAGTTTCACATTCTTTGAGTCTAGTTTAACGTTTTATATTGTTTTTACGTTTTAGTTTAAATTCGTCCAAATCCAATTCCCCCCTATTTCGTTGAAGTCTTAGTCTTAATCTTTCTTATTTTTAGTTTTGCTTTCTTCGAGCATTAAATAGTGTTTTATATTGTGTTTTTATGTTTTTAAGTCAATTTAGAAGGTTTTAGCAAGCCCTCCTAATCCCCGGTCTAGAACGATCCCTCACTTATCCATTCTACTACAATTGTCAAACGAGGGTTTAATTTGAGTGTCAAGTAATTCTCGCATCAGCCTAGCGCCTAGGAGGCTAGGCGGGGTCTAGGCGGGCGCCTAGGCGTCTTAGGCGGATTTAGGTAAATTTCTTGTATATCTTGTAAATAAGTGCATATTAACACTTACAAAAAATTAAACTTGTATGAAATCCATAGATAAGATAATAAAAGAATAATAAAATGCAAAAAGAGTATCCAGCAAGTCCAAAATTTAAAAACACATTAAGCATATATGTCATAGAACCATAGTGAGGAGTATTGTAGGATGACACATGTATAATAAGTTCCCAATTTTAAACCACACAAAATGCAAAATAGGAGAAAAATAAGGAAATATAGTAATGTAGATAGAATTTTTTTTTTAATTTCAAAAAAAAAAAAAAAAAAAAAAAACCTCCTGACCTCTTAGCCACCTAGCACCGCCTAGCCTGTCTAGGCGCCGCCTAGAGCCACCTAGGGCCGCCTTGCCCGCCATCGCCTAGCCCGCCTTACCCGCCTAGGTGCCGCCTAGACCCCAACTGATTTTTCCAACGAATTTGCAAGAAAACGCCTCGGGTCACCACTGCCTAGCGCCTAGGCCATTTTTTAGAACATTGCAATAAACTCAAGGGTTTCTGAATTAGGGCTTTTGGAACTAGGAATTTCTGAAATTAGGGTTTCTAAATTAGGGTTTTGGAATTAGGAATTTCTGAAATTAAGGTTTCTAAATTGGAGAAGGTTAATTTGCTTCATGATTTCTTTGCTCAGTTTGTTGTGCTGATCTATTTGCTATAAATAATAATCATGCTTTGGAACTAGGAATTTCTAAAATTAAGGTTTCTAAATTGTAGAAGGTTAATTTGCTTCATGATTTCTTTGCTCAGTTTGTTGTGCTGATCTATTTGCTATAAATAATAATAACAATTGTTTGGTTGATGCTAACTAAGTAAGCACACAAATTAAAACCCTCTTGTGACAATTGTAGTAAAGATGCAAGTAGGGATCGTTCTAGACCGGGGATTAGGAGGGATTACTAAATCACTTGGACACTGACTCAAAAACGTAAAACAAACGTTAAAAACACTAAACTAGACTCAAAGAATGCAAAACTAAACAATAAAACACTAAAACAAACCAAAAGACTCAAAGAATACAAAATACTTATAAACACAAATTAAGACACTTTCTAACTAAATTAGACACTAAGGTAAAGGGGGATTGAGGTTTTGACGAAATTAATTAAATTGCACAGATTGTAACTTAAAGGCAGAATGTAAATATGAATGTGATGAAAATATGGATGAATGCTAGCTAGAAGGTTCTTCTCCACACATGTCACACTTGCATACAATTTGATTTTCAGTTGGTCTTTCGATTCATTATGAAACTCAACACCCCGGGTTAATTAGGTCCGCTTAAATTAACCGTCAAGTTTTCCTTAAGTTAATGAATTGGATGATTGCATGCGACAACCCAAAGCATTCCCCACAAGTTCCCTACATGAATTGCATAATAGAGATACAAGCAAGAATCATTAAGCATCATGAAAACTATAAGTATTGACGAGGCATTCGTTACTATGATTGCATGAAACTTATGCCAAGAATTTATTTAACGCGATTGTTTATAAGCAACCTCCACTACTTGTGAAAATAAGTTCATAACTATTAGGTGAAATTCACTTATATTCTAGCGTCATATTCATGCATGAAAATTAAGCGTGCACTCTCAATCAACATACATAAATAAGTTATCGATCAAGCAGTTAAACAAATTGAATTCACCATTCATGAAATTCCAACCAAAAGTAATCAATTCATGTTGCAAGCATAAACATGGTTTCGAATCACCCCCTAGCTAACTAGGGGGATTTAGCCTCTCATGTTCACAACAAGAAAAATAAAATTGAATTTAAACATAAAGAACAAAGGATGGATTACACCTAAAACGCCCAACGAATCCACTTGAATTTCTGCGCGATTTAAAGTCCTCTTCCTCCTTTCTTCTTGCTGCGGCAGAGAAGGTTTATTGTGTTTTTGGGTGATTTTCTGGTTTAGGAATGGGTTTAGGGAAGTGTGGTGGTGCGGCAAGGTGGTGGAGTGATGGAGGAAGGTTGGTATGGTGGCTGGAAGGGTGGAGGAAGCTGCGGCAGGTTGGGAAAAATCTCCAAGTGGCTGCACGGTTTTTTCTTGGGAATCAATGAATGGTAGCGGCTAAAAGACAAAGGAATGGTGGCTGCGCTGGAATGAATTAAAATGTGGAAGTGGCTGCGGCTGATTGTGTTTTTATAATGGTTGCTGCGGCTGGACAGTTTTTGGGGAATGGATGCTCGGATTAAATGGGGAAGAATTATGGGATGCACGGCAGAGAAGAAATATTGGGTGAAGGTGTTGCGGCTGGATGGGGAAAAAAAATGGAAAGGTTATGGGAAATTCTGGTGGCTGCGGCAGATTTAAAAATAATGAGAATTAGGGTGAAATAATAAAAAATGGGCAAAATGCGGCTAAAGGATGGAATAAAAAAATGGGAGTTATGGGATATGGCTGCACGGCTTGATTGAAATAATGGGAAAAGTGGCTGATTACTTATGAAATCAATGGATGCACGGTTTTTTGGGGGGGAATTAAGGGAATGGCTGGCGGCTTAGGGAATATTAGGGTGAAATAATGTGTGATGCACGAGTTATGGAAGGAGATTGTGGAAGGGTTTTAGAAAATAAACCCTAGCTTATTAAAATTAAATCAAAGGCTTACGAAAATAGGAAATTAAAACATAAATATAAAGGTGCGGCTAGGAAGGGAAATAGGGCTAGGGCCTTGGTTTTGTGTCCTAAAGTGCCTATAAGGCCGTCAAAGTGGCTAGAAAATACGGACGTTTAAGTTTAGGAAAGGTTACCAAAACGGGAAACTTAGGGTTAACTTTCCTAAAAATAGGAAACCTTGTTTGAGTAGGATTCCTCGTTTTGGTAAGAATTCATCGTTGGAGTAGGATTTCGTCGTTTCTTCAAGTCTTCAACTCATTCGTTCCAAAAGACTCCATTTTGCATCTTCTTGCACACTTTGGCCTTATAATCTGAAAATACACAAAAGTGGCCTTAAACACTAAAACAATTAAGTAAACACAACATAAATGCACGAGAACAAGCTAATTAAGTCGCATGAATATGCTCCTATCAAATTCCCCCACACTTAACTTTTGCTAGTCCTCGAGCAAAACAAAACAACTAAAGTAAACAAGACGAAACAAAACAAACAAAACATAACCTAAACCTTCCAACGTTTGCCTCAGGGATTTCCAATGAAACATGACAAGTCAAAAATCATTACTCACATAGCTTTTAGTCTTACTTCCCCTTAAGCACATACTTAATCATAGTCACCATTCACTAGTTCACATTTAATCAATTAAAACACATTTTGAATGTAGTAACATGCCTTAGAGAATTCCCTCAATTCCTCACTAGTTATGCACTCTATTTTCACTCAGATTTTCTGACTACACACCCTATACTAGTTATATGTGAGAAGATTGATTTAAACATGAAAGACTAGTACTCACATATGTTATAACAAAGAATCGCAATTTCTGGAGTAATTAAACGTGTTTAGATATGATCTCATGAATGGAATGCTACTACTTAGATGCGAGAACCAGTGACACCATATGCTCATACCAAATTCAAACTCCACAATTGAAATGCACAACACTCAAGATAGAAGTCAAAGGTTGTAACGGGGCTTGGGGTGTTGGCTAACAAGGAAAGATAGGGATAAACAAAAGTTCTTTAAGCAATAGCAAGTAAAGCAATGAAATTAAGACCTAGAATTCCCTTAGAATGCAAAAATCAACTTTTAGACAGTAGGGGAAACTCAAACAACTCTTAGGGCCTAATTCATTGTTTTGGGCCCTTACTTCAACAACCAATACTTTTCAACTAATTTCAACTCTTTTTCCACTTTTTTTTTTTTTTTTTTTTTTTTTTTTTTTTCATGCCTATGGCACAAAAACTCACATGAATACACTTTCCCCCACACTTATTTTCTGCACACATTAATCAAAGGGAATTCATTCATGCTTACTATGCTTCAAGAACAAGGGTACAGATGGTCCTAATCTAGGCTAGGTGAAGATAATGTGGGTTAACAAAGAAAGTAGGCTACACAAGGCTCAAAGGGGGTTAAACTTAAACACAAAATGAGTGAAGGGCGCACGGCTATTTGGCTTTGTGGTGGTCACTACACAACTTCATCTTGAATATGTGGTATGCAAATCAATGACATGCTTTGAATGAAATGGGCATGACTTCTAGCATTTGGAACTAAGTGATGAAACGCCTTCTAAGTAGTAACCAAGCAATGAATAATGAGATCATACAACGACTTAGAAAACAATGATGCATAGATTATAACTCTCCAAATAACGTTTAGGCTCAAGTCTCACAGGGATGTAGCGTTTGTTTAAGTTCCTTCCTTCAAGCATGTTACAAAAACTAATTTTTTCTTTTGTCATTACATGTGAATTCGTAAACTATAACTACAACCAAGCATAAACCAAAGAGTATATCAAACGTCCAACCATGTTTGTAACTTTCTTTAACCATCATGCAATTAAAAACCAAATCCTCATCATTGTGTTGGAAGGTGACCTACGACACAAACAAACACACAAAAACAACTCTTTTTGTGTTTTTCAAAACAATTTTTTCAAATTTTTATGGTATTTTCGGATTTTTAAGTCAACACACACTAAAACACTCTAAAATAGCTTAAAAACACTTAAAAACAGCAAAGAACAAGTTTAGACATGTTAGGTGGTAAAACTCTACGAATTTCATGCACAAATATCTCAAAACAGAATGTTACCCCCCCACACTTAAACTAAACATTGTCCTCAATGTTTTAAACACAATTAAAAAAAACATTACACAAAACATAAAGTAAGCAACAAAGGGAAGGGTTTAGGGACGCAAATCTGAGTGTGGAGCGATTCCCAAGTTCTTCCTTTGTTGATTGCATGGGTTGCCTCCCACGAAGCGCTTGCTTTAACGTCTTCCAGCCGGACGAAACCTTCTTTTACTCCTCACTCTGGCTCACGGAATGGAGGGTTATGTCCTCCACGGTATACTCCTTGCAATTTCTCGTAGTACGGCTCAATGAAGGGGAGAGGATAGTGATCCTCCCTGATTTTGGTGCTTGGGTTCCGACACTCCATGTACATGCTCCCACCACCTTTAAATTGGTTGTTCACCTGCACCACAGAAGGTAACAACCTATTACTTGAAATGGGAATCGGAATTGGGATTGGAGACTTACTAGGATGTTGTGGCAATGTCCCTAAAGCAGCCACCATCTCGCTAATTTTAGCACAAGGCACGGCCATATTGGATGTTTTTATGGTAATGGCGTGCTCGTTGTGCTCCAATCCAATTCCTTCCTTGATGGTGATTCTAGATGCATCCTTCTTGATTGGTGCGGATCCTTTCGGCCCTAAGTCCTTATGCACATCTATAACACAACAAGAATGAACATCATTAGTACTCTTAATGGATTCAGAAACTTTAAAGTTAATTGTATCACCACCAAACTCCATAGTTAAAGCTCCTTTGGCCACATCAATCTTGGTGTGAGCTGTTTTCATGAAAGGTCGTCCAAGTAAGAGCGGTGATGGTGGAGAGTAGGTTGAATCATCCATGTCAAGCACATAGAAATCTGCAGGAAAAATCAAATGTTCTACTTGCACCAAAACATCTTCCAAGACTCCTCTCGGGTATGCATTAGATCGATCAGCTAATTGTATAACAACACCATCATTTTTAAGCTCTCCTAGATTCATAGATGCATAAACAGAGTATGGCATGACATTAATTGATGCACCTAAATCTAGCATAGCATGTTCGAACTTTGTATTTCCAATTACACACGGGATCGTGAAACTACCTGGATCTTTGCATTTGGGAGGTAGTTTGCGTTGCAAGATGGCAGAGACATTCTCACTTACATGAACCACCTCTTTTTCTTGAATCCGTTTCCTTGTTGTGCAAAGCTTTTTCAAGAACTTCGCATACTTCGGGATTTGCTTGATTGCATCCAAAAGGGGTATGTTGACTTGAACTTTTCTAAATGTCTCTAGAACATCTTTTTCCTCCTCTTCTTTCGTGGATTGCAAAAATCTGCTAGGAAAAGGAACATTGGGTGGAACAAAGTTAGAATTAATCAATTTTGACCCCAACTTACCTTTGGTGGCCGAATGAGATGAGTTGGGTGCATTAATGTCCCTTGGTAGTTGCGGCAAGGGTGTTTGTACCCTTGCCGTGGGCTTGCTTGCTTCCTCCTCTTCATGTTGCAGCTTTTCATCCTCGTTATGACCTGTTTTTGATGTAGGACCTGCCCCAACTTCCTTACCACTTCTTAGGGTGATTGCTTTAGCTGATTCGAAACCTCCCTTCGGATTTGGAATGGTGGAACTAGGGAGTTGTCCGGGATCTCGAAACTTACCTACAAACTCGGCAATTTGCCCAATTTGTTTCTCAAGTTGATCCACCCTCTTATCTTGGTTTTGCATAGCCTTCGCTTGATCTTCCTGCCCATTAGACAACTTAGTTAGTATCTTAATAAGTGTATCATTGTCTAAAGAGTTACCTGAAATTGTTTGGGCAGATTGTGGAGGTGCTTGTGTGGGTGCGAATGGCTTGGTGAAGAAGCCCGGAGGTTGTTGCCTAAAGCCCCCTTGTTGTGGTGGTTGTTGGGGCTCTCTCCATTTGAAGTTTGGGTGGTCTCTCCAACCTGGATTATAAGTGTTAGAATATGGGTCGTTCCTCGGTTGGTTTTGACCCTGAAATCCAATCGCATTGGCGCTTTCCCATCCACCATTTTCTATGAGTTGCGGGCACTTCTCAGAAGCATGTCCTTGGATCGAACACACCCCGCATACAACCGGTCCTTGCATCCTCATGCCTTCGGCCATCTGAGACACCATGGAGGTAAGATTAGCTAACTGTGAATGAATATCAGGTGCGACACTTACCTCATGAACCTGCTGCCGTGGGTGTCCTCTTTGGCCTACTCCCTCGTACTGTTGAGCGTTCAACGCTCGGTTCACGATCAAGACCTTGGCTGCCATGGGTGTCTTGTCCACCAATGCTCCACCCGCCGATGCGTCAAGCATTTGTCGTTCAATTGGCAGGAGCCCCTCGTAGAAGTATTGCAGAAGCAACTCCTCCTTCATCTGGTGCTGTGGACAAGAAGCAACAAGAGATTTAAAACGTTCGTAATACGTAGGAAAAGACTCACCATCTTCTTGTTGTATACCACTTATCCTTTTTCGTAAAAGGATGATTCGAGAAGTTGGGAAAAACTTCTCCAGAAAGGCCCTCTTCATGCTCTCCCATGTTGTAACGGTTCCGGGAGCTAAGTCATACAACCAATCCTTGGCTTTAATTTGTGTGCTTACTTAGTTAGCATCAAATTTTTGGCGCCGTTGCCGGGGATTAGGAGGGATTACTAAATCACTTGGACACTGACTCAAAAACGTAAAACAAACGTTAAAAACACTAAACTAGACTCAAAGACTGCAAAACTAAACAATAAAACACTAAAACAAACCAAAAGACTCAAAGAATACAAAATACTTATAAACACAAATTAAGACACTTTCTAACTAAATTAGACACTAAGGTAAAGGGGGATTGAGGTTTTGACGAAATTAATTAAATTGCACAGATTGTAACTTAAAGGCAGAATGTAAATATGAATGTGATGAAAATATGGATGAATGCTAGCTAGAAGGTTCTTCTCCACACATGTCACACTTGCATACAATTTGATTTTCAGTTGGTCTTTCGATTCATTATGAAACTCAACACCCCGGGTTAATTAGGTCCGCTTAAATTAACCGTCAAGTTTTCCTTAAGTTAATGAATTGGATGATTGCATGCGACAACCCAAAGCATTCCCCACAAGTTCCCTACATGAATTGCATAATAGAGATACAAGCAAGAATCATTAAGCATCATGAAAACTATAAGTATTGACGAGGCATTCGTTACTATGATTGCATGAAACTTATGCCAAGAATTTATTTAACGCGATTGTTTATAAGCAACCTCCACTACTTGTGAAAATAAGTTCATAACTATTAGGTGAAATTCACTTATATTCTAGCGTCATATTCATGCATGAAAATTAAGCGTGCACTCTCAATCAACATACATAAATAAGTTATCGATCAAGCAGTTAAACAAATTGAATTCACCATTCATGAAATTCCAACCAAAAGTAATCAATTCATGTTGCAAGCATAAACATGGTTTCGAATCACCCCCTAGCTAACTAGGGGGATTTAGCCTCTCATGTTCACAACAAGAAAAATAAAATTGAATTTAAACATAAAGAACAAAGGATGGATTACACCTAAAACGCCCAACGAATCCACTTGAATTTCTGCGCGATTTAAAGTCTTCTTCCTCCTTTCTTCTTGCTGCGGCAGAGAAGGTTTATTGTGTTTTTGGGTGATTTTCTGGTTTAGGAATGGGTTTAGGGAAGTGTGGTGGTGCGGCAAGGTGGTGGAGTGATGGAGGAAGGTTGGTATGGTGGCTGGAAGGGTGGAGGAAGCTGCGGCAGGTTGGGAAAAATCTCCAAGTGGCTGCACGGTTTTTTCTTGGGAATCAATGAATGGCAGCGGCTAAAAGACAAAGGAATGGTGGCTGCGCTGGAATGAATTAAAATGTGGAAGTGGCTGCGGCTGATTGTGTTTTTATAATGGTTGCTGCGGCTGGACAGTTTTTGGGGAATGGATGCTCGGATTAAATGGGGAAGAATTATGGGATGCACGGCAGAGAAGAAATATTGGGTGAAGGTGTTGCGGCTGGATGGGGAAAAAAAATGGAAAGGTTATGGGAAATTCTGGTGGCTGCGGCAGATTTAAAAATAATGAGAATTAGGGTGAAATAATAAAAAATGGGCAAAATGCGGCTAAAGGATGGAATAAAAAAATGGGAGTTATGGGATATGGCTGCACGGCTTGATTGAAATAATGGGAAAAGTGGCTTATTACTTATGAAATCAATGGATGCACGGTTTTGGGGGGGAATTAAGGGAATGGCTGGCGGCTTAGGGAATATTAGGGTGAAATAATGTGTGATGCACGAGTTATGGAAGGCGATTGTGGAAGGGTTTTAGAAAATAAACCCTAGCTTATTAAAATTAAATCAAAGGCTTACGAAAATAGGAAATTAAAACATAAATATAAAGGTGCGGCTAGGAAGGGAAATAGGGCTAGGGCCTTGGTTTTGTGTCCTAAAGTGCCTATAAGGCCGTCAAAGTGGCTAGAAAATACGGACGTTTAAGTTTAGGAAAGGTTACCAAAACGGGAAACTTAGGGTTAACTTTCCTAAAAATAGGAAACCTTGTTTGAGTAGGATTCCTCGTTTTGGTAAGAATTCATCGTTGGAGTAGGATTTCGTCGTTTCTTCAAGTCTTCAACTCATTCGTTCCAAAAGACTCCATTTTGCATCTTCTTGCACACTTTGGCCTTATAATCTGAAAATACACAAAAGTGGCCTTAAACACTAAAACAATTAAGTAAACACAACATAAATGCACGAGAACAAGCTAATTAAGTCGCATGAATATGCTCCTATCATTGGTTACATATTGCAACTTGCAAGGTACCTACGTAACCAGATTAAGTATTTGGTCTAGACAATTGTTGGTCCAAATTTGCGAAGAATCCCTTGGCCAAATATTAAACTTTAGAGTTAAAACGTAACTGCTTTTGTGAAGTTTTGCAAATTATATTATACCTTTTTGCTAATTTGAATAGTGTACGTTTTTGCAAATTATAGTATTTTGGCTAATTTGAATATAGTGTACCTTTTATAGTAGTATATTATATATGAAGATGCTTACTATTTACCAGTGCAATTGATATGGATATGGGAAATTTGCTTACTGTTTGCTTATTGTTTGCCAATGCAATTATATATGTGAAATTGAAATTGAAATGGATATGGTATGACAAGATTTCACAGTTTTGTTTTTCTTTCTTGAAGCAATAGATGCTGTAGAGCAAGATTTTACGAACCTTAGTGATGGAGTGTCAGTGGAAGTGACAATGAGAATACAACCTGATCATGGAAGTGAAAATATAGAAGACACAAATACAATTCTGGCCAAGAAAAAGGCTAGAATGATCAAATTAGGTGAGCGAACACTCAGGTCTCCTGTTTGGAAAACTTTCAACAAATTGACTACTATGTTTGAAGATGGTAAAAGTCATGCTCAATGTAAAGATTGTAAGAAACTGGTAATAGATGACAATCATCATGGGACAAGTAATATGCATAGACATTTGAAAACATGCCCTGGACAGACTGGTGGATTATTGTCGGTGTCTGAATTTTGTTCCCAAAACTTTGATCCCGTGGTATTCTGTGACTTATTGGTAGAGGCCATCATCCTATGGTATTATTGTCGGTGGCTTATTGGTAGAGGCCATCATCAAGCACAATCTTCCTTTTAGTTTTTTTTTCTTCTGAATATGAGGGAATTAGGGCTTTTTTTTCATATATATCTCCTGATATTAAGTTACCGTGTAGAAATACAATTAAAACCTGTGTGTTGAGGATGTTCAAAAATGAAAAACAAAGGCTTCTGGTGAGTGCATGAAGTTATATTTATATGCCCTCTTTTACTTAGGTTTTTTACTTAAAATCTCTATGCATCACAAGGTATTTTGTTGTTTGTATTGTATTTCAGGATGAAAGTAAGGACTTGAAGAAATCATCTTATTTTGAATATTGTAACAAGTGGCCCAAGATCCTCCAGAAAAGGCCCTTGCAGAACGGCCAACTTGCGAGCTTTGCCCCGAAGTGCTCAGAACGAATTAGAAAATGGGCCATATATGATTGGAAAGCCTTGGAGGGCTTCTTTCTGATGGTCTTTACAGCTTGTGATTTGGAGATTTCGACAAGCAGTTATAATAGAATAAAGTAGAGCTGTTCAATTACAAATTCTAATAACAACTAGTTTTCAGTTACTCAAATACTAAAAGCTGGTTGTTATGAGTTATAAATGAGAGTCAATTCAAGGATGTAAATGCGTCAGATGTTAGATAAGTCCTAAGCCTTTTAATAGAAGGAAAATACACAACAAAGAGGAGAGACACCACAACAAAGAGGAGAGAGCATGAGTCCTTAGCCTTGAAGCCCTAGACATGATTGAATTAATGTTATGATGCAATTTTAGTTTATCAATTTCATATGCAAGTAGAAATAGTTTTCTGTTTCAATCATTTCAAGCACATATTTTCAAGCTTAGCTACCTTGTTTATGTTTGCTTTCTGTTGAAAATGATAAGGATGACTGCCATATCTTCTTTCATTCGTTAGCAACATGTGGTTAGGTTCAAAAACTAATCATGTAAATTGATTCCATGAAGTTCTTGGATAAATGCCACGTTTTAGGGTTCATGTTGTTGGAAATGTGCCCTAAAACCAATCATATGATGATACTTTATGGACATTTCACATGTTAAACTAATCTAGTTTAATATTAAGGGCAAACATTATTGTTTGAGCCGTCTCATATAAATGTTATATGCTTAAACGATAAGTCCAAGGAATATGTGATTGGGAGAATGCGATCTAAAGAAGTTAGATTCATGAGACCATTTTTTCGTAAACACATCCTAAACGTTCCTGATCATAGGATTGCCAATTGGGCATTGACAGTCCGTTAAGATCAGTACGTGCTGTGTCTTCTCTCAGGGAGAGTGACTAGTCTCGAGTCATTGGTGTGAGTGACACCAAGACAAGCATGTAGGTGCTCAATAGAGAATGAGTTCACTGAACACGATCAACGAGGAGTTCTCATATTCATGTCATATGAGAACTCATGGTTGGGATAATGCAAAGTAGTCCTTTGACCTGAGGCATCACAGCTATCTTGTGGTTAGGTACTTGATCTTTGATTATGTCAAAGTCACTCTATCAGGGTGTCCACGGCATCGTCGGGGTTAAGCCACTTAGCCATGGAGGCAAGTGAATGCGCAACAAGGGATCTCTAACCTTCAAACTGTTTGAGGGAGAATACTCTATGATATGATTTAGAATCTCTTGCCAGAGTATGAATGAGATGTTGGAATGCGTTCCAGATCACATTCAAGGTAATCATATAAGTACAAGATTCACATTGGATAGTAGACATGAATAAACTATCAAACCAAACAATGTGGTCAAGAGTATTGTATTAGAGAAAGACCGTATTGCATTTGTAATCCTAAAACTGAATAGGTTCTCCACCTCTTCTGATTAGCTTGGGTAACCATGACATGCTGCTAGGCGTCAACCATGGTTTGTGGAAGCCCTAAACGTGTATAATCACTAACGGGAGAATTGAAAGTAAGTTTCAATTCACAATCGATTAGAAAGAGTTTTTAATCGCCCACTGCCTCGCTAAAAGGAACCTAATGGATCGTTCACCGAGTAAGGTAGAGTTTGAAGAAACAACGGAGATGAGTAAGAATAATTAAATGGTTTAATTATTTATCTAAGGCTAGGATTAATTAATATGTTAATTAATCAAACGAATAAGTTCGTTAAAGACCTCGGGTTAGTTTTGGGCCGCAAGGCCCAATGGGATTTGAATGTCAAGCCCATTAACTCAAGTTGTATGACAACTTGAATAAACAAAGGGCTTGAAAGCCCAATAAACCCTATAGGCTGGCCATGTTAGAAGAATAGGGCTTTTGGTCCATTAGGTCACTTATTTAAAGGGACTATATAAAGGACTTTATAGCCTAAAATTGA
This sequence comes from Pyrus x bretschneideri, assembly GCF_019419815.1. Taxonomy (NCBI): domain Eukaryota; kingdom Viridiplantae; phylum Streptophyta; class Magnoliopsida; order Rosales; family Rosaceae; genus Pyrus; species Pyrus x bretschneideri. The sequence continues at coordinate 243,021 of NW_025999841.1, forward strand.
TATATGGTAATTTTTGGGGAAAGGATGAGAACACAAGCTCTCCTTTCTCTCTAAAATTCCGGCCACCTTGGAGGGATCATCTAGCAATCAAACTCCTCCAAGGTCACTCATTTCTTCTTCATTATGCCTTGGTGATGAATCATTAGAGGTTCTCAATTTTGGGAACTTGGAGAAACCTTTTCATCCATCCAAATCCATGGATCTAAGATGCAAGGAATGAAGGCCCTCTCTTTGGGTGATTAGCCTTTGCTTATGCAAAGAGGAATCTACAAAGGTATTGATTTCTCAACTCACTTTGTTTTGAGTTGAGTCTTGGTTCACCTATCTACTAGGCTTTGAAGTTCATGGGTTAAGTTTTGTTTTTGAGTGCATATAAACATGATTCCGCCTTTTAATTGTTAATTGCATGTTGTTGATGTTGCTCAAATGAACTTGTTTTTCACAAATCTTCCTTCACATGTGTTGTTCATAATCATCTTCTGTGCTTAAACAATTTTGTAATTCCTTTTAGGTTTGCTTACTAACTTAATTTATTTTGTTTTCAGTTGTATAGCTTTCAATCCATTCAAGCAGCCCATTGATTTAGAGCAGCTACAAAGTGTGTGGTATTGAATTTTGTCTTTTTAGTCATGATTAGAGCTATTCGCAATTAAATAATGGGAATGTACATGTTTAACTTAGTCTTGCAATCGTAACTTTGGCTATGCTTTGAAAGTTGTTGTATCTGCTATATAATACCACTGCTCTCAGTTCCAAGAATACTTGTGAAAAGTTACTAGTTCAAGCCTTAGAAGAAGGATAGTAGAGATTGCCTTTTGTGAAATTTTGTGCCTATTTGCTTCTTTTAGAGGGATTAAACTGTTTCTACTCCTATCCTTTTCTTTCAAATTCATTTCAAATGATCTCATTATTCATTTTTGATTGAATACTAAGAGTTATTCTCTTTTGTGGACACTTATGCTTATTATCACCCATGAATAAGTTCATTAAGACAATGTTAGGCTGTGCATGTTTTAACTAGTAAATGGCCTAATTCCTTACCTTCGTTGTGTGAGACATTACCCATTTTGAAGCCAAACATAGCCATATCTTTTATCACCCACACTAAACTCAGGTAACATGGGTTCGAATTGCAAAATAAGAGAAAAGAAAAAAAAAAAGGGAAAAAGAAAAAGTTTTAAGCAGAAAAAAAAAAAAAGAAAAAGAAAGAGAAGAAGATGCAATTTCTTAATCCATGGGTCCTGGACACCGAAAACAAGTAAAGAAGATCAATTCAAGAGGAGGGCATGCTGGTTTTGCAAGGAAGACACTTTGGTATATCTCAAGTTCTACTAATCCATATCCATCCTTTCACAGCCCCTACCCTAAAAACCTTACATTACAACCTTATGATAGCTGATATTTGAAGATGTATTCATGGGTGTTAGTAAGTATGTGTGTTATCATATTCTTAGTATTTGATTCCTTTCATGAGATCTTGTCCATAAAGTTCTTTTGTTTATGATTGAATTATGTGTGAGAATATCTTGCTTTCCATTACATAACCTCACCCACATATAATTGTTGAGAGCATGCCCTAGGAATCAAGTGAAAGAGTGAATCTGTGAGATTAGAGTTGAGATGAATCTTATCTTCCTTGCTTGAGCTTGTAACTTAGTAACATGTTGAATTTGAGCTAGAGCACCTCACTAACATGCATATTTGATTGCTAGAAAGGTAAAGTCAAAATTAGGAATGTGAGGCATAGTTGAGCTTTGATTCTATTATCTTGTTTCAAAATTGCTTTAATTATTGTTTTGTAGCGATGCCAAGAGGTTTAAAGGCTTGATGCACAAGCTGAATGCATTCGACCAATGAAATCCGTCTTAGATTAACTTATGTTTTTCTTTTATGTTGTTTTTGTTTCTTTTTTGGTTTGCTTGAGGACTAGCAAAATCTAAGTTTGGGGGGTATTTGGTGAGTCCATAAAGTTATATATTTATATGCCCTCTTTTACTTAGGTTTTTTTACTTAAAATCTCTATGCATCACAAGGTATTTTGTTGTTTGTATTGTATTTCAGGATGAAAGTAAGGACTTGAAGAAATCATCTTATTTTGAATATTGTAACAAGTGGCCCAAGATCCTCTAGAAAAGGCCCTTGCAGAACAGCCAACTTGCGAGCTTTGCCTCAAAGTACTCAGAACGAATTAGAAAATGGGCCATATATGGTTGGAAAGCCCTAGAAGACTTCTTTCTGATGGTCTTTACAACTTTTGATTTGGAGGTTTCGACAAGAAGGTACAATAGAATAAAGTGATGTTGTTCAGTTACAAATTCTGATAACAGCTAGTTTTCAGTTACTCCAATACTAAAAGCTGGTTGTTATGAGTTATAAATGAGAGTCAATTCAAGGATGTAAATGTGTCAGATGTTAGATAAGTCCTAAGTCTTTTAATAGGAGAAAAATACACAACAAAGATGAGAGACACAACAAGAAAGAAGAGAGAGAGCAAGAGTTTTCAGCCTTGAGAAGTTTCTAGGTTCTAGCTTTCCTTACTTTTTATGTGTTTTGTTTTTATGGATACTTAGGGCTACTTTGAAGTACTAGACATGATTGAATTAATGTTATGATGCAGTTTTAGCTTATCAATTTCATTTGCAAGCTAGAATCAGTTTTTTGTTTCAATCATTTCAAGCACATATTTTCAGGCTGAGCTACCTTGTTTATGTTTGCTATCTGTTGAGAATGATAAGGATGATTGCCATATCTTCTTTCATTCATTAGCAACATGTGGTTAGGTTCAGAACTAATCATGTAAATTGATTCAATGAAGTTTTAGGATAAATGCCATGTTCTAGGGTTCATGTGATGTTCATAATCCTCTTCGTTCTTAATGAGTTTCCAGGTGCTAAGTTTGAGTATATGCCATGCTAGGTTGCACCTACAAATATAAGTTTTATGTATATGCCATGCATCTAGCATGCAAAGTAAGAGAGGATTCATACAATCTAGTTATATGCCATGCTAGATATGTGAACGTCTTAGTTGTGCATTTGACAGGGATAAGTTAAAAGATCATATCATTGATTCATGAATGTGTAGGGGAAGGCCTTTTTTATTTGAAGTCAAATTTATGTCCTAAAACTTTTTTAATCTATTCCATGTCTTAGGTTTATTTTTAGATAGTTCTAATTTATCCCTTTTCTTTCTGTCTTTATTTCTTTTCCAAAATTACTCGAACCCCCCATTTTAAGTCGTAGGAGTCTTTAACTAATGCTAATTTGTAAGAGTCAAAGGTTTTACTAAGTTGTTTCTAAGTCCCTATGATTCGACACCCTCACTTGTGCCGCTATACTATCCTTATATTTGCACTCGAAAGGAACTTCAACAGTTTCATAATTTGTTAGGCTCAGTTGAAGGTTGAATTTGTTTGACATTAGACTTATGGACTTCGCAATACACTGATGGGTATCTTGCTCTTACTGGCCACTTTGTAGACAAAGATTGGAAATTGCATAAGAGAATTTTAAGTTTTTGTCACATTCCTCCTCCTTATACTAGTGTTGCATTATTTGAGAAAATTAATGCATTGGTGACTGAGTGTGGGATTGAGAAGAAGTTATTTTCTATTACTTTGGATAATGCTTTTCAAATATTTCTTTTGTTAGCATTTTGAAGAATCAATTGAATCTTAGAAGTCTTCTTGTGATGAATGGTGACTTCTTTCATGTGCATTGTTGTGCTCATGTCTTGAATTTAATAGTTTAAGATGGACTAAAAGAAATTGATTCTTCGGTGATAAAGATTCGTGAATGCATCAAGTATATAAAGGGTTCTGAGGCTAGGAAACTAAAGTTTTATTAAAGTGTTAGACAAGTAGGGATATTGGATAGTAGGAGAGGTTTGAGACGAGATGTCACTACTAGATGGAACTCAAACTATATTATGCTAGAAAGGTGCAATTTTGTATCGATATGCTTTGATTCATTTAGGGTTAAGTGATTCCAATTTTAGTAGTTGTCCTTCTTCTGAAGAGTGGGATAAAATAATGAAGATTTCCAAGTTTTTGGGGTACTTTTATGAGGTTACGTGCTTATTCTTTGGGACAAAGTACCCCACATTAAATTTGTTCTTCCCTAAGGTGTTCATAATCCAACTTCAAATTAAGCCAGCCATGGATGACTCTGAAAGTTTCATGAATAAGATGGGGACTTACATGTACATGAATTTTGACAAGTATTGGTCAGATTACGGTTTGATTTTGCCAATTCCAATTATCTTATACCCTCGTTATAAATTGCATTGTGTGGATTGGGCGTACACAAAGCTTCATGGTGTGAATTCGGTCGAATTTACAAAGGTTAATGACAAATTGAATGTTCTTTTAGGTGTGTGCTTGGAAAAACTTCAGCATCTTGATAATTCAAATACTTCAGTGAATTCAGTGCCTAATCATCAAACAGAATTTGTAGATGTTCTTTTTGAGGTAACCTAAGTTTGTTTTTATTTACTTTATATATTTGTAGTGTGACATCCCACATCACCCAGGGGAGTGATCCTTAAATGTATATTCCCATCACTACCTAGCGCGAGGCCTTTTGGGAGCTCACTGGCTTCGGGTTTCGTAGGAACTCCAAAGTTAAGCGAGAAGGGGGCTAGAGCAATCCCATGATGGGTGACCCACTGGGAAGTTGCTCGTGAGTTCCAAAAAACAAAACCGTGAGTGAATGGTAAGCCTAAAGTGGACAATATCGTGCTATGGTGGTGGAGCAGGCCCGGGAAGTGATCCGCCTCGGGCCGGGATGTGACAAATTGGTATCAAAGCCTAACCCTGGTCGTGGTGTGCCGACGAGGACGTCGGGCCCTTAAGGGGGGTGGATTATGACATCCCACATCACCCAGTGGAGTGATCCTTAAATGTATATTCCCATCACTACCTAGCGCGAGGCCTTTTGGGAGCTCACTGGTTTCAGGTTTTGTAGGAACTCCGAAGTTAAGCGAGAAAGAGGCTAGAGCAATCCCATGATGGGTGACCCACTGGGAAGTTGCTCGTGAGTTCCTAAAAACAAAACCGTGAGGGAATGGTAAGCCTAAAGCGGACAATATCGTGCTACGGTGGTGGAGCGGGCCCGGGAAGTGATCTGCCCTGGGCCGGGATGTGACAAATTGGTATCAGAGTCTAACCCTGGTCGTGGTGTGCCGACGAGGGCGTTGGGCCCCTAAAGGGGGTGGATTGTGACATCCCACATCACCCAGGGGAGTGATCCTTAAATGTATATTCCCATCACTACCTAGCACGTGGTCTTTTGGGAGTGATGCGAAATATATAAACACACAAATTAAAACCCCCTTTTGACAATTGTAGTATATGTATAAGTAGGGATCGTTCTAAACCGGGGATTAGGAGGGATTGCTAAATCACTTGACAACTGACTCAAAAACGTAAAACAAAGGTTAAAAACACTAAACTAGACTCAAAGAATGCAAAACTAACCACTAAAACACTAAACTAGACTCAAAGAATGCAAAACTAACCACTAAAACACTAAAACAAACCAAAAGACTCAAAACAGCAACAAAACACTCAAAACTGCCTTAAAAACACAATCTGGGCAGTTTTGAACACCTAACCTAATTTGGACGAATTTGGGTTATAACTTGAATCAAAACACTTAGAAACACAAACTAAGACACTTTCTAACTAAATTGAACACTAAAGTAAAGGGGGATTTATTTTTTGACGAAATTAAAACAAAGAGCACAGATTGTAATTAAAACAGATTGTAAATACGAATTTGATGAAAATATGGATGAAATGTTAGCTAGAAGGTTCTTCTCCACACATGTCACTCTTGCATACGAGATGATTTTCAGTTGGTCTTTTGATGAATCATGAAACTCAACACCCTAGGTTAATTAGGTTCGCTTAAATTAACCTTCAAGTTCTCCTTAAGTTAATGAATTGGATGGGAAAGCGCATACAAGAATTCAAAACATTCTCCAAAAGTCCTTTACGTGAAAAGCACAATAAAGATACAATCAAAGATCATTAAGCAACATGAAAACTATAAGTGTTGACGAAGCATTCGTTACTATGATGAGCATGAAACTAGTGCCAAGAATTCATTTAACGCGATTGTTTATAAGCAACCTCCACTACTTGTGAAAATAAGTTTGTAACTATTAGGTGAAACTCCCTCATATTCTAGCATCATATTCATGCATGAAAACTAAGCGTGCACTCTCAATAAACATACACAAATAAGTTATCAATCAAGTAGTTAAACAAATTGAATCCACAACTCATGAAATTCCAACTGAAGGTAATCAATTTATATTGCAAGCATAAACATGGTTTTGAATCACCCCCTAGCTAACTAGGGGTTTAGCCTCTCATGTTCACAGAAAGAGAAATAAAATTGAAATTAAACATAGAGAACAAAAGATTGATTACACCTAGAACGCCCAACGAATCCACTTTGAATTTCTGCACGTTTCAAGCTCCTCTTTCTTCTTCTCCTTGCTGCGGCATAGAGGTTTTAGAGGATTTTTGGATGATTTTCTGGGTTGTAGATGGGTTTAGGGTGGTAAAGGGTTGCGGCAAGGGTTGTGGGTGGTGTATGGAGGTGTGGATGGATGATTTGAAGTGGCTGCAATGGTAGGAAGGCTGCGGCAGAGAAGGGAAGGTTGCTGGAATTGATTGAAAAGTGGCAGATTGAAGGGAAAAGAGGGATGGTGGCTGTGGCTGAGAGGTTTTTGGGTGAATGAATGAATAAAAAGTGATCCCTAGGGTGCGACTAGATGCAAGAATATATAGGGTTTCAGAAAATAAACCCTAAGTTATTTTTATTAACTAAAATTAAGTCAAAGGCTGCTAGAATTAGGAAATTAAATCAGAAATTAAAAAGGGAATTGGTTAATAGGTACGGCTAGGGTTTATTTAAAAAGGAAAATAGGTTTAAGTGCATAAATTTGGACCTAAATACCCCCCTTGCACGGCAAGGGAATGAGAGAAAGGAAGAGGTGCGGCAAAGAGTGTGTAAGTGGTCTAGGGCCTTTGTTTTGTGTCCTAAAGTGCATACAAAGCCTTCAAAGTGGCTGGAAAATACGGACGTTTAAGATTAGGAAAGTTTACCAAAATGGGAAACCTAGGCTTAACTTGCCTACTTCAAGTAGGAATCCTTATTGAAGTGGGAATCCTCGTTGAAGTAGGAATCCTCGTTCTTCAAGTCTTCAACTCATTCATTCCTCTTTTGCTCCAAAAGACTCCAATTTGCATCTTCTTGCACACTTTGGCTTTATAATCTGAAAATACACAAAAGTGACTTTAAACACTAAAATAACTTAAGGAAACACAACATAAATGCACGAGAACAAGCTAATTAAGTCGCATGAATATGCTCCTATCAAGGAGCTCACTGGCTTCGGGTTTCGTAGGAACTCTGAAGTTAAGCGAGAAGGGAGCTAAAGCAATCCCATGATAGGTGACCCACTGGGAAGTTGCACGTGAGTTCCCAAAAACAAAACCGTGAGGGCGTGGTCGGGGCCCAAAGCGGACAATATCGTGCTACAGTAGTGGAGCAGGCCCGAGAAGTGATCCGCCCCGGGCCGAGATGTGACATGTAGATTGTGGTAGTAGTACTATAAAAAGTGTTGATATTATATTTGAAATTAACATGATGCATGATTTTTTATGATGTAGGATTTTGATAATAATTACGATGGTTCAAGTTCGATTGAAAAAAATGAATTGTAGAAGTATTTGGAGGATAAAAGAATAGATAGAAAAGTAGACATAGATGTTCTTTCTTGGTGTCAAATGGAGCGTTTTCAATATCCGATACTTTCTCAGTTAGCACGAGATGTGTTAACCATTCCCATTTAAATTGTTGCATCAGAATCTGCATTTAGTATTGGGGGTAGAGTACTAGATTAGTATCGTAGTTCATTGTTACCAGAAACAATTCAAGCTCTGTTGTGCACACTAGATTGACTATTTGGAAAAGGAGGTAATATATTTTTATTTGGTATAGTACTATTGTTTTATTTCTTTTCATAATTATTTTGGTAAACTTCTCATAATTTGAATGATTTTTAATGTTTGGTTTCTTTGTACTTAGTTTATGCAGAAAAGAGTTCTGACGTGGAAAAAAACCTTATTGAAAACATCATCAACATAACTCTTGAAGGCAATAGATCAAGCCAGAGTTCCAATGCAATTTCCTCATGATGATCGATGTAAATTGAGGATTTTGTAAAAGGAATAACATGCAAGCTTTGAGTTCTATTGGCAAGGTTTAAACTTTTGAGAAATGCTTCACAACCTCGAAAACAAAAACTCTTTCATTTTGCATATCTTTGCACATTTAATATTTGTAATAGAAGTGTATGGATTTTGTTTTCATTAGGCTCTTATTTTCGAGTGTAGATGTAGTACTTAAACGACAAATGTGTTTAATGTTTTGAAGTAATATTATGTGGCAATGTGTGGCATGTGCAAATTTAAGAAAACAAAAAATATTTTTCTTAACGGCTCATAACGGGTGTGACACAACACGACCCGTTAAGATAACAAGAATTACACAAAAACGACACGAACACGACAGACACAGCCCGTTTGCCAGGCCTAGGCGAAGGTAAGCCTTGAAAATCCCCAAGATTTCGTACATCATGTTTTATAGTACGATTAGGTAAGTTTGAGGAGTTTTGGTGACATTTTGATTTAAAAAACACCCCTGAAAATTAACCTAGTCTTTCGACGAGAGATCCAGCAGCTTCGAGTCGTTTTTCAGCCAACTTCGGCCACGACAGTACCTCATGTTGGTGTATTTCTCTTCCTTTCCTTTAAGCTTCAATTTGGTATATTAAATTGGTAGTTTTAGTTAAGATTCGAAGCTAAATGGAGCTGGGGGAGTTTCCCAGCCAAAATTCTTAGAATCCGGCAACCTACAATAGGGTTGGCCCGAATTGAAAAGGAAAAAAAATAGAAAGAGCCAAAAACCTAATCCATGGGCCGGCCCAAGCCTTTAACTCGTTAACCTTGCCCGACACATTTCTGAAATGGGCTCAGAATATTCTGGAATATTCTCTGGAATATTCCTTACGTTGACGCTTTTGAAATTTTCTCGAAAACCCTCCATAATTCTTTGTCTGCTAGTGGATCAAACCTAAGCTATTGAATTAGATTGACGTTGGGGTCCATAGCAAACGAAAGCGAGCATGAAAGGAAAGCTTAAACCAGCCCCTTGTAGGGTGTAATTCTATTTGTCTTTATCCCAATGTCTGTGATCAAGCTAGAAAGAATACCTTAAAAGAGATCGAATTCAATACAAGGATAAAGAACTCACAACGTAACCTTCAACCAACCAGCGCTCCCTTCCATTCTTCTATCTCTCTCCATTGATGGGTACCATGCTCAGTTCTACACGAATCTGTTAAACTCAGATAAGTATACAGATCTATGGGGACAACATACCTTCGACAAGATGCTAAATTTCGAAGCTACTCCTGGTATCAAGAATATCTTTCATTAGGGGAATGGGCGCGGGTGCTCCAGTCGAAGCGGGATTTATTGCTGCGCCGATAAGGGTGCTAAACTAAGATCCTATTGCTTTAGAATTTATTAATAGAATTCCTCCTTGTTTTTCACGCATTAAGCTTAAGAATATGTGTATTTGGGCTAATTTTGACACCCCAGATCCTTTTTGTCATCCATTTAGTGAATTTCAAAGTTTTAACATAGTTGACCACCATAGCGTCTTAGTTGACATTTTAGGGTTGACCAATGACTTTGTACAAAAATTGCCCAGGACCCTTCTTAGACTGTTTCGACGCGCTGATTTTGAATCCACTGTTTGTTTCTCCAAATTCAAACATTTTAATTGAGTTTTACTAATGGGTCTCTATTATGCTTAGGTACGATTAGCTTGGCAATTTGTATCTACTTGTCCGAATGACTACGACTTCACAAGTATCTGTGAGTGGATCTTTTATATATATATATATATATATATATATTGGTTTAGTTTCCATATATACATCTACTAAAGAATTTTTAAGGTGATGCCGTAATTAAATTAACATTTATACAAAATGTCGTAATGATGAGAATTATGAAATCATTATAAATCCTAATGGATGCCTTAATTAGATTTACGGCTATGATTAATATTATGTTGGTGTGCTACATTGGTGTTCGTACTTGCCCGGGCCAGTGCCAGGCTTTACGTGTATGTTCACATCGCACCATATCCTCAGTTTGGATCCATTATAGGTGCCAGTCCTGTCCTAGATTGCTATAAGCAATTAGGAGTCGTATGTGATGTGCATAACGCCAGTCTTCATGTAATTGTAGTACTAAAGTATAAATCATTATTACATCCATTCATGTTCATATGAGAATACCTTTGCATTAACTCGTTTGTCAGCATGTGTCGATGAGCACTTGATGTGATATGTTTATTTCTATGAGATATTGTGACACACCCCGACCGAAATCAAGGTGTGATGGCTGTCGGGTGGATTGTGACATCCCATGTCGCCCAGGGGAGTGGATCCTATGAGCCTTATATGTATATTCCCATCTCTACCTAGCATGAGGCCTTTTGGGAGCTCACTGGCTTTGGGTTCCATGGGAACTCTGAAGTTAAGCGAGTAGCGCGCGAGAGTACTCCCATGATGGGTGACCTACTGGGAAGTTCTCGTGTGAGTTCCCAGAATCAAAACCGTGAGGGCGTGGTCGAGGCCCAAAGCGGACAATATCGTGCTACGGTGGTGGAGCGGGCCCGGGATGTGGTGGACCCAGGGCTGGGATGTGACATATTGTGATTACTAGAAATTACATGCTTATTTACGAATTTTGTGACGTATTGAATTCTTGAGATATTGAAGGCTACAGTAAGTATTTTCATACTATACGAAGTACGTATATTTTGGAAACTACACTTGTTTTACGGCGATGGGTTATTATGTTTTCAAAAAAGATTTTACAAAGCTTTATTTTTAGGCTCATTTACCCTTGTTTTTGGCCCTTCCAGGTTTTGGTGGAATGCTTGCATTTCGACGAGGATTCCTGGCAAATCTTGGTTTAAGAGATTACCTTTGATGGTATAATTCTCATCCTACCTTTACTGTACCTTACTTATACTCTGATATCACGTGTGAAATAGGTTAATTCCCGCTCACAAGCACACTTTTATATTTAGGCACTTTTAGGGTTAAATTCATTCTCATTCTCCATATCACTGCACTTTATGGCTTCGTCACCTTTAAGGTGTCGGCCAACACAACTCGATTTGGAGTCCAGGTGGACATTCCAATTTCGGGTGTGATGTGGTAGAAACTAGCACACAAATTAAAGCCTATAAATCAATCGTAGTATGAGTAAGTAGGGATCGTTCTATTCCAGGGATTAGAAGGAATGCTAATCAACACAAATTAAACTTATAAAACTGAAAAATAAGTTAAACTAACAACAAAACAATGACTAAGGGGATTTTGGACAAATTTAATAAAAACAAAAGTAAATGGTAGCAAGTAAATTAAGTTGTGAATGAAATATGGATGAAAGGATAGCTAAAGGATTCTTCTCTACACATGAATCATATGCATACAAATTGATTTCCAGTTATTCTTCCTATAAACCATAATGACAATGCCCCAAATTAACTGTGAATAGCACTAATTAACTCTCAGATTTTCCTAAGTTCATGAATTGGACTCAGCGACGTAACCAAATTATTCTTCTTAAGTTCCCTAACTCTGAAAAGCATGATAGAGATACATCTCGAAGATCATTAAGTTCTATGAAAATCATAAGCATTGACAAAGCATTTGTAACTATGAAAAGAATGATACTCTTGCCAATGATTTACTTAACTCAATCATGACTAGTGACTTTTACTACTAACAAATATAAGTTCATAACGATTAGGTGAAATTCCCTTATATTCTAGCATCAAATCTCTGCATGCAAACTAAGTATGCATCCTTAATAAACATACATGAATAAGTTTTCTATAAAGCAAATAAGTAAATCACATTCATGTTTTATGAAACAATAACTGGATGTAATCAATTTATATAAAACAAATGATCAAGGCTTAGAATTCACCTCTAGCTAAAAAGAAACTTAGTTACACATGTTCATCATAACTGAAAAGCAATCTAAAATAAACATTGAAACTTAAAACAAAGAAAGAAAGAACTCTGAAAGTTCAGGCAACTTCAAATGGATAAATGGTAGGCGCAGCACACCCTCCAATGTTGCACAACACTTCATATATATATATATATATATATATATATATATATAGGGCACGGCTAGGGTTTTCTTTAGAGTGAATGAAATGAGAGGAAAAATAGGTAATCAGAATTGTGTAATTCATCCAAAATAAAAAAGGCAAGTAAAATGGCTAAAAGGAAAGTTTCTAAGGGGTAAAAGAGGCTGCAAGATATTCCAAAGTGATCTTAGCAACTTAGCCTTTATTTTGCAAGTTTTCGCCTTATTTGGCACCACCAAATTAGGCTAGATATCTCAATTCCTTTCCCATTTTGTTCCTGGTCTTCTAACAAGCCAAATTCTTTTTTGATTCCTTATTTGGACTTCAAAACAAGTCACTAAACTTCTCTCCAACTAGGATTCATTTTTCTTGTGTAATTCCTTGCCTTCCAAGCCTCAACTTTAATTTCTCCAGATTTTAGCACATGTTTAACACCTTTTAAACATCAAAACGTCCAGCCCATATGCTATTGATGTCTGTTATCTAATCCAAGTCCAAAACTGCTCCAAATTGCTCCATTTGACTATTTATTGTCCTCTTTACCAACTGGACCTACAATAATATGAAAACAACTCAAAATTACTATAATAAATGGAAATTAACTAAGTAAATGCATAGAAATAAGATAACAAAGTTGCACAAATACGCTCATATCAGGGTGTGTACATTGCTGTTGTAGTGGCCTATGGGGTAGCCTCCACTCAACACGAGGAAGCCCTAAGGCAAGAGACCCACGGCGCAAGCAGCCAGCAGGTGCATGCCTAAACAGTTGATCACCCTTGACAGTAGCCTTTGGCGCGTACCACCTTCACTTGGACGTGAGTTTCCCAGACCAAGGCAGCCCAAGCCGTGTTAACCGCGACGTAAGCTGCAGCCCAGCTGATAGGAGCATATTCATGCGACTTAATTAGCTTGTTCTCGTGCATTTACGTTGTGTTTACTTAGTTGTTTTAGTGTTTAAGGCCACTTTTGTGTATTTTCAGATTATAAGGCCAAAGTGTGCAAGAAGATGCAAATTGGAGCCTTTTGGAGCGAAAGAGGAATGAATGAGTTGAAGACTTGAAGAAACGACGAATTCCTACTCCAACGAAGAATTCTTACCAAAACGAGGAATCCTACTCAAACAAGGTTTCCTACTTGAAGTAGGAAAGTTAACCCTAAGTTTCCCGTTTTGGTAACCTTTCCTAAACTTAAACGTCCGTATTTTCTAGCCACTTTGACGGCCTTATAGGCACTTTAGGACACAAAACCAAGGCTTTAGCCCATTTCCCTTCCCTTGCCGTGCAAGGGGGGTAGTTTTGTCTCATTTCATGCATTAAACCCTAAACCCTAATCACCCTAATTACCCTAGCCACAAAACCTATTTTGCCTTTCTAGCCGTGGCCCCCCATTTAATTATTCACCCTAATAACCCTATTTACCATGCAGCCACCATCCCATTTTAATTATTATTCCCTAAGCCACTTTTTCCCATTCCTTCCCATCAATCCGTGCATCCATTCACAACCTAATTAACCATTTTTTTCATTCAAGCCATAGCACCCATTCAACCATTCATCATTGACCCTAAATTACAACCAAGTTATTCCAGCCGTGGGATCCCATTCATGCCATTTATTATTCAGCCATTAACCCTTTTCTTTTAAAAACTTAGCCGCAAAAGCCATTCATTCCATTACCTAAGATCCCATTATTCATTCCAAAACCGTGCATTCCACTAACCCTAAATAAAATATTCAGCCATTCACACACACCAATCATCCATCCGCAGCCACCTGCACCTATTTTTCTTCTCTGCCGCCAATCACCATCCATTCCAGCATCACCTTCTCAGCCGCACTTTGTTCTCCCTGCCACTCCCCAAGCCGTCACACACATCCACCCTATTTTTCCCTTAACAGCCGCCATTTTTCCTCCCAAAACAGTGCAGCCACCATCACAGATTCTTCCCATTTTTCCTCCCAAAACCGTGCAGCCACCATTCCACACCTTCCTACACCATCTCTGCCGCAGCAAGGAGAAGAGGAAAGATTAGCTTCGACGCGCACCAATTCACGTGGATTCGTTGGGCGTTCTAGGTGTAATCAATCCTTTGTGCTTTATGTTAAATTCATTTGTAATTCTCTTTTTGTGGACATGAGAGGCTAAATCCCCCTAGTTAGCTAGGGGGTGATTCGAAACCATGTTTATGCTTGCAATATGAATTGATTACTTTTGGTTGGAATTTTATGAATGGTGAATTCAATTTGTTTAACTGCTTGATCGATAACTTATTTATGTATGTTGATTGAGAGTGCACGCTTAATTTTCATGCATGAATATGATGCTAGAATATAAGTGAATTTCACCTAATAGTTATGAACTTATTTTCACAAGTAGTGGAGGTTGCTTATAAACAATCGCGTTAAATAAATTCTTGGCATAAGTTTCATGCAATCATAGTAACGAATGCCTCGTCAATACTTATAGTTTTCATGATGCTTAATGATTCTTGCTTGTATCTCTATTATGCAATTCATGTAGGGAACTTGTGGGGAATGCTTTGGGTTGTCGCATGCAATCATCCAATTCATTAACTTAAGGAAAACTTGACGGTTAATTTAAGCGGACCTAATTAACCCGGGGTTTTGAGTTTCATAATTCATCAAAATGTATGCAAGTGTAACATGTGTGGAGAAGAACCTTCTAGCTAGCATTCATTCCATATTTCATCACATTCATATTTAAATTCTGCCTTTAAATTACAATTTGTGCATTTAATTTATTTTCGTTAAAACCTCAATCCCCCTTTACCTTAGTGTCTAATTTAGTTAGAAAGTGTCTTAATTTGTGTTTATAAGTGTTTTGTATTCTTTGAGTCTTTTGGTTTGTTTTAGTGTTTTATTGTTTAGTTTTACATTCTTTGAGTCTAGTTTAGTGTTTTTAACGTTTGTTTTACGTTTTTGAGTCAGTTTCCAAGTGATTTAGTAATCCCTCCTAATCCCCGGTCTAGAACGATCCCTACTTGCATCTTCACTACAATTGTCACAAGAGGGTTTTAATTTGTGTGCTTACTTAGTTCGCATCAAATTTTTGGCGCCGTTGCCGGGGATTAGCAATTTTGCTAATCCCTTGGTTCTTTTCTTTTTGGTTTAGTTGTTTTCGTTTTAGTTTTTAATTTAGTGTTGTTTTCTTTGTTTGTTGTTACTTTTGATATTTGATTTAGTTCTCTTTCTTTGATGTTAGGTACTAGAGAAGTAAGATATGGATTTTGCTAGCATTCAAGCTCAATTGGCAAATCTTACTTCTCAATTGTCGCCGTATGCCGAAAGGACCACAATGCAGAGTGTCCCAACATTTGGTGCTTCATATAGGCAAGGATTTCAAGCCAATCAATGTCCACACAGAGATTGGAGGGATCATTCAAACTCTATGTGGTGGGAAGCTCAACAAGTTCAACGTGAAGCATATTGGCAGCCATATGAGGAGTTTTATTCAAGACCTATGCAGCCACCACAACTTCATATGCAATATGCTCAATTAAATTCAAGTTCGTCAATAGATTATAATCAAATTCTTAATGAATTAAATTCTTTGGTGCAGGGGTCACAAAATCAAGCTAAGGAGGCTCAACAAGAAGCATATTGGCAACCATATGAGGAGTTCTATACGACACCTATGCAGCCACCACAACCTCCCCCACAACAATTCCAATCAAGTTCAAGTATGTCCATGGATAATGATAAAAATTTTCAATTACTAACCTCTTTGACGCAGGATGAACAAAATCAAGACAAGAAGTTGGGTAAATTGGAGGAGCAAATTGGGCAGATTATGGAGTTCATGAAACAAATTCAAGAGCAATGTGAACTCTCCAACTCAACTATTGAAAACTCGAAGGAAGATTTTGAAATCCATAATGCTATCACTTTGGGAAGTGCTATGGAGGTTGGAGCTGACCTAAAAATGTCCAAACATAGCCTAGAAGTGGATGAGGAGCTGCTAATTAAGGAGGAGGAAGAAGACATGCACACAGCAAGGGTAGAACAACCCTTGCCGCAGCCCCCTAAACCCTCTAAACCACCCACCACAAGTAAGGACGTCCCAATTTCATGTTATTCTGATGTTATTCCACCCAATGTCCCTTTTCCTAGCAGGTTTTTGATTCCCAACCAAGAAGAGAGTAAAAAGGACATCGTGGAAGCCTTCCCAAAGGTGCAGAATGCTATTCCAATTCTTGGTGCAACACAGCAAGTTTTAGATGGTGTTGAATTCTTCAAAGGACTTTGTACACCAAGAAGAATGATTCAAGAGAAGGTAGTGGCTGGAGAAGATGTAGAAGGCATCAAAGAGGACATATTTGAAACCACAAAACCCAAAGAAGTTGAATTTGATGACATTGGACAAGTCATAACCATCACATGCAATCTGGCCAAGTCCAATATCCCTGAAACTTTCAAAGGAGTGGTGTTTGTCATTGAGTTCTTGTCGGACAAAACAAGTAAGTCATCTTCTCCAAATTCCATTACATTTTATACTAACTGGCTGATTTTGATGAATCAGGCACCTACACTAGAATTCAAACCAATGCCGGTTCACTTCAAGTATCACCTTCCATTCAAGGATCCATTCTATGCCGTGAGCCCTAGTGGAGATTAAAAGAAGGTTTCGTCCGGCTGGAAGACGTTAAAGCAAGCGCTACTTGGGAGGCAACCCATGCAATCAACAAAGGAAGAACTTGGGAATCGCTCCACACTCAGATTTGCGTCCCTAAACCCTTTCCTTTGTTGCTTACTTTATGTTATTTGTAATGTTTTTAATTGTGTCTCAAACATTGAAGACAATGTTTAGTTTAAGTGTGGGGGGGTAACATTCTGTTTTGAGATATTTGTGCATGAAATTCGTAGGGTTTTACCACCTAGCATGTCTAAACTTGTTTCCCACTGTTTTTAAGTGTTTTTAAGCTATTTTAGAGTGTTTTAGAGTGTGTTGACTTAAAAATCCGAAAATCCCATAAAAATTTGAAAAAAAATTGTTTTGAAAATGATGCGAACTAAGTAAGCACACAAATTAAAACCCTCTTGTGACAATTGTAGTATATGAATAAGTAGGGATCGTTCTAGACCGGGGATTAGGAGGGATTACTAAATCACTTGGAAACTGACTCAAAAATGTAAAACAAACATTAAAACACTAAAACAAATCAAAAGACTCAAAGAATACAAAACACTTATAAACACAAACTAAGACACTTTCTAACTAAATTGGACACTAAAGTAAAGGGGGATTGAGATTTTGACGAAAATAAATTAAATGCACAAATTGTAATTTAAAGGTAGAATTTTAATATGAATGTGATGAAATATGGAATGAATGCTAGCTAAGGGGTTCTTCTCCACACATGTTATACTTGCATACAAGATTGATTCTCAGTTGGTCTTTCGATAAATTATGAAACTCAACACTCCGGATTAATTAGGTCCGCTTAAATTAACCGTCAAGTTTTCCTTAAGTTAATGAATTGGATGGGTTTGCGCAACGCAATTCACAACATTCTCCAAAAGTCCTTTACGTGAACAGCACAATAAAGATACAATCAAAGATCATTAAGTATTATGAAAACTATAAGTGTTGACGAGGCATTCGTTACTATGATGAGCATGAAACTCGTGCCAAGAATTCATTTAACGCGATTGTTTATAAGCAACCTCCACTACTTGTGAATATAAGTTCATAACGATTAGGTGAAAATCACTTATATTCTAGCGTCATATTTATGCATGAAAATTAAGCGCGCATTCTTAATAAACATTCATAAATAAGTTATCAATCAAACGGTTAAACAAATTGAATCCACAACTTATGAAATTCCAACGAAAGTTAATCAATTCATATTGCAAATATAAACATAGTTTCGAATCACCCCCTAGCTAAAGGGGGATTAGTTCCTCATACCTTTGAAATCAAAGAAACACCTAAACATTCCAACAACTCAAAACTTGAATTGTATGAACGTTTAAGCACTCTTCTCTTCCATTCCTTATACGTACAAAACAAAGAGAATTAAAATGAAACTTTGAAATCAAAGAAACACCTAAACATTCCAACAACTCAAACTTGAATTGTATGAACGTTTAGGCACTCTTCTCTTCCTCGTTGTTGTAGCACAAGGTTTAAGGATAGGTTGGTTGGGGGGATGGAAGTGTGGAATGGAGTGGAAATGGAGAAGATGGAGAAGGGGAAGTGTTTGTGTATTACAATGGAAAATGAGATTATGGTGCGGATTCCTCCTTAAACATGAATGAGTGATAGGTATATATAGGTGGAAGTGCACGGATTGATGAAGATTAGTGGGAGATAATGGCAATGCACGGTTGTATATGGATAATGGGAAGTGGACGATTAATGGGAAGTGATGGGATATGGTAAGGTGGAAGTGCACGGTTTGGTGGATATGAAATGGAAGATAATGGTTTAGGGATAAGAATTAAAAATGGGATGGTGGATGATTAATTGTAGGTTGTTTTTGGTAGTGCACGGATTGGGGATAATAAAGAAATGATATGGTGGCTTAATAAGAAAATGGCATGAATATTGTATTTAGGGTTAGTGGAATTAGGGTTGAATGGATGGTGGATGGGATGAATAATGGGATGGTGGATGTAGTTATAAAAGGTAATGCACGGCTGATAGGAAATATGGAATATGGTGCTCGGTTTTGGGTGGAATTTAGGGAATAATAATTAGAGTGGTGGGTGATGGTGGCGGCTAGGGAAAAGAAATGGGATAATGGGCTGATTATATATTAGGGTTCATGGAAAATGCACGGTTTTGGGTTAAAGGGAATTAGGGTTTATGGATGATAGATAGGAATGGTGGGATGCACGGCTTAGGAGGAAGATTGTGTGATGCATTGTTTTGGATGTCCATTCCTCGTGCTCTATTTGCATACACCACATTCCAGCTCAGTTTTGCTCCAAAAGCTCCAAATTGCATCATTTAATGTAATATGTCCTTTAAACCTGAAAACACATGAAAGTAGCTTAAAAGACTACTTTAACGAATAAAACATAACAAAAATGCATAAGAACTAGCTAACTAAGGCGCATAAATATGCTCCTATCAAATTCCCCCACACTTAGCTTTTGCTAGTCCTCGAGCAAAACAAACAAAAGAAAGAAAACAAAACGAAACAAACTAACCAAAACCAAAAACTAAACCTTCCAACGTTCGCCTCAGGGATTTCCAATGAAACATGACATGTCAAAATTCATTACTCACATGGCTTTTAGTCTTCCTTTCCCTCAAGCACATACTTAATCATAGTCACCATTCACTAGTTCGCATTTAATCAATTAAAACATATTTTGAATGTAGTAACATGCCTTAGAGAATTCCCTCAATTCCTCACTCGTTATGCACTCAATTTTCACTCAAATTTTCTGACTACACACCCTACACTAGTTATATGTGAGAAGATTGATGTAAACATGAAAGACTAGTACTCACATACGTTATACAAAGAAAGCAATTTCGGGAGTAATTAAACGTGTATGGATATGATCTCATGAATGGGATGCTACTACTTAGATGCGAGAACCAGTGACACCATATGCTCATACCAAATTCAAACTCCACATTTGAAATGCACAACACTCAAGATAGAAGTCAAGGGTTGTAACGGGGCTTGGGGTTTTGGCTAACAAGGGAAGGTAAGGAATAACAAACGTTCTTTAAGCAATAATAAGTAAAGTAATGAAATTAAGACCTAGAATTCCCTTAGAATGCAGAAATCAACTTTTAAACAAATAGGGGAGATTCAAACAACTCTTAGGGCCTAATTCATTGTTTTGGGCCCTTACTTCAACAACCAATACTTTTCAACTATTTTCAACTCTTTTTCCATTTTTTTCTTTTCTTTTTTTTTTTTTTTTTTTTTATCGTGCCTATGGCACAAAAACTCACATGAATACACTTTCCCCCACACTTATTTTCTGCACACATTAATCAAAGGGAATTCATTCATGCTTACTATGCTTCAAGAACAAGGGTACGGATGGTCCTAATCTAGGCTAGGTGAAGATAATGTGGGTTAACAAAGAAAGTAGGCTACACAAGGCTCAACGGGGTTAAATCCTATAAAACAAATGAAAAGGGAAATATGGCAATTTGGCTATGGTGGTCACTACACAACTTCATCTTGAATACGTGTTATGCAAATCAATGACATGCTTTGAATGAAATGGGCATGAGTTCTAGCATTTGGAACTAAGTGATGAAACGCCTTCTAAGTAGCAACCAAGCAAAGAATAATGAGATCATGCAACGACTTTAGAAAACAAAGAATGCACAGATTTTAACTCTCCAAATAAACGTTTAAGCTCAAGTCTCACAGGGATGTAGTGTTAGTTTGAGCTCATTCCTTCAAGCATGTTACAAAAACTAATTTTTTTCTTTGTGATTACATGTGAATTCGTGAACTATAACTACAACCAAGCATAAACCAAAGAGTATATCAAACGTCCATCCATGTTTGTAACTTTCTTTAACCGTCATGCAATTAAAACCAAATCCTCATCATTGTGTTGGAAGGTAACCTACGACACAAACACACAAAAACAACTCTTTTTGGGTTTTTCAAAACAATTTTTCAAATTTTTATGGTATTTTCGGATTTTTAAGTCAACACACACTAAAACAGTTTAAAAACATTTTAAAATAGCAAGGAACAACACTTGAAGTTATGGGTGATAAAATCCAACAATTTTGCATCAACATACTTAGTTACCCCCCCATACTTAAATCAAACATTGTCCTCAATGTTTTAAGCTTAAAACACACCAAACAAAAGAAAACATATAAAACAACAACTAAACATACTAAACATACTAAACATGGCAGAATGTATCTATCAAAGAGAAGAGTTTTAGAGATGCAAATCTGGTTGTGGAGTGTAAATTCTATCTTCTCCTTGGTGATTGCAGTGAGGCTTCATCTTGAGTGATTCCACAGGCTTACTCTTGAACTAGGCTGGAGGATTCTTTGTGGTCTCCTCCACTCGTTGATTTTCCTTTGTGCTACTCTTGAACTGAGCAGCATAATTCTTTTGGTCTCCCCCGAAGGTCTTGAGCTTCCTCCTTTTATCTGTTTCTTTGTTCAATCTCTCCAATTCGTATTGAAGAGGGTTAGAGGATAGCTCCGCATATGCAGTTGCAGCTTGTCTCCACATGCTTCAATGTATCATTTTCACTTGCCTTACTTGCTCCCATTTGCAGAAGTGGTCCCTTCTCTGGAAATGTATCAACCGTTGAAGATGACTACTCGAGAGCAACGCTAGGTAAGCAATCAGGGAAGGGATTCTAGGCAGTTGGTTCCAGATCGGAAGACTGACTCCAAGTGCCGGCTGATTGCTTCTTTTACTTTGCCATGCGAGTAAGAACAAGGACAAAGAAAAGGACAGGGAAAGAGCATGATATGAGATACTTTTGCTTTTGACCTTGATGATATGAGATACCTTTGCTTTTGAAGAAGCGGTGAATGAATCAGCACATGCTTCCATCTACCGTTTCCTCCTGGGTCATCTGTACTCCAGGCATCTGGTATCATCTTTGGGGAAGAAGAAAAAATTGAGTATTTTGAAAGGCTTTGCTGGGAGTGCGCCCTCAGAGGTGAGAAAGAGTTGGGCATTTTCTTCAATTCTGCTTTGCCAAAAATGAAGGTCGACATATATAGGGAATTCAATAGCAAGTGGTGGTACTGTTCTTTTACCGTTGTCGACAAACGTTTTGATCCCGCAAATCCGGCTTTTTGAAATAGTGACGACTCTTCGATCTTTGAATTTGCCTCTTCGATTTCTGAGCAGTCGCCCCTTCGATTTCTGAACGATGCCCTTCGCTTTCTGAACGACACGTAGTAGCGCGGATGCGGCTCTGTCTGAGATCTTTTGACAAGTGGCACGCGTTTTCTGCAAAGCCGGGAGTTTTCGACAAATATGCACACGCTTTCTGGAAAGCCGGGAGCTTTCGGCTTTGTCTCCCACATTTGTTGGCTAAAGTGTGCAGCTGATTTCTCGCCTTCCACGCGTCTTCTGAAAAGCTGGGATTGCGTCTGACGAGCTGGCGATCTTTACGCCGGATATTCCGGTTTTGAAGAGTAGTGTCTCTTCATTCTGAATTGGTGAACGCCTCTCCTTTAATAGAGGTGATTGATCACCTCTAGCATGCACACTTGAAAATTGCCCAGAAATCGTCTCCGGCCCGTTTGAAAATCTACTCCGTCCACCCCTTCTCTTTTAACTTCGTGAACAATGGCTAGCTCATCCAACCCATCGAACCTTTGCTTAGATTTGAGTCTAAGCAGTGATCCGGTTGCGTCTTGTCAGGGTAAGGTATGGTGCCCGTCTTTCTTATCTTCCCATGGCCCTCTTACAGATGAGGACTCTGTGATGACGGATCCCACAACGGCTACGATAGTGGCTCGGAACCTCCTCACTCCCAAAGACAGTCAGCTGCTTTCAAGACGGTCCGATGAGTTGGCCGTTCAAGAGTCCCTGGCTCTCAGCGTTCAGTGCGCTGGTTCTGTGTCAAACATGGGCCAACGCCTCCTTGCTCGCTCCCGTCAGGTTGAATCTTTGATGGCGGAGGTGGAGAACCTGAAACAAGAGATCAAACAACTTAAGTACGAGAATAGAACTTTGCATGTGCTTGCCAATAACTATTCGTCGAGCATGAAGAGGAAGCTTGATGAGATGCAAGAATCTCAAGGTCGGATGCAAAGTGACCGTCAACGGCTTGCGTCTTTCTTCCAGGGGCACCTTTTTCCTGGGTCATCCAGCGTTCCGCCAAGTATTGGGGCCTGGAATGCTCTATCTCCGATACCTATCGCTCCCATGCCTCTCGCTCCGATGCCTTCCGCTCCGATGCCTTCCGCTCCTATGCCTTCCGCTTCTATGCCTTCCGCTGCTAGAGTTTTGCCTCGTAGCGGGTCTTCACGCAAACAAAAACAAAAACAACCTTTGTCAAGCTCCATTTGTTAGATACATTTGTAATTTCTCGAAAATTAATGAAAAAGCTTTGTTTTATTCACTGTATTGGGTTGCCTCCCAAGTAGCGCTTTCTTTAACGTCTTGCAGCCGGACGAAGAACACAATCATGCCTTAATGGAACCCACGGCATGGAGTTGATCATTGAATGGATGATGATACTTGAAATGTTCCGGCAATGGTTGAATTTCAAGAGTGGGTGCCCTAATCATTGACATCAACAACATATTAGTCAAAAACGACTTTGGATTTTTAGTTGGTGGCTTACCTATGGGCTGCAATATTGGCTCTAAAGTCGCAGCACATTCAACAAATGCACAAGGGATGTTTTCATTCAGATTGGACATTTTGAAGGTTGTGGCTGTGTGATCCACTCCAATTTCCTCCTTGATGAATTCAAGATGCTCCTCAACCACTTTTTCCTCGTGAATTGTTGAAAAGGTGTCCAAGATGTCTTTCTTCCCCTCATCTTTCATGGATTGCATGAACCTGCCAGGGAAGGGTGCATTTGGGGGAACAAAGTTAGAAATAATTAAATTTGGAACAACCTTACTTGAATGGGGTGGTGTAGGAATATTGGGAGGTTGCGGCAAGGGTTGTTCTTCCCTTGCCGTGCCTTGTGCATCCTCCTCCTCTTCGAGCAGTAGCAATTCATCCATGGGCTCATCTTCAACCATTTGTTCTTGAATTTGTTCCATGCATTCTGCATTCTGCCTAAATTGACTGTTCCACTCAGCCAACTTTTTTGCTTGATAGAAATCCTCAATTGGTCGCCAAAATGCGTCTTGTTGAAATGGCTGAGCTTCCCTGCCCTGCTCCATAGAATTCAGTTGTTGAATAACTTCCTTATAATAATTTGATATACCTGAATTTGGATGTGAAGATTGAGGGGAAGGCTGTGGTGGTGCATATGAATCCTCATATGGTTGCCAATATGTTTCTTGGTGAGTCTCCTTAGCTTGATTTTGTGAGCCCTGCACCAAACAAATTAATTCATTAAGCTTTTGATTATAATCTATTGACGAATTTGAGTTTGGTTGGGCATATTGAATATGAGGTGGCTCCCAATATCTTTCTTGTTGAACATTTTGAGGTTCCCACCACATAGAAGTTGAATGATCACTCCAATCCGAATTGTAAGTATTGGAAAACACGTTATTCCTTGATTGAAGATCAAATATATCAACGTTTTGCATTTGGGACCTTTCCATGAGCTGTGACAAAAGATAAGCATTATCAAGTGCCATGTTGTGCTTCTAAAATCAACGAAATAAAACTAAAAATATATACACACAAACGAAAATAAAACAATCCAAGAGATTAGCAAAGTTGCTAATCCCCGGCAACGGCGCCAAAATTTGATGCGAACTAAGTAAGCACACAAATTAAAACCCTCTTGTGACAATTGTAGTATATGAATAAGTAGGGATCGTTCTAGACCGGGGATTAGGAGGGATTACTAAATCACTTGGAAACTGACTCAAAAATGTAAAACAAACATTAAAACACTAAAACAAATCAAAAGACTCAAAGAATACAAAACACTTATAAACACAAACTAAGACACTTTCTAACTAAATTGGACACTAAAGTAAAGGGGGATTGAGATTTTGACGAAAATAAATTAAATGCACAAATTGTAATTTAAAGGTAGAATTTTAATATGAATGTGATGAAATATGGAATGAATGCTAGCTAAGGGGTTCTTCTCCACACATGTTATACTTGCATACAAGATTGATTCTCAGTTGGTCTTTCGATAAATTATGAAACTCAACACTCCGGATTAATTAGGTCCGCTTAAATTAACCATCAAGTTTTCCTTAAGTTAATGAATTGGATGGGTTTGCGCAACGCAATTCACAACATTCTCCAAAAGTCCTTTACGTGAACAGCACAATAAAGATACAATCAAAGATCATTAAGTATTATGAAAACTATAAGTGTTGACGAGGCATTCGTTACTATGATGAGCATGAAACTCGTGCCAAGAATTCATTTAACGCGATTGTTTATAAGCAACCTCCACTACTTGTGAATATAAGTTCATAACGATTAGGTGAAAATCACTTATATTCTAGCGTCATATTTATGCATGAAAATTAAGCGCGCATTCTTAATAAACATTCATAAATAAGTTATCAATCAAACGGTTAAACAAATTGAATCCACAACTTATGAAATTCCAACGAAAGTTAATCAATTCATATTGCAAATATAAACATAGTTTCGAATCACCCCCTAGCTAAAGGGGGATTAGTTCCTCATACCTTTGAAATCAAAGAAACACCTAAACATTCCAACAACTCAAAACTTGAATTGTATGAACGTTTAAGCACTCTTCTCTTCCATTCCTTATACGTACAAAACAAAGAGAATTAAAATGAAACTTTGAAATCAAAGAAACACCTAAACATTCCAACAACTCAAACTTGAATTGTATGAACGTTTAGGCACTCTTCTCTTCCTCGTTGTTGTAGCACAAGGTTTAAGGATAGGTTGGTTGGGGGGATGGAAGTGTGGAATGGAGTGGAAATGGAGAAGATGGAGAAGGGGAAGTGTTTGTGTATTACAATGGAAAATGAGATTATGGTGCGGATTCCTCCTTAAACATGAATGAGTGATAGGTATATATAGGTGGAAGTGCACGGATTGATGAAGATTAGTGGGAGATAATGGCAATGCACGGTTGTATATGGATAATGGGAAGTGGACGATTAATGGGAAGTGATGGGATATGGTAAGGTGGAAGTGCACGGTTTGGTGGATATGAAATGGAAGATAATGGTTTAGGGATAAGAATTAAAAATGGGATGGTGGATGATTAATTGTAGGTTGTTTTTGGTAGTGCACGGATTGGGGATAATAAAGAAATGATATGGTGGCTTAATAAGAAAATGGCATGAATATTGTATTTAGGGTTAGTGGAATTAGGGTTGAATGGATGGTGGATGGGATGAATAATGGGATGGTGGATGTAGTTATAAAAGGTAATGCACGGCTGATAGGAAATATGGAATATGGTGCTCGGTTTTGGGTGGAATTTAGGGAATAATAATTAGAGTGGTGGGTGATGGTGGCGGCTAGGGAAAAGAAATGGGATAATGGGCTGATTATATATTAGGGTTCATGGAAAATGCACGGTTTTGGGTTAAAGGGAATTAGGGTTTATGGATGATAGATAGGAATGGTGGGATGCACGGCTTAGGAGGAAGATTGTGTGATGCATTGTTTTGGACGTCCATTCCTCGTGCTCTATTTGCATACACCACATTCCAGCTCAGTTTTGCTCCAAAAGCTCCAAATTGCATCATTTAATGTAATATGTCCTTTAAACCTGAAAACACATGAAAGTAGCTTAAAAGACTACTTTAACGAATAAAACATAACAAAAATGCATAAGAACTAGCTAACTAAGGCGCATAAATATGCTCCTATCAGAAAAACCCAAAAAGAGTTGTTTTTGTGTGTTTGTTTGTGTCGTAGGTCACCTTCCAACACAATGATGAGGATTTGGTTTTTAATTGCATGATGGTTAAAGAAAGTTACAAACATGGATGGACGTTGGATATACTCTTTGGTTTATGCTTGATTGTAGTTATAGTTTACGAATTCACATGTAATCACAAAAGAAAAAAAAAATTAGTTTTTGTAACATGCTTGAAGGAAGGAACTTAAACAAACGCTACATCCCTGTGAGACTTGAGCCTAAACGTTATTTGGAGAGTTAAAATCTGTGCATTATTGTTTTCTAAAGTCGTTGCATGATCTCATTATTCATTGCTTGGTTACTACTTAGAAGGCGTTTTATCACTTAGTTCCAAATGCTAGAACTCATGCCATTTCATTCAAAGCATGTCATTGATGTGCATAACACATATTCAAGATGAAGTTGTGTAGTGACCACCATCAAAGCCAAACAACCATGTGCCCTTCATTCATTTTGTGTTTAAGTTTAACCCCATTGAGCTATGTTAGCCCATGTTCTTTGTTAACCCATATCATCCTCACCTAGCCTAGATTAGGACCATCCGTACCCTTGTTCTTGAAGCATAGTAAGCATGAATGAATTCCCTTTGATTAATGTGTTGCAGAAAGTAAGTGTGGGGGAAGGATTATTGATATGAGTTTATGTGCCATACGCATGGTTAGAAAAAAAAAAAAAAAGAAAAGAAAAAAAGAAAAAAAAAAAAAAAAAAAAGAAGTGAAAAAGAGTTGAAAAGTATTGTTTGTTGAAGTAAGGGCCCAAAACAATGAATTAGGCCCTAAGAGTTGTTTGAATCTTCCCCATTTGTCTAAAAGTTGATTTCTGCATTCTAAGGGAATTCTAGGACTTAATTTCAATACTTTGCTTGCTATTGCTTAAAGAACTTTTGTTTATCCCTACCTTTCGTTGTTAGCCAATACCCCAGGCCCCGTTACAACCCTTGACTTCTAACTTGAGTGTTGTGCATTTCAATTGTGGAGTTTGAATTTGGTATGAGCATATGGTGTCACTGGTTCTCGCATCTAAGTAGTAGCATTCCATTCATGAGATCATATCTAAACATGTTTAATTACTCCAGAAATTGCGTTCTTTGTTATAACATATGTGAGCACTAGTCTTTCTTGTTTACATCAATCTTCTCACATATAACTAGTGTAGGGTGTGTAGTCAGAAAATCTGAGTGAAAATTGAGTGCATAACTAGTGAGGAATTGAGGGAATTCTCTAAGGCATGTTACTACATTCAAAATGTGTTTTAATTGATTAAATGCGAACTAGTGAATGGTGACTATAATTAAGTATGTGCTCGAGGGGAAGGAGGACTAAAAGCTATGTGAGTAATGATCTTTGACATGTCATGTTTCATTGGAAATCCCTGAGGCAAATGTTGGAAGGTTTAGGTTATGTTTTGTTTGTTTTGTTGCGTTTTGTTTACTTTAGTTGTTTTGTTTTGCTCGAGGACTAGCAAAAGTTAAGTGTGGGGGAATTTGATAGGAGCATATTCATGCGACTTAATTAGCTTGTTCTCGTGCATTTACGTTGTGTTTACTTAGTTGTTTTAGTGTTTAAGGCCACTTTTGTGTATTTTCAGATTATAAGGCCAAAGTGTGCAAGAAGATGCAAATTGGAGCCTTTTGGAGCGAAAGAGGAATGAATGAGTTGAAGACTTGAAGAAACGACGAATTCCTACTCCAACGAAGAATTCTTACCAAAACGAGGAATCCTACTCAAACAAGGTTTCCTACTTGAAGTAGGAAAGTTAACCCTAAGTTTCCCGTTTTGGTAACCTTTCCTAAACTTAAACGTCCGTATTTTCTAGCCACTTTGACGGCCTTATAGGCACTTTAGGACACAAAACCAAGGCTTTAGCCCATTTCCCTTCCCTTGCTGTGCAAGGGGGGTAGTTTTGTCTCATTTCATGCATTAAACCCTAAACCCTAATCACCCTAATTACCCTAGCCACAAAACCTATTTTGCCTTTCTAGCCGTGGCCCCCCATTTAATTATTCACCCTAATAACCCTATTTACCATGCAGCCACCATCCCATTTTAATTATTATTCCCTAAGCCACTTTTTCCCATTCCTTCCCATCAATCCGTGCATCCATTCACAACCTAATTAACCATTTTTTTCATTCAAGCCGTAGCACCCATTCAGCCATTCATCATTGACCCTAAATTACAACCAAGTTATTCCAGCCGTGGGATCCCATTCATGCCATTTATTATTCAGCCATTAACCCTTTTCTTTTAAAAACTTAGCCGCAAAAGCCATTCATTCCATTACCTAAGATCCCATTATTCATTCCAAAACCGTGCATTCCACTAACCCTAAATAAAATATTCAGCCATTCACACACACCAATCATCCATCCGCAGCCACCTGCACCCATTTTTCTTCTCTGCCGCCAATCACCATCCATTCCAGCATCACCTTCTCAGCCGCACTTTGTTCTCCCTGCCACTCCCCAAGCCGTCACACACATCCACCCTATTTTTCCCTTAACAGCCGCCATTTTTCCTCCCAAAACAGTGCAGCCACCATCACAGATTCTTCCCATTTTTCCTCCCAAAACCGTGCAGCCACCACCTTCCTACACCATCTCTGCCGCAGCAAGGAGAAGAGGAAAGATTAGCTTCGACGTTCACCAATTCACGTGGATTCGTTGGGCATTCTAGGTGTAATCAATCCTTTGTGCTTTATGTTAACTTCATTTGTAATTCTCTTTTTGTGGACATGAGAGGCTAAATCCCCCTAGTTAGCTAGGGGGTGATTCGAAACCATGTTTATGCTTGCAATATGAATTGATTACTTTTGGTTGGAATTTTATGAATGGTGAATTCAATTTGTTTAACTGCTTGATCGATAACTTATTTATGTATGTTGATTGAGAGTGCACGCTTAATTTTCATGCATGAATATGATGCTAGAATATAAGTGAATTTCACCTAATAGTTTTGAACTTATTTTCACAAGTAGTGGAGGTTGCTTATAAACAATCGCGTTAAATAAATTCTTGGCATAAGTTTCATGCAATCATAGTAACGAATGCCTCGTCAATACTTATAGTTTTCATGATGCTTAATGATTCTTGCTTGTATCTCTATTATGCAATTCATGTAGGGAACTTGTGGGGAATGCTTTGGGTTGTCGCATGCAATCATCCAATTCATTAACTTAAGGAAAATTTGACGGTTAATTTAAGCGGACCTAATTAACCCGGGGTTTTGAGTTTCATAATTCATCGAAAGACCAACTGAAAATCAAAATGTATGCAAGTGTAACATGTGTGGAGAAGAACCTTCTAGCTAGCATTCATTCCATATTTCATCACATTCATATTGAAATTCTGCCTTTAAATTACAATTTGTGCATTTAATTTATTTTCGTCAAAACCTCAATCCCCCTTTACCTTAGTGTCTAATTTAGTTAGAAAGTGTCTTAATTTGTGTTTATAAGTGTTTTGTATTCTTTGAGTCTTTTGGTTTGTTTTAGTGTTTTATTGTTTAGTTTTACATTCTTTGAGTCTAGTTTAGTGTTTTTAACGTTTGTTTTATGTTTTTGAGTCAGTTTCCAAGTGATTTAGTAATCCCTCCTAATCCCCGGTCTAGAACGATCCCTACTTGCATCTTTACTACAATTGTCACAAGAGGGTTTTAATTTGTGTGCTTACTTAGTTCGCATCACCAGCGCAAGCCTAATGTGCCTCCAACTCAAGGCTAAACAGGACAAATTGGGGTGGGCCAGTGCCCATATGCCCAACTTGTTCCTGCAGACCTTACGATCGTCCAGCATGGTCTTAGACCAATTTAACTAGCCCATATCAAAATTTTGAGGTTGACAGTTGAATCAATGGTATTTTTACCCCATCTTATAGCAGATCTGACCCATCATGGCTGAAGCTTTACACATAAAGTCCATTACACTTCTACTACTTAAGTAAATATCTACTGTCACGACTCTTCCACTCTAAATGACGAACAACACCTATCATGAAAGGTCACTAAATTGACAAATACCCTCACGCAACAGACTACCTTGGTGAATCAGTTGAGGTGTCCCAAAGTAGGGTAAGGACAGGCAATGACGTTTTTCTCCAGTAGCGTCCCAGCAAGCAGCCTCTCGACCAGCCACGAATCGAGCGTTCTGGCAGTGTGCCTTCCTACCTGGGCCCCCAAGATAGCGTATACTCTTGTATTAGCACGCGGATGAGCCTACACTTTTGGTTAGGCCCCTGGACAAGCGTACATTCAAGTTAGGGCCACTCTCCGATAATCCACATAGACAACCTTCTAGGCTAAGTGTTCATTTGAGGCTAGGCTCACAAGAAGCATCCTCCACCTCACATCGGAGTAGGCAGCACGATAAACGGAGAGAAGTAGCATAATCCGGCTCAAGTTTAATTGGTAGCTTACGAGTAATCTGTTTACCTACCAGAAACATGCCATATACACTGTAGTCGCGACATAGACAAGTCAAGCATAGGGAGGAGCAATCGAAACCAGCAAGTCATGATCGGAGGTAGCTAAAAGCCCAGCTGCCCTGGTGGAGACAAATTAAGAAGAAGTAGAGAGGCCCTTGACTTAGCGATTGTGCGAATTCCAGCACATCGAAACCACAGACAAGGCATTTTGTAGGGACGTGGCACACATGGCAGATCATCTTTCATGGATGAGATTGCGTAGATATAGCCCCTGCTTGCGTAAGTTCAATATGCCGCATTTCACCCTACATAGACCCAACGACGCTTTAATGTATAAGATATTTGCCACTACTTTGCAAGATGAGGCATGGGATTAGTTCCATACCCTGCCTCCATAGTTTATCCGGAGTTTTGACTAGCTTTCCATAGTTTTCACTTAGGCATACTCTTCCTACCACTTGATTAAGAAAAAGTTCGATCATCCCTTCAACATCAAGAAGAATCCAAAGGAGTTGTTCTGCGACTATGCGAAGAGGTTCAAGGTGGAGAAGGCGAAGATAGCTTGCTACAACGACTCGATCGCCAACGCATCCTTCCAAAAGAGACTCCCAGTAGATCATCCTTTATTTGGAGAATTGATCATGAAAGAAGATCCGACTTTGGCACACTCATTCACTCTAGCAGAGAAACATGTACTTTGGGATGAGGCCCAACTAAATAAGGCACTTGAGCAGCGACATAAAGAGTCCAAGATAACTTAGAAGAAAGTAGACAAGAAGCAGTCCAACGACTGAAGTAGGTAAGGGGCCAAGCGCAGAGACCGGTCCCCTACAAAAGAAGGTCAAGCTACCAAGAACTATACCAAGCTCTTGATCCCAATTAACTAGATCCTCCGCAACCTCAAAAGTGAGCCTTGGTTCAAGCTGCTAAGATAACTCGAAGGAAACACCTCTAAGCTAGATCACACCAAGTATTGCGCATTCTGCCGAGGTTCCAGTCACACGACCGACACCTGTTATACCTGGAACACTACCTAATAAAGCTGGTGAATGAGGGTAAATGCAACAAATATCTAGACAAGCCAGCTGCATAGCCTAGGAGGAACACAGACGATGAGCTGTTTGCCAAGACAATCATAATCAACAGCATCTTCGCCGAATCTGAATACTTGGAAGCCACAAACAACTTTAAAAAGAGGAAAACCCAGCAGACCATATTGGTCTTGGAAGTCCAGGCAGCTGATGTCAACCCTGAACTCATCATCGGCTTCACCAAACAGGACGCCAAAGGTGTAGAATTCACACACGACGATGCCTTGGTCATTTATGTCCAACTGGCCCACACCATAGTCGATAAAATGATGGTGGACAGTGATAGCACAGTAAATCTGCTCTAGTTATCCATCATTCAAAAGATGGGCCTGGAAAGCACGATAATATGCCAAGCAGAGGTACTTACCAAATTCAACAGATACACCTCAATTGTTATTAGCAACATAACACTTAATGTGAGAACACCACTAGTGGTCTCAAAGAAAATGCTCATAATAATCTGCTGCCCGTTTCCTTATAACAGGATTCTAGGAATGCCTTGGCTAGTAAATTGGGCACTGTAACCTTCGTCGAGTACTACTCCAACTCTGCATCCCTAGAGGAGAAGTCGGAGAGATCAAGGCAGACAAGCCACATCCCAATGATGCACAGTGCAAATGCTAAAGTAGTTAAAGAAGTCCTTTACCCCCGTAGAAGCTACTGAGGTTCAAAAGGACAAGTATGCTACCGAATAGCAACCACATCAAGTAGATCAAGATGATGGCGTTTAGGAGGACACGCCAACAAAAGAAAAAAGATGGAAGCCAGATGAGAACGTTGAAGACATCATTTTTTATGCCAAGTAGTCAGAGACAACGGCTAGAATCAGCTCACGACTGAGCCGAACCACGCTCAATCAATCAATGTAAGCCTGTTTTTAAGGCCATCAAAAAGGCGCAAAGAGACAAGTGGGACGATGAGTGTGAGAAAAAATTTCAAGACTTGAAGAGATATTTGACATCCTTTCTGCTACTATCCAAACCGGAAGTAGTCGAGAAATTATGCATCTACTTGGTAGTCTCAAACATAGCAGTAAACTCTGCCCTCATACGAGAAGAGCTAAAGGCCCAACTACCAGTATTCTACACTTCTAAAGCTCTCATGGATGCGGAAACAAGATACCCGAGGATTGAAATGCTAATTTTGGCACTAATTATTGCAACTCGGAAGCTCATACCATACTTGTAGGCCCATACGGTCGTCATCATGACTCAGTATCCTCTATGATCTATCCTACTGTTGGAAATGTGCCCTAAAACCAATCATATGATGATACTTTACGGACATTTCACAAAGTTAAACTAATGTAGTTTAAATGTAAAGGGCAAACATTATTGTTTGAGCCGTCTTATATAAATGTTATATGCTTAAACGATAAGTCCAAGGAATATGTGATTGGGAGAATGCGATCTAAAGAAGTTAGATTCATGAGACCATTCTTTCGTAGACACATCCTAAATGTTCCTGATCATAGGATTGCCAATTGGGCATTGACAGTCCGTTAAGATCAGTACGTGCTGTGTCTTCTCTCAGGGAGAGTGACTAGTCTCGAGTCATTGGTGTGAGTGACACCAAGACAAGCATGTAGGTGCTCAATAGAGAATGAGTTCATTGAACACGATCAACGAAGAGTTCTCATATTCATGTCACATGAGAACTCATGGTTGGGATAATGCAAATTAGTCTTTTTGATGCGAGATTTATACGCGCACAAATTAAACCCTCTTTTTGTCAATTGTAGTAAATACGTAAGTAGGGATCGTTCTGGACCGGGGATTAGGAGGGATTGTTAATCTCTTGGATTTGACTTCAAAAACGTAAAAACAAGTTTAAAACACTAATTAATGCGAAGAATGCAAAACTAAAAGTAAGAAAGACTAAGACTTAAACAAAATATTGGGGGGTGGGTGGTTTAGGTTTGGACGAGATTAAACTAAAATGGATAAAGTGCAAAGAAAACAAATTGTAAATACGGATTTGACGGAAATGAATGGATGGGAAGCTAGCTAAGGGGTTCATCTCCACACATGTTATACTTGCATACAAAACGATTTCTAATTGTTTTCAATAAATTATGAATTCTCAACGCCCCGGGTTAATTAGGTCCGCTTAAATTAACCGTCAAGTTTTCCTTAAGTTAATGAATTGGATGATTGCATACGACAACCCAAAGCATTCCTCACAAGTTCCCTACATGAATTGCATAATAGAGATACAAGCAAGAATCATTAAGCAACATGAAAACTATAAGTGTTGACGAGGCATTCGTTACTATGATTGCATGAAACTTATGCCAAGAATTTGTTTAACGCGATTGTTTATAAGCAACCTCCACTACTTGTGAATATAAGTTCATAACTATTACGTGAAACTCACTTATATTCTAGCGTCATATTCATGCATGAAAATTAAGCGTTCATTCTCAATAAACATACATAAATAGGTTATCAATCAAACAGTTAAACAAATTGGATTCACAACTTATGAAACGTAATTAGAAGCAATCAAATCATATTGCAAGCATAAACATATATTTCGAATCACCCCCTAGCTAAGGGGGGTTTAGTTCCTCATACTTACAAAACAAAGAGAATTGAAATTAAACATTGAAATCAAAGAAACGCCTAAACATTCCAACAACTCAAACGTGAATTGAATGAACGTTTAGGCCCTCTTATCTTCCTCTTCGTTGTGGCACAAGGTCTAAGGATAGTTGGTTTGGGGGGATGGAAGTGTGGAATGGAGTGGGGAATGGTTGTGTAGTGTTTTGGAAGGATGGGGAGTGGTGAAATGGAAGGGGAGAACTCACGGCAAGGATTGGGAAATGGTGTGTTTGTGGTGTGTTATGTATGAAATGAGGAATGAATTGAATGATGGGAATGCAAGGGCTTTTATAGGAGAATGAAGGTGTAAATGGCTGTTTGTTTAAGCATGCAAGTGGCTAATTAATGATGAACAAACAGCTAGGAAAGCATATGCAAGCTGGAATTGCATGTGAAGGTGTGTGTATGTGCTGGAAATGCAAAGAATGCCCACGGCAAGGAGTGGAATTTGTGTTATTTTCTGTCTACATGATGAAAGGTTAATGAATAATGCATGTAGGTGGCTGCAATGATGAATAATGAGTGGTGGAAATGAAAGGGAAAGCTGGAAAGACATGTGTTTATGCTGGAAATGGGAGTGAATGCCACGGGTTAGGCTTGTTTGTTTGATGATGATGCATGTGATGGGTGGGAACAAAGGGGGAAACATGGCACAAGGGTGCTTGAGTGAATGATTGAATGTGCATGTGGATTTAAAGAATGAGTGGTGGTGTAATGATGAAGTGAATGCATGTGGAATTACAAGGAGGAAAGATGCAGAAATTGGAAAGGAATGCACGGCAATGTGTAGGCTGTTTTGTGTTGGAATGATTGTTGTTTTGCATGTGACATTGTTTGTGGAATGTAGGATGGATAAGGTGAATGATTATGTGGCTGCATGTTTGAATGATTAAATGTGCATGTGGGTTGAAATGTAAAGGGAATGCAAGGTGAATGAATAATGAATGCATGTGTTGATGAAATTGCATTTGGAAAGGTTGGAAAGTGGAAGGGAAAGGCACGGCAAAGAAGAATGTTTGGTGCTTGAAATGCATGTGAATGCATATGAGTGCATGTGTGTGTAAATGGTGGAAATCTGAAAATGGCATAAAACAACTAGGCTAAGGGAAAGGCACGGCACAAGTGTTTTGTAAAGGGGAAGATGGTGTGTGTAATTGCATGTGTGTGCATGTGGGTGAATGTGGGTTAAAGTGATGCATGGCTAGGAAATGTGAGTGAATGATGTGCATGTGTGTGAATGCATGTGGAATAAAGAAGAGTATGGAAGTGAATAAATCATAATAGGGCTAGTTTAAAGGGCTAGGGTTTAAGTACATAGAATGGGCCTAAAATAGGTTGGTTTGCATGGCATAGAATGTTTGATGAGGTTTTCCATGGCTCAAAGGATTTGTTTGATTGGACTAGGCCCTTTTGTTTTATGTCCCCAAAGGCTTCAATTTCGTCCATCCTCTTTGCTCCATGATTAAGCTATCCAATCCATGCCCAAAAGTGCCCCAAATAGCCTCAAAATGCACTTTCTTGCTCCCTAAGCCCTTAGAACCTGAAAACACACAAAAGAAGCATAAAGGACTAAAATAACAATAGCAACATAACGTAAATGTACGAGAACAAGCTAAGTAAGTCGCCTAAATATGCTCCTATCACTTTTGACCTGAGGCATCACAGTTGTCTTGTGGTTAGGTCCTTAATCTTTGATTATGTCAAAGTCACTCCATCAGGAGGGTGTCCACGACATCGTTGGGGTTAAGCCACTTAGCCATGGAGGCAAGTGAATGCGCAACAAGGGATCTCTAACCTTCAAACTGTTTGAGGGAGAATACTCTATGATATGATTAAGAATCTTTGGCCAAAGTATGAATGAGATTTAGGAATGTGTTCCAAATCACATTCAAGGTAATCATATAAGCACAAGACTCACATTGGATAGTAGACATGAATAAACTATCAAACCAAACAATGTGGTCAAGAGTATTATATTAGAGAAAGACCGTATTGCATTTGTAATCCTAAAACTGAATAGGTTCTCCACCTCTTCTGATTAGCTTGGGTAACCATGACATGCTGCTAGGCGTCAACCATGGTTTGTGGAAGCCCTAAAAGTGTATTATCACTAACGGGAGAATTGAAAGTAAGTTTCAATTCACAATCGATTAGAAAGAGTTTTAATCGCCCACTGCCTCGCTAAAAGGAACCTAATGGATC
This sequence comes from Pyrus x bretschneideri, assembly GCF_019419815.1. Classification (NCBI taxonomy): domain Eukaryota; kingdom Viridiplantae; phylum Streptophyta; class Magnoliopsida; order Rosales; family Rosaceae; genus Pyrus; species Pyrus x bretschneideri. The sequence goes on from NW_025999841.1 coordinate 280,110, forward strand.
GTTCACCGAGTAAGGTAGAGTTTGAAGAAACAACGGAGATGAGTAAGAATAATTAAATGGTTTAATTATTTATCTAAGGCTAGGATTAATTAATATGTTAATTAATCAAACGAATAAGTTCGTTAAAGACCTCGAGTTAGTTTTGGGCCGCAAGGCCCAATGTGATTTGAATGTCAAGCCCATTAACTCAAGTTGTATGACAACTTGAATAAACAAAGGGCTTGAAAGCCCAATAAACCCTATAGGCCGGCCATGTTAGAAGAATAGGGCTTTTGGTCCATTAGGTCACTTATTTGAAGGGACTATATAAAGGACTTTATAGCCTAAAATTCATTAAGGGTTGTTTTTGGGGAAAGGATGAAAACACAAGCTCTCCTTTCTCTCTAAAATTTCGGCCACCTTGGAGGGATCATCTAGCAATCAAACTCCTCCAAGGTCACTCATTTCTTCTTCATTATGCCTTGGTGATGAATCATTAGAGGTTCTCAATTTTGGGAACTTTGGAGAAACCTTTTTTTTTTATCCATCCAAATCCATAGATCTAAGATGCAAGGAATGAAGGCCCTCTCTTTGGGTGATTAGCCTTTGTTTAAATACAAAGAGGAATCTACAAAGGTATATATTTCAACTCACTTTGTTTTGAGTTGATTATTGGTTCACCATTTTACTAGGCTTTGAACATTCATGGGTAATGTTTTGTTTTTAAGTGCATGCTAGCATGATTCCGCCTTTAATTTCTTAATTGCATGCTAATGATATTGCTTAAATGAACATGTCATCTTCCAAAATAATCCTTCACCTACATGGTCCAAACGCTTTTCAACGAGTGACAAAGTGGGCATTGGAACTCAGCCAATATAGCTTAATTTACCGATCTCGCATAGTGATAAAAACTCATGCCTTGACAGACTTTATAGCAGAGTTCACTCTTGGCCTAGAAGACGCAACAACACAGCCCAAAGGTCCCCTCAAAGTAACTGAGCCCCCTGGCCGCACTAACCCTTTCTAACAAAGAATTTTGGCACCTGCATGTCAACAGTTCAACTAACTACAAAGGTTCTAGAGCAGGTTTGGTTCTCATCACCCTAGACGGTGAGTTGTAGTATATGTAAGTAGGGATCGTTCTAGGCCGGGGATTAGAAGGGATGCTAATCAACACAAAGTATACTTAAAAACACAAAACTAGATTCTAATGACTCAAAACTGACCAAACTAACTCAAAACAGCACAAAACAAACAAATTGACTCAAAACAAGAACTAAAGGGTGATTTGGATGAATTCTAGACTTAACTTCACTCAAAATACTAATGGGGACAGGTTTGAATGAATTTTAAAAATGAACTAAAATGATACAATGATGGGGGCTTGGTTTGGACGAAATTTAAAACTAAAACTAAGTAACTTGCAAAAAACAAACTAATTGGTAATAAATTGAGGTCAATGAAGGGGGTGAAAGGCTAGCTAGAGGATCCTTCTCCACACATGACACATATGCATACAAATCGATTTCTAGTTATTCTTCCTATAAACCATGAATGACAATGCCCCAAATTAACCGTGAACTGCACAGATTAACTCTCAAATTTTCCTAAATTCATTGAATTGGACTCAGCGACGCAACCAAATTATTCTTATCAAGTTCCCTAGATGAACTGCATAATAGAGATACATATCAAAGATCATTAAGTTCTGTGAAAATCATAAGCATTGACATGGCATTCATAACTATGAACTGCATGATACTCCTGCCAGGAATTTACTTAATGCGATTGTGACTAGCAACCTCCACTACTTGTAAATATAAGTTCATAACTATTAGGTAAAACTCCCTTATATTTTCGCATCAAATTCATGCATGCAAACTAAGTGGGCCCCCTTAATCAACACACAAGAATAAGTTATCAATCCAACAGAGTAAATGGAAACGCTCGAAAATAGCTTAATTGAACCTACAAACACACGAAAATAGCTTAAAACACTCTAATAAATATAAACTAACTGAGTAAATGCAAGGAAATAGGCTAACAAAGTCGCATAAATATGCTCCTATCAAATTCCCCCACACTTAGCTTTTGCTAGTCCCAGAGCAAAACAAAGAAAACAAAACACAACCTAAACCTTCCAATAATTGCCTTAGGGATTTCCAATGAAACATGACATGTTAAAAATCACTACTCCCACAGATTTTAGCTCTCCTTACCCTCGAGCTTATTGTCACATCCCGGCCCAGGGCAGACCACTTCCCGGGCCCGCTCCACAACCGTAGCACGATATTGTCCGTTTTGGGCTTACCATTCCCTCACGGTTTTGTTTTTGGGAACTCACGAGCAACTTCCCAGTGGGTCACCCATCATGGGATTGCTCTAGCCCCTTTCTCGCTTTAGGGGCCCGACGTCCTCGTCGGCACACTCGCGACCAGGGTTAGGCTCTGATACCAAATTGTCACATCCCGGGCCCGCTCCACCACCGTAGCACGATATTGTCCGCTTTGGGCTTACCATTCCCTCACGGTTTTGTTTTTGGGAACTCACGAGCAACTTCCCAGTGGGTCACCCATCATAGGATTGCTCTAGCCCCTTTCTCGCTTAACTTCGGAGTTCCTACGGAACCCGAAGCCAGTGAGCTCCTAAAAGGCCTCGTGTTAAGTAGAGATGGGAATATACATATAAGGATCACTCCCCTGGGCGATGTGGGATGTCACACTTATACTTAATCGCATTAACCACTCACTAGCTCGCATTTAATCAATTAAAACAATATTTTGAATGTAGTAACATGCCTTAGAGAATCCACTCAATTCCTCATTGGATATACTCTCTATTTTCACACAAATTTTACTACACTCCCTACACTAAGTATATGTGAGAAGATTGATGTAAACATGTAGACTAACACTCACATATGTTATAACAAAGAAGACACTTTCTGGAATTATTAATACAACATGTATATGATCTTATGAATGGAATGCCACTACTTAGAAGCCAGAACCAGGGATACCATATGCTCATCCCAATTTCAAACTCCACATACTGAATCACATAACAATCAAGATAGAAGTCTAAGGGTTGTAATGGGGCTAAGGTATTGGCTAACAAAGAAAGGTTAAGGATAAACAAAAGTTCTTAAAGTGATAGTAAGCAAAGTAATGAAATCAACACTTAGAATTCAACTTTTGAATATAGCAACTAACTTCAAACACAAGGGAAAGATTCTTACACACTTAGGGCCGGATTCAAACTTTTGGACCCTTTCTTCAACAACCAATACTTGTGAGTTCATTCTCACTTATTTCTCAACTTGCCTTTTCTTGCCACTTTTGCCATTTAAACCTACAAACACACGAAAATAGCTTAAAACACTCTAATAAATATAAACTAACTGAGTAAATGCAAGGAAATAGGCTAACAAAGTCGCATAAATATGCTCCTATCAAACAACTCGATGCTTGAGGAGGCAATCATTCTAGGCTTCAAGGCATCAAACAACGAAGCAGAGTACGAGGCCTTACCGGTAGGCCTCCGAATGGGACAAGATATAGCAGTCAAAAAGTACACAGTCCATTCCGATTCTCAGCTCATCACTAGCCAGACTACCAAGGAGTATGCAACAAAGCATCCAAGGATGACACTATACCTCAAGAAGGTATAAAAGCAAGTTGAGGCGTTTCAGACTTACACCCTCACACAAGTGCCACAGATAGACAACACTTATGCAGACACCTTGGTAGCCTTAGGCTCCACTTTGGACCACCAGTACATACATTCCATCCCGATCGAGTATTTAGGAAAGTTGAGCATAGAAGAAGAACCAGCAGTTGAGGTGTTACAAGTCAATACAACCTCAAGATGGAAAGATCTCATCATCAACTAGCTAGTCAATAGGACACTCTTTGCAAAAAGATTAGAAGCTAGGAAGCTCTAAAACAAGGTAGCACACTGCTACATGTGGAACGACATTCTCATCAAAATATCCTTTTCAGGCCCACATCTCTGTTGCCTAGCGTCTCCCAATGACTTATAAGTTCTACCACTCAGGAGGTTGATCCTTAAGATAGTTGGTCCTCAACGCTAGTTACTACTGGCCCACCGTACATCAAGACGCTAAGGAATTTGTTCAAAGGTGTGACAGCTGCCAACGTTTGAACCTTGTACCTGCACTGTTTGCTAGTTGATAGGAGCATATTCATGCGACTTAATTAGCTTGTTCTCGTGCATTTATGTTGTGTTTACTTAGTTGTTTTAGTGTTTAAGGCCACTTTTGTGTATTTTCAGATTATAAGGCCAAAGTGTGCAAGAAGATGCAAATTGGAGTCTTTTGGAGCGAAAGAGGAATGAATGAGTTGAAGACTTGAAGAAACGACGAATTCCTACGCCAACGATGAATTCTTACCAAAACGAAGAATCCTACTCAAACAAGGTTTCCTATTTTAGGAAAGTTAACCCTAAGTTTCCCGTTTTGGTAACCTTTCCTAATCTTAAACGTTCGCATTTTCTAGCCACTTTGAAGTCCTTGTAGGCGCTTTCGGACACAAAACGAAGGCCCTAGGGCCCTTAACACCCTTTGCCGTGGGCTTTAGCCCAATTCCCTTCCCTTGCCGTGCAAGGGGGGTTATTTTGGCCCCATTTCATGCATTAAACCCTAACCCTAAACCCTAATTTCAACCTTGCAGCCGCACCCTAATTCAGCGACATTCATTCTAATTCCATCTCAGCCGCACCCTTTAATTCAACCTAGAATCTCATCCATCTATTCTATTAATCAGCCACCTTCACACACAAGAAGCCCTAGCCGTCACTCCCATTTTCATTTTAGCCGTCACACCCTAATTCTACACATTCAGCCACTTTTTCACATCCTTCCCATAAGCCGTAGCATTCACCCTAACACACCAATCATCCATACGCAGCCACCATCACAGATTCTCCCCCATACATACTCCCCAATCCGTGCATCATAGACCCCATTCATTCATTCTAAGCCGTGACTCCCATTAACCCTAAGCTATTCAGCCACACATCTCCATTCTAGCCCAAAAACCGTGTAGCCACCATAACCTAATTCACCCTAATCCGTGCAACACACATCCCCCATACATTCAATCCGCAGCCCCCTACACACACATATTCCTATCTAGCTATCACCCTAATTCTCCCATACACTCATCAGCCGTAGCCTCCATAACCCTAAATTCCTCCATTGCAGCCATCTTCCATACACCATCCAACACAGCCGCACCTTTCCTCCACTTTTCCAAGCCTTGCCGTGCCATCTCCACCACTCTCCACCACCTTACAAACCTTCCTACACAACCACATAATCTTGCCGCACCACCAAACAACCCTAAACCCATCCCTAAACCAGAAACACATCCAAAAACCACCCACAACCAATCTGCAGCAGAAGGAGAAGAGGAAAGAGGAGCTTTGACGCGCACCAATTCACGTGGATTCGTTGGGCGTTCTAGGTGTAATCAATCCTTTGTGCTTTATGTTTAAATTCATTTGTAATTCTCTTTTTGTGAACATGAGAGGGTAAATCCCCCTAGTTAGCTAGGGGGTGATTCGAAACCATGTTTATGCTTGCAATATGAATTGATTACTTTTGGTTGGAATTTCATGAATGATTGATTCAATTCGTTTAACTGTGTGATTGATAACTTGTTTGTGTATGTTTATTGAGAGTGCACGCTTAATGTTCATGCATGAATTTGACGCTAGAATATAAGTGAGTTTCACCTAATAGTTATGAACTTATATTCACAAGTAGTGGAGGTTGCTTATAAACAATCGCGTTAAATGAATTCTTGGCATAAGTTTCATGCAATCATAGTAACGAATGCCTCGTCAACACTTATAGTTTTCATGGTGCTTAATGATTCTTGCTTGTTTCTCTATTATGCAATTCATGTAGGGAACTTGTGGGGAATGCTTTGGGTTGTCGCATGCAATCATCCAATTCATTAACTTAAGGAAAACTTGACGGTTAATTTAAGCGGACCTAATTAACCCGGGGTGTTGAGTTTCATAATTTATCGAAAGACCAACTGAAAATCAAAGTGTATGCAAGTGTGACATGTGTGGAGAAGAACCTTTTAGCTAGCATTCATCCATATTTTCATTACATTCATATTTAGAATCTGCCTTAAACTACAATCTGTGCATTTTAATTAATTTCGTCAAAAACTCAATCCCCCTTACTTTTGTGTCCAATTTAGTTAGAAATTGTCTTAGTTTGTGTTTTTAAGTGTTTTGATTCATTTGATTACCCAATTTCGTCCAAAGTTACCAAAGTGCTCAAAACTGCCCAGAAAGTGATTTTAAGGCAGTTTTGAGTGTTTTGGGGCTGTTTTGAGTCTTTTGATTTGTTTGAGTGTTTTTATTGTTAGTTTTGCATTCTTTGAGTCTAGTTTAGTGTTTCAAACTTTATTTTACGTTTTTGAGTCAGTTTCCAAGTGATTTTGCAATCCCTCTTAATCCCCGGTTAAGAACGATCCCTACTTATTTGTATACTACAATTGTCACAAGAGGGTTTTACTTTGTTCAAAGGTGTGACAGCTGCCAACGTTTGAACCTTGTACCTGCACTGTCTGCTAGTGAGCTACATTCGTAAATAAACCCATGGTCATTTATGCAGTGGGCAATCGACCTAGTAGAGCCCATGTCGCCCGCTACTAGGGGCAAGGGCATGATTATCGTGGTTACTGACTACTCCACAAAGTAGGTAGAAGCTGAGGCCATGACCACTACTACTCAATTAGACATAGAACGCTTCATATGAAGGAACATCATTTGCCGATTTGCCATCTCTCAATCTATTGTCACTGATAACGACCCACAATTCGTGGGCAAAGACTTGGCGAAGTTCTTCTAGGAATATAGCATCAAGCAGCACATGTCTACACTTAAATATCCCTAAGGCAACGGGCAGATGAAGACATACAATCAGATAATCCTAAACTGCCTTAGGAAAACCCTCACACACAAGCAAGGAAAGTGGCCAGACAAACTTTCGGGTGTCTTATGGGCGTATTACACAACTAAATGACGAGCAACCAGTGAAACTCTTTTCTCCTTGGTATTCGGTTCAGAAGCAATCATGACTCCCAATGTTATTATGTCAAGCATTAGTACTATACTGTCAACTTTGGAGCAAAATAGAAAGAAGATGGCCATAAATCTAGATCTGGTAGAGATGGAACGCAAGAAGGTCATCACCTGCATTGTAACCTACTAGTAGCAGCTTATCTCCAACTACAACAAAAAGGCAAATATCTAGTAGTTTCATCTTGAAGATCTAGTATTAAGAAAAACATTCATTATTACCCGACAAAAAGGCTCCAAGAAGATGAATCATAATTAGGAAGGTCCGTACAAAGTTAGCAACAAAGGTAGCTATACACTCACCATCATGAACGACAAAAAGATTGACAAGTACTGGAATGCCTACAACCTACGAAAGTATTACACATGACCTTCCACTTTTCCCTGATAGGAGCACATTTATGCGACTTTGTTAGCTTATTTCCTTGCATTTATTTACTTAGTTTATGCTTATTAGAGTGTTTTAAACTATTTTCGTGTGTTTGTAGGTTCAATTGGCTCAAGTGGCAAGAAAAGGCAATTTGGAGCATTTTAGAGCAGTTTTGGACTTGAAATGGATAGTACATGCATGGAGCAAGATGGATGGACGAATTTGAAGTTCAAGAAGGGCTAAGAATATGCTAAAGAGATGGAAGAATTAATTCAAGACAAAGAAGATATGGAGCTCAATCCTAATCCTACACTACTTATGTTCCAGCTGCTAGGGGGTCCCTAATTATATTTGGACACCTAAATATATGATTCCAGAAGGTTTAATCCTAATTCTACAAGGGTACTGCACCTATTCCTTCTAGAAGAGTCAAGCCTTGCCGTGCACTCCCTTTCCCTTTCCCTCTAGGATCCTACCGCACCTTTCTTTCCCTTTTCCTCTTGGATTCTGATTTTAATCAGCGTTTTTCCTTGTGGATTTGGATTGCAAATCCTTCTCCAAAATTAATTAGGGTTTCTCCCTTTAAATATATGTATTCTGCCGCATAAAAAAAAACCACTCATCCATATCTCTCACACAATTAGAACAATCTATCCACCACACACAATAACCTAATTTCAGACAAATACCCTTGTGCCGCAGCAAGGAAGATAGGAGAAGAAGGGGTTTTGAGTTGTGACCTGCATCCAAGGATTGTACAATCTGCCATTGGATTGCTGGAGCGTCTTGGGTTCTTTCTATCCTTAGTTTTAGTTTCAATGTTTATTTTAGATTGCTTTTCAACTATGACAAACATGTGGAACTAATTTCTTTTTAGCTCGAGGTGAATTCGAAGCCATGGACATATGTTTTATATGAATTGATTTTCTCCAATTATTGTTTCGTAAAACATGAATGCGATTTACTTATCTATTTAATTGATAACTTATTCTTGTATGTTGATTACGAAGGCCTACTTAGTTTGCATGCATGAATTTGATGCTAAAATATAAAGGAATTTCACCTAGTCGTTATGAACTCATATTTATAAGTATTGGAAGTCAATAGTCATGATTGTGTTAAGTAAATCCATGGCAAGAGTATTATACAGTTCATAGTCACGAATGCCTTGTCAATGCTTATGATTTTCATAGAACTTAAGGATCTTTGATATGTATCTCTATCATGCAGTTCATATAGGGAATAATAATTGAAAATCGATTTGTATGCATGTGGTTCATGTGTGGAGAAAAATCCTTTAGCTAGCCTCTCACATTTGAATTCATTCAATTTCATACCAAATTTAGTTTGTTTCTGCAACTTATTAGTTTTAATTTAAATTCGCCAAACAAACCCCCCATTTAGTATTTTGAGTCTACTTAGTTTAATTTTCGTCCAAACTTGTTTCTAGTTCTTGTTTTGAGTCAATTTGCTTGTTTTGTGCTGTTTTGAGTTAGTTTAGCTTGTTTTGAGTTATTTGAGTCAGTTTAAGTTTAGTTTTCTGTTTTTGAGTCTAGTTTATTGATTTAGAGTTTAATTTGTGTAGATTAGTAGTCCCTCCTAATCCTCGGCCTAGAATGATCCTTATTTTCACATACTATAACTATCAAAAAGAAGGTTTAATTTGTGTGCTATTTTACATCACATCAAATTTTTGGCACCGTTGTCAATCCCCTTTTGTTTCTGTTCATGTCTTTTAGTTTTAGTTTCTGATTTTTGTTTTGTTGATTTTAGTACTAGTTTATGACTTGAAGTTCTTAACCTGTTCGTGCACATATCTTGGAGTTTGACGACAATTTTGAGCGAACTTTGAGAAGAAAGAGGAAGGAACCAGAACCTAATCCACCTAGTTCCAGCTCTGAATCTGAGCTTGAAGAAGACGAAGAGGAAGAGGAAGAACAAATCATGGCTGCAAATAATCAAACAATCAATGAACTTTCAGCCTTGGGATTGGACAATGTCGTACCCCTATGCATTCAATATCCTAGGGCAGCTCCAGACAAGACTGATGAGTTTGAATTAAAGTCTAGCTTGCTGCATCACATTCCCAAATATCATGGGCTGTCCATGGAATATCCAAACAAGCACTTGAAGGAATTCGAAGTAGTATGTTCAAGCATGACCCCAATCACCGTGGATGGCAACATTTTGAGGATGAAAGCTTTTCCATTCTCTCTTTTGGAAAGGCTAAGGATTGGTTATACGAATTGGCACCTGGAACTATTACCTCTTGGGAAAGCATGAAGAGAGCATTCTTAGAGAAATTTTTCCCAACATCGAGTCATTCTTTTAAGGAAGAAGATTAGTGGAATTTAACAAAACCAAGGAGAATCCTTTTCCGAAATATTATGAGTGTTTCAAGACTGTAGTTGCATCATCCCCTCAACATCAAATGAAAGAAGAGCTTCTAATTCAATATTTCTATGAAGGACTTCTACCAATTGAGAGACAAATGTTAGATGCCTCGACAGGAGGTGCTTTGGTTGACAAAACACTAGTTGATGCCAAAACCTTAATTGTAAATCGAGCCTTTAATGCACAACAATACGAGGGATTTGGACAAAGAGAACCCCCACATCAATAATAACAAGTGAAAGAGGTAAGTGCAATTTCTGAAATTCAATCTCAAGTGGCTAATCTCACTATTCTTGTGTGACAGGTTGTTGATGGATCGAAAGTGCAAAGAGCAAGTGTATGTGGCGTGTGCACTATGAATAGACATTCCAATGATCAATGTCCTCAATTGATAGAGAATGGAGGATGGGAAAGTGCCAATGCCATAGTATATGAAGGCCAAAATTAACCAAGGCATGATCCATATGCCAACACTTACAATCCGGGATGGAAGGATCACCCAAACATGAAGTGAAGGGAGCCTCAACAAACTCAACAACAAGGAGGATTTTGACAACGACCCACCGAGATATTTCAAAGGCCATTCATACCAATGCAACCTCAATCACATTCAGCCCAACCAAATTCAGGTATGTCTTTGGATAATGATAAAGTTATTCAATTAATCACCTCTTTGACACAGGGAGTGCAAAATCAAACCAAAGAGATGCAAAATCAAATTAAAAAGGTGGACAAATTGAAGAAGCAAAAGGGACAAGTAGCGGAGTTCATGGGACAGTTTAGAGAACAAGGTAAACTGCCTAGTTCAACTATTGTGAATCCAAGGGAAGGATTTGAAACCGCCAATGCCATCACTTTGAGAAGTGGCAAGGAGGTTGGAACCAACCCATAAACGTCCAAATCAAGTCAAAAGGAGGACGAAAAGCAGCTGCTAGAGGAAGAAGAGAATGCCAAGGCCATGGCAAGGGTAGAACGACCCTTGCCTCAGCCACCTAAAGACCCTAAACCGTCCAATTCAAGTAAGTTAGGTCCAAGTTCAGTTAATTCTAACCCTATTCCACCAAATGTGCCTTCCCTCATAGATTTATGCAATCTAAAAAAGAAGAGAGTGACAAGGACATTCTTGAGACGTTTAGAAAGGTGCAAGTCAATATCCTACTCCTTGATGCAATCAAGCAAGTTCCAAAGTATGCTAAATTTTTGAAAGACCTTTGCACAACAAGGAAAAGGATTTCAAACAAGGAAGTGGTAAGGGTAAGTGAGAATGTTTCAGCGGTTTTATAAAGGAAACTACCTCCTAAATGCAAAGATCCAAGTAGTTTCACAATCCCTTGTGTTATTGATAGGAGCATATTTAGGCGACTTAGTTGGCTTGTTCTTGTGCATTTACGTTGTTATTTCTTAGTTCTTTAAGTCTTTCAAGCCATTTTCGTATGTTTTCAAGTTCTAAAGGCTAAAGGAGCAAAGAAGTGCATTTTGGAGCACTTTTGGGCTAAAGATGGATAGCTTATGCTTGGAGCCAAAGTGTTGGACGAAATTGAAGACCAAGTGAGCCTAGAATCGAAGGAAGAAGGAGGAATCAAGAATTGGAAACTAGTTTCCATTATTGGGAGTTTCTATTTTTGAAGGTTTCCAAATAATGTTGGTTGCCTAAATCACATGTTCTAGAAGCCCTAGACATGTCCTAAATTGTGCCGCACCTTACCTTCTTTTTCTCTCCAAATTTCTGGCTTTAAAATCCTTTCCCTTTTCCTTGACGTGAGATTCTTTCCCATTCTTCCCAAAATCAGTCACAAATCTTGTTTCCTTTAATTCTTGGTCAAAGGCACATTCCTGATTTCTTTTTCCCTTTCTTGCCGTGAGTTTAATTCCCTTTCACCCAAAATCTGCAAGTTTAATTGCACTTTCCCCTTCTTTTCCTCCCTTTGCCACAAGACTTAGCCCTTTTCCTTAATTCCTGATTTCAATTACCTATTCTAAAGGGATTTAACTTAATTCCTGATTCTTAGAATTGATTTGGGGAATTAAACACTTACTTATTTCCTATACAAGCCTTGCCATGCCTTAATAAAGGGTTGGAAGGTCAGATTAGGGGGGATTCACCATTCGACATCCCTTGGACACAATTCTATACCTTGCCGCAGCTTCCTTCTAAACCCTTGACAATTTCTAACCTTCCACACCCTTTTCCGCACCACCACTCATCCATACACATCCTTAGATCCTTGTGCGGCAGCAATTAGGAGAGGAAGGAGGCCTTGAACGTTTCATGCTTGCAGATTAGAGCGTTTTTAGGTGTACTTCGTTCTTGTTTTCAATGTTTACCTTGTTATTACTCTCTGAGTTTGCTGTAATCATGAGTGGCTAAACCGCTAATTAGTTAGGGGAAAGTTTGAAGCCATGAACATGTTTGAGATATGAATTGATTTCTTCCAATTGTGATTTGTTAAGTTGTGATTGCAATTCAATTATCTGTTTTATTCAAAACTTGTTCTTGTATGTTGATTAAGGATGCATACTTAGTTTTCATGCATGAACTCAATGCTAGTTTATAAATGAGTTTCACCTAATCATCACAAGTTTATAAACATGAGTAGTGAAGGTTGCTAGTCACAACCGCGTTAATTGAATTCTTGGCAAGAGTATCATGCATTCATAGTTACAATTGCCTCGTTTACACTTATGATTTTCATAGAGCATAATGATCTCTCACTGTATCTCTTCTATGCATTCATGTTGAGGACCGTTGGAGAATAATTTGAATTGTCGCATGCATCATCCAATTCAATGACATAAGGAAAATTTGAGGGTTAATTAGTGCATCACGGTTAACTTGGGGTGTTGAGCATCATAGTTAGTGAAAAGTAGTTGGAAAATCGATTCATATACAAATGTGTCATGTGTGGAGAATGGACCTCTAACTAATCCATCCATCATCTTGTTTCCAAAAATTCGTTTTACAATCTGCCTAGTTTATTACTTGTTTTGTTATTTCAATTTTCGTCAAATCAAAACCCCCCTTTACTTTCTTGTTCTATAGTGTTTAGAATCTGTTTCGTTTGTGTTTTAAAGTGTTTTGAATCAACCTATAATCTTAAATTCGTCCAAAATTGTGTTAGAGTCAGAAACTGCCTAGTTAGTGTTTTTAGGCAGTTTTGAGTCTTTTGAACTTTTTTCGAGTCCTTTGAGTCTTTGTGAACGTTTTCAATTTTGTTTTTATGTTTTTGAGTCAGTTTAGAGGTTTTAGCAAGCCCTCCTAATCCCCAGTCCAGAATGATCCCTACTTGCATCCTTACTACAATTTGACAACAAAAGGGTTAATTTGTGTGCTTAACTATTTTCGCATCAGTTATTGGCAATACTAAGTTTGAACATGCTATGCTTGACTTAGATGTATCCATTAATGTCATGCCTTATCCTATTTATGCATCTATGAACTTATGAGAGCTGAAAAATGATGGAGTTTTTATTCAATTAGCCGATCGTTCTAATGCATATCCAAAAGGAGTTTTGGAAGATGTTTTTGTGCAGGTTAACCATTTGATCTTTCTAGCCGATTTCTATGTGCTTGAAATGGACGATTTTGCCCATTCTCCTCCATTGCCAATCTTACTTGGATGACCTTTCATGAAAACAGCCCAAACCAAGATTGATGTGGCAAGTGAGCGTTAACAATGGAGTTTGGTGGCGATATGATTAAATTCAATGTTTCTGAATCTGTTAATAATCCTAATGATGTTCTTCCTTGTTTTGTCATTGATGTAAATAAAAATATAGGGCAGGAACATTCAGTACTTATCAAGAAGGATGTATTTCAAACAACCATCGAAGAAGGAATTGGAGTGTAGCACAAGGAACACGCCACTACCCTTAAAACACCCAATCTGGCTGAAAGCATCCCTAGTGAATTCGTTAATAGTGCTGCTACTCTTGAGCCTTCGTCGCAGTATATTGGTAAGCCACCTATTCCAATTCAAATTCCCATTTCAACTAATAGGTTGTTACCTTCTTTGGTGCAGGTACCCAATCGAATCCAAGGTGGGGAGAGAGTTCACATTGACTTTAGGAAACTCAATGCTACAATCAGGAAGGATCACTACCCCCATTTCGTTCATAGATCCTTATTATGGGTACTTTGAGGAGCATGTCGTGGAGGATGTACCCTTCCATGCCGTTGGCCCTAGTGAAGCTTAAATGGAGGTATCGTCCAGCTGGAAGACGTTAAAACAAGCGCTTCTTGGGAAGCAACTCATGTGTTTAAATAAAGAAGACCTAGGAATCTCCAACTCCACAACCAGATTTGCGTTCCTTAACCTTACTCTTTATTGCTTTTACTTTGCCATAATTGTCATGTTTGTTAGTTGTGTTATTTGATTGTTACGTGTAAGTCTATGTTTGAAACATTGAGGACAATGTTTGGTTTAAGTGTTGGGGGGGGGGGAGTAAATAGATTCTTTTCACAATTAATTTTTGAATTTTATCACCTATCACTTCTAAAAGTTATTACTCACTGTTTTTAAGTGTTTTTATTGTGTTTTGAAGTGTTTTAATGTGTCCTATAATAGAAAATCCAAAAATTTAAAAAACCAAAATCGAAAAACGTTTTGAAAAAAAACCAAAAAGAGTCATTTTTAGAGTTGTTTTTTATTTTTGTTTGTGTCTTAGGGTACCTTCCAACACAATGATGAGGATTTGGTTTTTAAGTGCATGACTATTAAAGAAAGTTACAAACATGGATGAAAGTTGATTTACCCTTTGGTTTATGATTAGTTGTAGTTGTCATTTACGAATTCACATGTAATCACAGAGGAAAAAAATCAGTTTTTGTAACATGCTTGAAGGAAAACTTAAACTAATGCTACAACCTTGAGAGAATTGAGCCTAAACTTTGTTTGGATAGTTATTAATCTGTAATGTTTTTTGTTCTATAGTTGTTGCATGATCTCATTATTTCATTGCTTGGTTGCTACTTAGAATGCGTTTTCATCGTTAGAGTTCCAAATACTAGAACTCATGCCTGTTTCATTCAAAGCATAAAATTGAGTGCATAACATACAATAAGATGAAGTTGTTTAGTTAAACCAGAGCCAAAAAGCCTTACCCTTTGCATATGTATTGTAGGTTTAACCCCTTTGAGCCTTATTCAGCCTATTTTCTTTGTTAGCTGATAGGAGCATATTCATGTGACTTAAATGGCTTGTTCTCGTGCATTTACGTTATGTTTCTCTCGTTATTTTAGTCCTTTATGCTTCTTTTGTGTGTTTTCAGGTTCTAAGGGCTTAGGGAGCAAGAAAGTGCATTTTGAGGCTATTTGGAGCATTTTTGGGCATGGATTGGATAGCTTATCCATGGAGCCAAGAGGATGGACGAATTTGAAGGCCTTGTATTCACTTTGGACATAAAACAAAGGGCCTAGCCCATTCTCTCTTAAACCAACCCCAAGGCCATGCATTTCCTTCCAATTCCAAAATCCACAATCACTTCAAAAGCCATGCAAATCCATATTCAACACTCTAAACTACAACCATGCAGCCACACATTCTCCATCCACCACTTTCCAACCTTTCCACATGCACATTCATCATTGCACCACAATTCAACACATGCATTCACACACCAACTCACACTTCCTTTGCCGTGCATTCCCAAACCCTTCACATGCATTTCCTTCATCATTTCCAACCCACATGCACCCTTTATTCTTCATCATTACACCACCATTCATTCTTTAATCCACATACATTCATCATCATTCACTCTAACTTCAATTCACATGCAAACACATGCATTTACACAACACCAAAACATCTTGTGCCGTGCATCCCTTATGACCATTTTCAGATTTCCTCTATGCATTCACATGCATTTCCAACCTAGCAACACCCCTTTAATCATTCCTAGATGCCACTCACATGCCTTCACATTCATTTTCAACAACAATCACTTCAAATGTCA
This sequence comes from Pyrus x bretschneideri, assembly GCF_019419815.1. Classification (NCBI taxonomy): domain Eukaryota; kingdom Viridiplantae; phylum Streptophyta; class Magnoliopsida; order Rosales; family Rosaceae; genus Pyrus; species Pyrus x bretschneideri. The sequence continues at coordinate 295,933 of NW_025999841.1, forward strand.
TGCATTCACATGCATTTACACAACACCAAAACATCCTTGCCGTGGGCATTCTTTGCATTTCCAGCATCTTCACATGCCTTTCCAGCTTTCCCTTTTATTTCCAGCTCTCATTCTTCATCATTGCAGCCACCTACATGCATTATTTATTAAATCTTCATCATGCATCCAGATTTTCAGCAAGAAAACATCCTTGCCGTGGGCATTCTTTGCATTTCCAGCACATACACACACCTTCACATGCAATTCCAGCTTTCACATGTTTTCCTAGATGTTTTTCCATCATTAATTAGCCACTTGCATCCTAAACAAACAGCCATATACACCTCCATTCCTCCTATAAAAACCCTTGCATTCTCATTCATTTGTCATTCAATTCACTCTCCATTTTTCATACACAACACACCACAAACACATCCATTCTTCCCTAGCCGTGAGTCCCACTTCCATTTCCTGCATCTTCACTTCCATTTCCATCACTTCCCATCCCTCTAAAACACTATCCAACCATCAACATATCCTTAGACCTTGTGCCACAACGAAGAGGAGGAGAAGAGTGCCTAAACGTTCATACAATTCAAGTTTGAGTTGTTGGAATTTTTAGGTGTTGCTTTTCCTCGATTGCAATGTTTAATTTCAATTCTCTTTGTCTTGTACGTATGAGGAACTAAACCCCCCTTGGCTAGCGGGGGATTCGAAATATATGTTTACGCTTGCAATATGATTTGATTACTTCTAATTACGTTTCATAAGTTGTGAATTCAATTTGTTTAACTATTTGATTGATAACCTATTTATGTATGTTTATTGAGAGTGCACGCTTAATTTTCATGCATGAATTTGACGCTAGAATATAAGTGAGTTTCACGTAATAGTTATGAACTTATATTCACAAGTAGTGGAGGTTGCTTATAAACAATCGCGTTAAACATATTCTTGGCATAAGTTTCATGCAATCATAGTAACGAATGCCTCGTCAATACTTATAGTTTTCATGTTGCTTAATGATTCTTGCTTGTATCTCTATTATGCAATTCATATAGGGAACTTGTGAGGAATGCTTTGGATTGTCGTATGCAATCATCCAATTCATTAACTTAAGGAAGACTTGACGGTTAATTTAAGCGGACCTAATTAACCCGGGGTGTTGAGAATTCATGGTTTATTGAAAAGCAATTAGAAATCGTTTTGTATGCAAGTACAACATGTGTGGAGATGAACCCCTTAGCTAGCTTCCCATCCATTCACTTCCGTCAAATCCGTATTTACAATTTGTTTTCTTTGCAATCTATCCATTTTAGTTTAATCTCGTCCAAACCTAAATCCCCCCTCCATATTTTGTTTAAGTCTTAGTCTTAATCTTTCTTATTTTTAGTTTTGCATTCTTCGCATTAAATAGTGTTTTAAACTTGTTTTTACGTTTTTGAAGTCAAGTCCAAGTGATTAACAATCCCTCCTAATCCCCGGTCCAGAACGATCCCTACTTACATACTTATACTACAATTGTCAAAAAGAGGGTTTAATTTGTGTGCGTATAATTCCCGCATCAAATTTTGGCGCCGTTGCCGGGGATTAGCAACTTTGCTAATCTCTTGGATTGTTTTTTTTTCTTTTGTTTTTATTTTATTCCAGATTCTTAATCTTGTTTTGTTTCTTGTTTTAGGTACTAGTTTATGACTCGGAGTTCTCATCCGATTCTTGAACATATCTCGAGCTTTAACGCCGATTTCGAGCGAGAATTGAGACGAAAGAGAAAGAACTCAGAACCTAGCGAATCAAGTGAAAGCTCCGAGTCCGTTTCTGAATCTGAAGAAGAACCCAAGACAACAGTGGGTGAAGAAGACATGGCAGCAGACAACCGAACAATCAAGGAGCTTTCCGCTTCGGGATTGGCCAATGCCGCCCCATTATGCATTCAATACCCCGTGGCTGCCCAGGGCAAGACCGATGAATTCGAGTTGAAGTCAAGCTTGTTGCACCACATTCCGAAATACCATGGGCTTTCCATGGAAGATCCCAACAAGCATCTCAAGGAGTTCGAGGTTGTTTGTTCGAGCATGACACCCATAAATGTCGACGGGAACATTCTGATGATGAAGGCTTTTCCATTCTCACTTTTGGAAAAAGCGAAGGATTGGCTTTTCGAATTAGCACCCGGAACGGTTACATCTTGAGATAGTATGAAAAGAGCTTTCTTGGAGAAGTTTTTCCCAACTTCAAGAATCATTCTCTTGAGGAAACGGATTAGTGGTATCCAACAAAATCAAGGTGAATCGTTTCCGTCTTATTATGAACGTTTTAAATCACTTGTTGCTTCTTGTCCACAACATCAAATGAAGGAGGAGCTACTCATTCAATACTTCTACGAAGGACTCCTTCCAATGGAACGCCAAATGATTAATGCCTTGGCGGGAGGTGCGTTGGTGGATAAAACTCCGTGGGCTGCAAAAGTTCTAATTGCCAACCGAGCACATAATGCACAACAATACGAAGGTGTTGGACAAAGAGACCCCCCACGGCAACACCAAGTCAATGAGGTAAGTGCCATAACCGAACTTCAAAATCAAATGGCTAACCTTACTACGTTGCTTTCTCAGGTGGTGGAAGGTCCAAAAGTCAAAACCATAGCTTCTTGTGGCGTATGTTCCATGCAAGGACACCCTACAGACACGTGCCCACAATTGATTGAGAATGGGGGATGGGAGAGTGCAAATGCCATTGGATTTCCAAGCCACAATCAACCAAGGAATGATCCATATTCCAACACATACAATCCGGGTTGGAGAGACCATCCAAACTTCAAGTGGAGGGAGCCCCAACAACCTCAACAACAAGGAGGCTTTAGACAACAACCCCCGGGGTTTTACACCAGAACCCACAGCCAAGACCAAAACCAACCACAATCTAGCCAAAACCATCAAGGTACGTCTTTAGATAATGCTACAGTTCTTAAGTTACTTACTAGTCTGTCTCAGGGACAAGAAAATCAAAACAAGGCGATGCAAAACCAAGACCAAAGGGTGGACCAATTAGAGAAGCAAATAGGGCAGATTGCGGAGTTTGTGGGACAATTCCGAGATCAAGGCAAGCTTCCAAGCTCAACAATTGTCAATCCAAAGGGTGGCTTTGAAACCGCCAATGCAATCACCTTAAGAAGTGGTAAGGAAGTTGGAACCACCTCGCAACCACAAAAATCAAGTCAAGACGAGGAGGACAAGTTGTTGCAAGAAGAAGCACAGGGAGCAAAGCTCACGGCCAAGGATGACCAAACCTTGCCAAATTCATCTAGACCTCCTAAACCATCCCAAACCACCAAGGTAAGTCCCAATTCGACTTTTTCTAGTTCTATTCCACTAAACGTGCCCTTTCCTGGCAGGTTTAGGCAATCAAAGAAGGAAGAAGCCGAGAAGGACATTCTAGAGACCTTTCGGAAAGTTCAAGTCAATATCCCGCTCCTTGATGCGATTAAGCAAGTTCCAAGGTATGCTAAGTTTTTAAAAGAACTTTGTACAACAAGGAAAAGGATCTCGAACAAAGAGGTGGTTCAGGTAAGTGAAAATGTCTCTGCTGTGTTACAAAGGAAATTACCCCCTAAATGCAAAGATTCGGGTAGTTTTACAATTCCGTGTGTTATTGGTAGTACTAAGTTTGAACAATGCATGTTAGATCTAGGTGCTTCAATTAACGTCATGCCATACTCGATTTATGCTTCAATGAACCTTGGTGAATTGAAAAATGATGGTGTGATTATTCAGTTGGCCGATAGATCTAATACCTATCCAAAGGGCGTATTGGAAGATGTCTTAGTACAGGTGAATAATTTGATCTTCCCGGCGGATTTCTATGTCCTTGAAATGGAGGAAACCACCCATGCTCCACCCTTGCCGATTCTTCTTGGGAGGCCATTCATGAAGACGGCCCGAACAAAGATAGATGTGTTTAAAGGCACTTTAACGATGGAATTCGATGGGGAAGTGATTGATTTCAATATTTCTGAAACTATGAAATTTCCTAATGATAATCACTCATGTTTCTCTATTGATATTCTTGATTCTTTGGTGCAGGTACCTAATCTATTCCATGCTATGGGTTCCAATTGAGCCTAAGAAGGTCTCGTCCGGCTGCAAGACGTAAAAGAAAGCGCTACTTGGGAGGCAACCCAATACACTGAATAAAACAAAGCTTGTTCATTGATTTCCGATAGATTACAAAAAAAAAAAAAAAAAAAAAAAAAAAAACATGGCAGAAAGATGGAGCCTTCACAAGGGTTGTGTACGTGAGGCCCCACTACGTGGCAACACTCTAGGAGCAGGAGGCATCGGAGAGGGAGCCATCGGAGCAGGAGCCATAGGAGCAGGAAGCATAGGAGCGGGAGGCACCGAAGATAGATCATTCAAGGCCCCAAACCTTGGTGGAACGCTGGATGACCCAGGAAAGAGGTGCTTCTGGAAGAAAGCTGCAAGCCTTTGATGGTCATCAAGCTCATCAAGCTTCCTCTTCATGCCTGTCGAATAATTGTTGGCAAGCACGTGCAAACTTCGATTCTCGTACTTAAGCTGTTTGATTTCTTGCTTAAGACTCTCCACCTCCGCCATCAATGATTCAACCTGACGGGAGCGAGCAAGTAGGCGTTGGCCCATGTTGGACACAGAGCCAGCGCACTGAACACTCAGAGCCAGGGATTCTTGAACGGCCAACTCATCAGACCATCCTGAAAGCAGCTGACTGTCTTTGGGAGTGAGGAGGTTCCGAGCTACTATCGTAGCCGTTGTTGCATCAGTCATCACAGAGTCCTCACCTGTAAGAGGGCCATGAGAAGATAAGAAAGACGGGCACCATACCTTACCCTGACGAGGCGCAACCGGATCACTGCTTAGACTCAAATCTAAGCAAAAGTTAGATGGGTTAGATGAGCTAGCCATTGTTCAAGAAGTTAAAAGAGAAGGATGGAGTAAAATTTCGACGGGCCAGAGACGATTTTTGGGCAATCTTCAAAGTGTGCATGCTAGAGGTGATCAATCACCTCTATTAAAGGAGAGGCGTTCACCGATTCAGAAATGAAGAGACTCCACTCTTCAAAGCCGGATTTTCTGGCGTAAAGATCGCCAGCTCTTCAGACGCAATCCCGGCTTTTCAGAAAGCGTGTGTAACTTTGTCAAAAGCTCCCGGCTTTTCAGAAGACGCGTGGAAGGCGAGAAAGCAGCTGCACACTTTTGTCGACAAACGTGGGTGACAAAGCCGAAAGCTCCCGGCTTTTCAGAAAGCGTGTGCCACTTTGTCAAAAGCTCCCGGCTTTTCAGAAGACGCGTGCCACTTTGTCAAAAGCTCCCGGCTTTTCAGAAGACGCGTGGAGGACATTGCCGCATCCGCACTGCCATTTGCCATTACAATTCCTATATACATCAACGTTCATGGCCAGGCATACACCCACAAACGCATAACTTTCCTTCTCGGCCGAAAATGTAAGCTGCAACCAACCCTCTCAAACATGCTCAGTTTTCTCCTTCTCTTGAGAACACATTTTCAACCATAGATGTATCCCCCAAAGAAGATACCAAATGCCTGGAGTACAAAGGAGGTAAGAGGAAACGGTGGATCGAAGCATGTGGAGACATTCGCTGCCTCTTCGAAAGCAAAGGTATCTTATATCATTAAGGGCGAAAGCAAAGGTATCTCATATCATGCTCTTTCCCTGTCTTTTCCTTTGTCCTTGATATTACTTGCATGGCAAAGTGAAAGAAGCAATCAGCCGGCACTTGGAGTCTACCTGGACTCTATTCCCTGGTTGCTTACCTAGCGTTGCTCTCGAGTAGTCATCTTCAACGGTTGATACACTTCCAGAGAAGGGACCACTTCTGCAAAGGGGAGCAAGTAAGGCAAAGGAAAATGATACATTGAAGCATGAGGAGACAAGCATATGCTGAGCTATCCTCTAACCCTCTTCAATACGAATTGGAGAGATTGAACAAAGAAACAGATAAAAGGAGTAAGCTCAGACCTTCGGGGGAGACCAAAAGAATCCTGCTGCCCAGTTCAAGAGTAGCACAAAGGAAAATCAACGATCGGAGGAAACCAAAAGAATCTCCAGCTCAGTTCAAGAGTAGCTTGTGGAAAAACTCAAGATGAAGCCTCACTGCAATCACCAAGGAGAAGATGGAATTTACACTTCATAACCAGATTTGCATCCCTAAACTCTTCTCTTTGTTAGATACATTCTGCCATGTTTAGTATGTTGAGTTGCTGTTTATGTGTTTACTTTTGTTTGGTGTGTTTTAAGCTTAAAACATTGAGGACAATGTTTAATTTAAGTGTGGGGGGGTAACTAAGTATATTTGATGCAAATTCGTGGGATTTTATCACCCATAACTTCAAGTGTTGTTCCTTGCTGTTTTAAAATGTTTTTGAGCTGATTTGGAGTGTTTTAGTGTGTTTTGTTTTATAACTCCGAAAATCACATAAAAATTTGAAAAAAAAAAAAACATGTTTTGAAAAGCCTAAAAAGAGTGTTTTGAGTCGTTTTTGTGTGTTTGTGTCGTAGGTCACCTTCCAACACAATGATGAGGATTTGGTTTGTAATTGCATGACTGTTAAAAAGAGTTATAAACATGGAGAAAAGTTTGATTTACTCTTGGTATATGCTTGGTTATGGTTATAATGTATGACTTCACATGCAATCATAAAAGAAAAATTAGTTTTTGTAATATGCCTGAAGGAAGGAACTCAAACAAACGCTACAACCCTGAGAGACTTGAGCCTATAACGTTCTTCGGAGAGTATAATCTGTGATTTCTTGTTTTCTAAAGTCGTTGCATGATCTCATTATTCTTTGCTTGGTTACTACTTAGAAGGCGTTTCATCATATAGTTCCAAATGCTAGAACTCATGCCCATTTCATTCAAAGCATGTTATTGATTTGCATAACACATATTCAAGAAGAAGTTGTGTAGTGACCACCACCATAAGCCAAATAGCCTTACTTCCCATATTTCGTATATGTTGTAAGTTTTAACCCCGTTGAGCCTTGTTTAGCCTTTATTCTTTGTTTACCCACATTTTCCTCACCTAGCCTAGTTTAGGACAATTCCCACCCTTGTTCTTAAAAGATAGTGAGCATGACTTAATTGAATTCCTTTTGAGTTACATTATGAAAGAAAATGAGTGTGGGGGAGAGAATGTTTAAGTGTTTATGTATGTTTTGAGATTCAAAAGAAAAGAAAAAAAAAAAAAAAGAAAAGAAAGAAAGAAAGAAAAAAAAAAAAAAAAAAAAAAAAAAAGCTTGAAAAAAATGAAAGAATGAGTGATTGAAGGAAGGGTCCAAAACACCAATTCGGGCCGTAAATTGTCTAAATTCTCCCTTTTTGTTCAAAAGTTGAGTTTTCATTCAAAAGTGAATTCTAAGTTGATTCAAGTGCTTTGCTCACTATTTCTTTAAGAACCTTTGTTTTCCATATCCCTTCTTTGTTATCCACACGCCCCGAACCCCATTACAACCCGTGACTTCAATCTTGAGTGTTATGTGTTTCAATTTGTGGAGTTTGAACTTGGTATGAGCATATGATGTCACTGGTTCTCGCGTCTAAGTAGTAGCATTCTATTCATGAGAACATATCTAAACATGCTTATTAACTCCAGAAATTGCGTTCTTTGTGATACATATATGTGAGTGTTCGGTTTCATGTTTACATCAATCTTCTCACATATACTTAGTGTAGGGTGTGTAGTCAGAAAATCTGAGTGAAAATTGAGTGCATATCTTGTGAGGAATTGAGCAAACTCTCTAAGGCATGTTACTACATTCAAAATATGGTTTTAAATGCTTAATTATGAAATAGTATGTGGTGACTATGATTAAGAATGTACTTAAGTGTGAAGATGACTAAAATCTGTGGGAATGATGATTTTTAACATGTCATGTGCATTGGAAATCCCTAAAGACGATTGTTGGAAGGTTTAGGTTTTGTTTTGTTTTTCTGTTTTGCTCGAGGACTAGCAAAAGATAAGTGTGGGGGAGTTTGATAGGAGCATATTCATGCGACTTAAATGGCTTGTTCTCATACATTTACGTTATGTTTCTCTCGTTATTTTAGTCCTTTATGCTTCTTTTGTGTGTTTTCAGGTTCTAAGGGCTTAGGGAGCAAGAAAGTGCATTTTGAGGCTATTTGGAGCATTTTTGGGCATGGATTGGATAGCTTATCCATGGAGCCAAGAGGATGGACGAATTTGAAGGCCTTGTATTCACTTTGGACATAAAACAAAGGGCCTAGCCCATTCTCTCTTAAACCAACCCCAAGGCCATGCATTTCCTTCCAATTCCAAAATCCACAATCACTTCAAAAGCCATGCAAATCGATATTCAACACTCTAAACTACAACCATGCAGCCACACATTCTCCATCCACCACTTTCCAACCTTTCCACATTCACATTCATCATTGCACCACAATTCAACACATGCATTCACACACCAACTCACACTTCCTTTGCCGTGCATTCCCAAACCCTTCACATGCATTTCCTTCATCATTTCCAACCCACATGCACCCTTTATTCTTCATCATTACACCACCATTCATTCTTTAATCCACATACATTCATCATCATTCACTCTAACTTCAATTCACATGCAAACACATGCATTTACACAACACCAAAACATTTTGTGCCGTGCATCCCTTATGACCATTTTCAGATTTCCTCTATGCATTCACATGCATTTCCAACCTAGCAACACCCCTTTAATCATTCCTAGATGCCACTCACATGCCTTCACATTCATTTTCAACAACAATCACTTCAAATGTCATGCATTCACATGCATTTATACAACACCAAAACATCCTTGCCGTGGGCATTCTTTGCATTTCCAGCATCTTCACATGCCTTTCCAGCTTTCCCTTTTATTTCCAGCTCTCATTCTTCATCATTGCAGCCACCTACATGCATTATTTATTAAATCTTCATCATGCATCCAGATTTTCAGCAAGAAAACATCCTTGCCGTGGGCATTCTTTGCATTTCCAGCACATACACACACCTTCACATGCAATTCCAGCTTTCACATGTTTTCCTAGCTGTTTTTCCATCATTAATTAGCCACTTGCATCCTAAACAAACAGCCATATACACCTCCATTCCTCCTATAAAAACCCTTGCATTCTCATTCATTTGTCATTCAATTCACTCTCCATTTTTCATACACAACACACCACAAACACATCCATTCTTCCCTAGCCCTGAGTCCCACTTCCATTTCCTGCATCTTCACTTCCATTTCCATCACTTCCCATCCCTCTAAAACACTATCCAACCATCAACATATCCTTAGACCTTGTGCCACAACGAAGAGGAGGAGAAGAGTGCCTAAACGTTCATACAATTCAAGTTTAAGTTGTTGGAATTTTTAGGTGTTGCTTTTCCTCGATTGCAATGTTTAATTTCAATTCTCTTTGTCTTGTACGTATGAGGAACTAAACCCCCCTTGGCTAGCGGGGGATTCGAAATATATGTTTACGCTTGCAATATGATTTGATTACTTCTAATTACGTTTCATAAGTTGTGAATTCAATTTGTTTAACTATTTGATTGATAACCTATTTATGTATGTTTATTGAGAGTGCACGCTTAATTTTCATGCATGAATTTGACGCTAGAATATAAGTGAGTTTCACGTAATAGTTATGAACTTATATTCACAAGTAGTGGAGGTTGCTTATAAACAATCGCGTTAAACATATTCTTGGCATAAGTTTCATGCAATCATAGTAACGAATGCCTCGTCAATACTTATAGTTTTCATGTTGCTTAATGATTCTTGCTTGTATCTCTATTATGCAATTCATATAGGGAACTTGTGAGGAATGCTTTGGATTGTCGTATGCAATCATCCAATTCATTAACTTAAGGAAGACTTGACGGTTAATTTAAGCGGACCTAATTAACCCGGGGTGTTGAGAATTCATGGTTTATTGAAAAGCAATTAGAAATCGTTTTGTATGCAAGTACAACATGTGTGGAGATGAACCCCTTAGCTAGCTTCCCATCCATTCACTTCCGTCAAATCCGTATTTACAATTTGTTTTCTTTGCAATCTATCCATTTTAGTTTAATCTCGTCCAAACCTAAATCCCCCCTCCATATTTTGTTTAAGTCTTAGTCTTAATCTTTCTTATTTTTAGTTTTGCATTCTTCGCATTAAATAGTGTTTTAAACTTGTTTTTACGTTTTTGAAGTCAAGTCCAAGTGATTAACAATCCCCCCTAATCCCCGGTCCAGAACGATCCCTACTTACATACTTATACTACAATTGTCAAAAAGAGGGTTTAATTTGTGTGCGTATAATTCCCGCATCATTAGCCACATTATCCTTACCTAGCCTGGATTAGGACTACCTATACCCTTGTTCTTAAAGAATAGTAGAGCATGACTTAGAGGGAATTCCTTTTGACCAACATTATGTAGAAAAACAAGTGTGGGGGAAAGTTTCTCGTTGGAAATTTATGAGGTTGTACGTTTTGTGTCCCAAAAAAAAAAAACAAAAGAAAAAAGAAAATAAAACGTGAAAAAGAAAGAAAAAGAAAGGAAAAGAGTTGAGAAATAAGTGAGAATGAACTCACAAGTATTGGTTGTTGAAGAAAGGGTCCAAAAGTTTGAATCTGGCCCTAAGTGTTGTGTAAATCTCCCATGGGTGTTTAAAGTTGATTTCTGCATTCAAAAGTGAATTCTAAGTGTTTATTTCATTACTTTGCTTACTATTGCTTTAAAAACCTTAGACCCGTTACAACCCTTAGACTTCTATCTTGATTGTTATGTGTTTCAATATGTGGAGTCTGAAATTGGTATGAACATATGGAATCCCTGGTTCTCGGGTCTAAGTAGTGGCATTCCATTCATGAGATCATATACATGTTCATATTAATAATTCCAGAAAGTGCTTTCTTTGTTATAACATATGTGAGTGCTAGTCTACATGTTTACATCAATCTTCTCACGTATACATAGTGTAGGGAGTGTAGTCAGAAATTCTGTGCGAAAATAAAAAGTATATCCGGTAAGGAATTGAGGGAATTCTCTAAGGCGTGTTACTACATTCAAAATGTTGTTTTAATTGATTAAATACGAGCTAGTGAGTGGTGACTGCGGTTAAGTGTTTACTCAAGAGTAAAGAGAGTAAAAATCTGTGGGAGTAGTGATTTTTAATGTCATGTTGCATTGGAAATCCCTGAGGCAAATGTTGGAAGGTCTAGATTTTGTTTTGTTTATTTTGTTTTGCTCGGGGATTAGCAAAAGCTAAGTGTGGGGGAATTTGATAGGAGCATATTTATGTGACTTTGTTAGCCTATTTCCTTGCATTTATTTACTTAGTTTATGTTTATTAAAGTGTTTGAAGCTATTTTCGTGTGTTTGTAGGTTCAATTGGCTCAAGTGGCAAGAAAAGGCACTTTGGAGTATTTTAGAGCAGTTTTGGGCTTGGAATGGTTAGCACATGCATGGAGCAAGATGGATGGACGAATTTCAAGTTCAAGAACAGCTAAGAATATGCTAAAGAGATGGAAGAATTAATTCAAGACAAAGAAGATAAGGAGCTCAGCAAGAAAGAAGGAAGCATGAGCCAAAATACCTTATTTTGTCTTAGCCAATCCTAATCCTACACTACCTATGTTCCAGCTACTAGGGGGTCCAAAATTATATTTAGACACATAAATACATGATTTTAGAAGGTTTAATCCTAATTCTACAGGGGTGGCACACTTATTCCTTCTAGAAGAGTCAAGCCTTGCCGTGCACTCCCTTTCCCTTTCCCTCTAGGATCCTGCCGCACCTTTCTTTCCCTTTTCCTCTTGGATTCTGATTTTAATTAGCATTTTTCCTTGTGGATTTGGATTGCAAATCCTTCTCCAAAATTAATTAAGGTTTCTCACACAATTAGAACAATCCATCCACCACACATAATAACCTAATTTCAGAGAAATAACTTTGTGCTGCAGCAAGGAAGGTAGGAGAAGAAGGGTTTTGAGCCAAGACCTGTATCCAAGGATTGTGCAATCTGCCATTGGATTGCTAGAGCGTCTTGGGTTCTTTCTATCCTTAGTTTTAGTTTTGATATTTATTTTAGATTGCTTTTCAACTATGACAAACATGTGGAACTAATTTCTTTTTAGCTAGAAGTGAATTCGAAGCCATGGACATATGTTTTATATGAATTGATTTTCTCCATTTATTGTTTCGTAAAACATGAATGTGATTTACTTATCTATTTAATTGATAACTTATTCTTACATGCATGAATTTGATGCTAAAATATAAGGGAATTTCACCTAATCGTTATGAACTTATATTTATAAGTAGTGGAAGTCACTAGTCATGATTGTGTTAAGTAAATCCATGGCAGGAGTATCATGAAGTTCATAGTTACAAATGCCTTGTCAATGCTTATGATTTTCATAGAACTTAATGATCTTTGATATGTATCTCTATCATGTAGTTCATATAGGAAACTTGATAAGAATAATTTGATTACGTCATTGAGTCCAATTCAATGAAATTAGGAAAATCTGAAAGTTAATTTGTGCAGTACACGGTTAACTTGGGGCATTGTCATTCATTGTTTATTGGAATAATAATTGGAAATCGATTTGTATGCATATGGTTCATGTGTGGAGAAGAATCCTTTGGCTAGCCTTTCACCCTTTAATTCATTAAATTTCGTACCAAATTTAGTTTGTTTCTGCAACTTATTAGTTTTGATTGAAATTCACCAAACAAACCCCCCATTTAGTATTTTGAGTCTACAGAGTTTAATTTTCATCCAAACTTGTTTCTAGTTCATGTTTTGAGTCAATTTGCTTGTTTTGTACTGTTTTGAGTTAATTTAGCTTGTTTTGAGTTATTTGAGTCAGTTTAAGTTTAGTTTTCTATTTTGAGTCTAGTTTAGTGATTTAGAGTTTAATTTGGGTAGATTAGCAGTCCCTCCTAATCCCTGGCCTAGAACGATCCCTACTTTCACATACTACAACTATCAAAAAGAGGGTTTAATTTGTGTGCTATTTTACATGACATCAAATTTTTGGTGTCGTTGCTAGGGTTTAGCAAAATTGCTAATCCCCTTTTCTTTCTGTTCATGTCTTTTCTTTTTAGTTTCTGAATTTTGTTTTGTTGATTTTAGGTACTAGTTTATGACTCGAAGTTTTCAACCTGTTCGTGCACATATCTTGGAGTTTGACGACGATTTTGAGCGAACTTTGAGAAGAAAGAGGAAGGAGCCAGAACCTAACGAATCTGAGTTTGAAGAAGACAAAGAAGAAGAGGAAGAACAAAGCATGGCTGCGGATAATCAAACAATCAAGGAACTTTCAACCTCGGGATTGGACAATGTTGTACCCCTATGCATTCAATATCCTAGGGCAGCTCCAGACAAGACTGATGAGTTTGAATTAAAGTCTAGCTTGCTGCATTACATTCCCAAATACCATGGGCTGTCCATGGAAGATCCAAACAAGCACTTAAAGGAATTCGAAGTGATATGTTCAAGCATGACCCTAATCACTATGGATGGCAACATTTTGAAGATGAAAGCTTTTCCATTCTCTCTTTTGGCACCTGGAACCATCACCTTTTGGGAAAGCATGAAGAGAGCATTCTTAGAGAAAATTTTCCCAACTTCGAGAGTCATTCTTTTGAGGAAGAAGATTAGTGGAATTCAACAAAACCAAGGAGAATCCTTTCCGGCATATTATGAGCGTTTCAAGACTGTAGTTGCATCATCCACTCAACATCAAATGAAAGAAAAGCTTCTAATTCAATTTTTGGACGAAGCACTTCTTCCAATTGAAAGACAAATGTTAGATGCCTCGGAAAGAAATGCTTTGGTTGACAAAACACCAGTTGATGCCAAAACCTTGATTGCAAATCGAGCCTTGAATGCACAACAATATGAGGGAGTTGGACAAAGAGAACCCCCACAACAACAACAACAAGTGAATGAGGTAAGTGAAATTTCTGAAATTCAATCTCAATTGGCTAATCTCACTGTTCTTGTGTCGCAGGTTGTTGATGGATCCAAAGTGCAAAGAGCAAGTGTATGTGGCGTGTGCATTATGCAAGGACATTCCAATGATCAATGTTCTCAATTGATAGAGAATGGAGGATGGGAAAATGCCAATGCCGTAGGATATCAAGGCCAAAATCAACCAAGGCATGATCCATACGCCAACACTTACAATCCAGGATAGAGAGATAACCCAAACAAGGACTTATCGCAAGAATTACGCTCTCTTCCCAGGGACCAACTGAAGGAAGATTTGTGAAAAACATGTTCATTTAAGCAACATCAATAGCATGCAATTAACAATTAAAGGCGGAATCATGCTTGTATGCACTTAAAACAAAACATTTACCCATGAAATTCAAAGCCTAGTAGATAGGTGAACCAAGACTCAACTCAAAACAAAGTGAGTTGAGAAATCAATACCTTTGTAGATTCCTCTTTGCATAAGCAAAGGCTAATCACCCAAAGAGAGGGCCTTCATTCCTTGCATCTTAGATCCATGGATTTGGATGGATGAAAAAGTTTCTCCAAAGTTCCCAAAATTGAGAACCTCTAATGATTCATCACCAAGGCATAATGAAGAAGAAATGAGTGACCTTGGAGGAGTTTGATTGCTAGATGATCCCTCCAAGGTGGCCTAAATTTTAGAGAGAAAGGAGAGCTTGTGTTCTCATCCTTTCCCCAAAAATTACCATTTGTAAATTTTAGGCTATAAAGTCCTTTATATAGTCCCTTCAAGTAAGTGACCTAATGGACCAAAAGCCCTATTCTTCTAACATGGCAAGCCTATATGGTTTATTGGGCTTTCAAGTCCTTTGTTTATTCAAGTTGTCATACAACTTGAGTTAATGGGCTTGACATTCAAAACCCATTGGGCCTTGCGGCCCAAAACTAACCCGAGGTCTTTAACGAACTTATTCGTTTGATTAATTAACATATTAATTAATCCTAGCCTTAGATAAATAATTAAACCATTTAATTATTCTTACTCATCTCCGTTGTTTCTTCAAACTCTACCTTACTCGGTGAACGATCCATTAGGTTCCTTTTAGCGAGGCAGTGGGCGATTAAAACTCTTTCTAATCGATTGTGAATTGAAACTTACTTTCAATTCTCCCGTTAGTGATAATACACTTTTAGGGCTTCCACAAACCATGGTTGACGCCTAGCAGCATGTCATGGTTACCCAAGCTAATCAGAAGAGGTGGAGAACCTATTCAGTTTTAGGATTACAAATGCAATACGGTCTTTCTCTAATACAATACTCTTGACCACATTGTTTGGTTTGATAGTTTATTCATGTCTACTATCCAATGTGAGTCTTGTGCTTATATGATTACCTTGAATGTGATTTGGAACACATTCCTAAATCTCATTCATACTTTGGCCAAAGATTCTTAATCATATCATAGAGTATTCTCCCTCAAACAGTTTGAAGGTTAGAGATCCCTTGTTGCGCATTCACTTGCCTCCATGGCTAAGTGGCTTAACCCCAACGATGCCATGGACACCCTCCTGATGGAGTGACTTTGACATAATCAAAGATTAAGGACCTAACCACAAGACAACTGTGATGCCTCAGGTCAAAAGACTAATTTGCATTATCCCAACCATGAGTTCTCATGTGACATGAATATGAGAACTCTTCGTTGATCGTGTTCAGTGAACTCATTCTCTATTGAGCACCTACGTACTTGTCTTGATGTCACACACACCAATGACTCGAGACTAGTCACTCTCCCTGAGAGAAGACATATGATGCGAGAATTATACGCACACAAATTAAACCCTCTTTTTGTCAATTGAAGTATAAGTATAAGTAGGGATCGTTCTGGACCGGGGATTAGGAGGGATTGTTAATCTCTTGGAAACTGACTCAAAAACGTAAAAACAAGATAAAACACTAAACTAGACTCAAAGAATGTGAAACTAAACGTTAAAACACTAAGACAAACCAAAAGACTCAAAATGCTTTAAAAACACAAACTAAATTGATTTCTAACTAAATTGAACAATAAAGTAAAGGGGGATTGGATTTGGACGACTTTAAACTAAAATGGATACTTGGAAATAAAACAAATTGTAAATATGGATTTGACGGAAATGAATGGATGGGAAGCTAGCTAAGGGGTTCATCTCCACAAATGTTATACTTGCATACAAAACGATTTCTAATTGCTTTTCAATAAATTATGAATTCTCAACGCCCCGGGTTAATTAGGTCCGCTTAAATTAACCGTCAAGTTTTCCTTAAGTTAATGAATTGGATGATTGCATACGACAATCCAAAGCATTCCTCACAAGTTCCCTACATGAATTGCATAATAGAGATACAAGCAAGAATCATTAAGCATCATGAAAACTATAAGTGTTGACGAGGCATTCGTTACTATGATTGCATGAAACTTATGCCAAGAATATGTTTAACGCGATTGTTTATAAGCAACCTCCACTACTTGTGAATATAAGTTCATAACTATTACGTGAAACTCACTTATATTCTAGCGTCAAATTCATGCATGCAAATTAAGCGTTCATTCTTAATAAACATACATAAATAGGTTATCAATCAAACAGTTAAACAAATTGAACTCACAACTTATGAAACGTAATTAAAAGTAATCAAATCATATTACAAACATAAACATAGTTTCGAATCACCCCCTAGCTAAAGGGGGTTTATTTCCTCATACGTACAAAACAAAGAGAATTGAAATTAAACATTGAAATCAAAGAAACGCCTAAACATTCCAACAACTCAAACGTGAATTGTATGAACGTTTAGGCACTCTTCTCTTCCTCTTTATTGTAGCATAAGGTCTAGGGATAGTTGGTTGGGGGGATGGAAGTGTTGGGGAATTATGGAAATGGATGAGGAGTGGTGGAAATGGAAGATGGTTTTTGGATTCTAAGGGAGACTCACGGCTAAGGAAGGTGGATGTGTTTGTGGTGTTGTGTTGTGTTGTGAATGAGATGATTTTTGAATGAATGAATGCAAGAGTATTTATAGGAGGAGTGGAGATGTATATGGCTATTTGTTTAAGGTGTTTGTGGTTGCAATGATGAAGAATTGCATGTGGAAATAAAAGGGAAAATGTGGTGAAATGATGAAGTAGGAAGGTGGAAATGCATGTGAGATGTTGGAAAGGAAATGGGAATATGAGTAGGCCATGGCATGGGAGTTGTTTTGTTGGTGTAAATGTGCCATGGTTGCAATGATGAAGAATAAAGGGTGCATGTGGGGTGGAATTGAATGAATGCAAAGTGAATGAATAATGAAATGAGTTAAAGAGGGAGAATGTGGTGAAATGATGAAGTAGAAAGGTGGAAATGCATGTGACTTGTTTGTGGAATAAAGAATGAATGGTGGAATGATGAAGAGTTGCATAAAGAATGCATGTAGGGTTAGCTAGGTTGGCTTTGTTTGGGTGCATGTGTGTTAATGGTGGTTTTGCATGTGAATTGATGGATTGTTTTTGATGGAATGGATGGTTCTTTGCATGGCTTTTGAAGTGATTGTGGGCTTTGGAATTGGAAGGAAATGCATGGCCTTGGGGTTGGTTTAAGAGAGAATGGGCTAGGCCCTTTGTTTTATGTCCAAAATGAATACAAGGCCTTCAAATTCGTCCAACACTTTGGCTCCAATCATATGCTATCCATTCCAAGCCCAATTTTGCTCCAAAATGCATCTTTTTGCTTCCTTAGCCATATGAACCTAAAAACACACGAAAATGGCTTAAACTACTAAAACAACTATGAATTAACAACATAGATGCACGAAAACAAGCTAAGTAAGTCGCCTAAATATGCTCCTATCAACATAGCACGTACTGATCTTAACGGACTGTCAATGCCCAATTGACAATCCTATGATCAGGAACGTTTAGGATGTGTCAACGAAAGAATGGTCTCATGAATCTAACTTCTTTAGATCGCATTCTTCCAATCACATATTCCTTGGACTTATCGTTTAAGCATATAACATTTATATGAGACGGCTCAAACAATAATGTTTGCCCTTAATATTAAACTAGATTAGTTTAACATGTGAAATGTCCATAAAGTATCATCATATGATTGGTTTTAGGGCACATTTCCAACACCAACCTTGTTCCCCCTTTGGGAAAGGGTAAACTATACACTCTAAATATCCAAATGTGGAAGGGTTGAGCTGCCCCAGTGTAAGTAGAGCACGATGGCTTGGGCCGGTATCCTTAGAAGTAGCCATAATGGTCTTTTTCAAGGCTTAGCTAGATTGAAGGATTTTAGGCCTTTGGCTTGATCAGCAAGGACCTGAGCCTCAGAGACGGAGGAGGTACGTAGCACAGCTCGTCCTCTGAACAGTTGCCCACAAAAGATGGACTACAGATTGAACATCCCTAATTCCTAAGGTGATGTGTTATTTGCAGTTTACGGAATTGGTTACATAAATTGCAAAGCGTGCTTTCCCATTGCCCATGAATTTTCATGGAATCACGCACTTTTGATGCTCAAGGGTAGCGAAATTCATGTCCTAGCAATCTTTAGTATAATGTAATGTAGGCCACGCAGCTCAAAGAATTAGAGAAATGATGACCAGCTAAGCAACCTATGGTCAAGGGGCAACAACATGAGATAAAGCTCAACAATCCAACGCCCTAGAAGATCGAAGCTAACAACCGACGAGTCATAGTGTAGACATGTAAATTTCATTGCATATAAAACAATGCATAACAAAGCCCCATGTGGCATATGACTCATCACAAATGCACAAGTGATAGGAGCATATTTAGGCGACTTAGCTAGCTTATTCTTGTGCATTTGTGCTATTATTTCCTAGTTAATGTCGTATTACAACTCAATTTCGTGTGTTTGTAGGTCCTATGGGTTAAAGTAGCAAGAAAGTGCATTTTGGTGCATTTTGGAGCAATTTTGGACACTATGTGGATAGCTTACATATGGGCCAACATGGATGGACGAATTTGGACTTCAAGAGGCTAGAAATGGGATAAGAAGAGGAATGAACTAAGCTAAGGACAAAGTGGATAAGGAAGGAGCTCAAAAGAGGAAACCCTATCCAAAACCTTATCTAACCTTATCCAACATTATCCAAAACATTATCCAAACCTTATCTCATCTTATCCTATCCAAACCTTATCATGTCTTAATCCTAGTTGCAAGGGGACCTAAAAGGATAATTCTAGAACCTATTTCTAGAAGCATCATCTTCTAGAAGGCCCAAATCAGCCACAAAACCTATTCTTTCTAGAAACCCTACAAAAGTGGCACATCAAACCCTTCTAGAAGGCATTGCCTTGCCTTGCAAGCCAATCCCCCTCACATGTGCTGCACCTTCCTAGGCCTAATTCCTTTTGGATTTTGATTTCTAGGGCCTAATCCCTTTTGGATTTGGGTTACACAAGCTTTATAGGAAACTAAGTGGGCCAAACCCCCTCCTAGGTGGATTTGATCACCCATAGCCGAACCCTAGGGCCCTAGTCCACTAAATCTGTTAAGCCTAACCCTAATCTACTTAACCCTAGGACTATATAAGCATAAAATCAGCCAAAATTTCGTACACCCCTTCATGCTATTCAGAACCCTTGTGCCGCAACCTCCATCATCCATTCTTCAACCTCCATACACCTCCACACACATCCATACACATCTACCGCACCCCTACCACCATAATCAACCATCCTCCATCCCTCTAAACAAGAAAACACCATCCAAAACCCCCAATTCCACCACACACACACCTTGTGCAGCAGCAAGGAGGAGGAAGAGGAGCCAAGCCGTGCATCAAATCCATCTTGGAATTGCTGAACGTTTAGGTGTAATCTTTCTTATGATTTCAATGTTTAAATTCAATACTCTTTGTTTTGCAAGCATGAGGAACTAATCCCCTTTTGGCTAGGGGGAATTTTGAAACCATTGTTATATTTGCATGATGATTTGATTACTTTCAGTTGTGATTTCATGAATGATGAATTCAATTTACTTATCTATTTTAATTAAAACTTGTTTATGTATATGAATTGAGAGTGCACACTTAATTTGCATGCATAAATATGATGCTAGGGTATAAGGAAACTTCACCTAATCGTTGGGAACTTATATTCATGAGTAGTTAAGATTGTTGGTCACAATTATGTTAAGTAAGTTCTTGGCATAAGTATCATGCGTTTTCATAGTTACGAATGCCTCGTCAACACCTATGATTTCCATAGAACCTAATGATCTTTGATTGTCTCTCTATTATGCGCTTTCATATAGAGAACTTTTAAGGAATAATTTGATTGCAATGCGCTAATTCCATTCAATTCAATGACCTACGGGAAATCTGAGAGTTAATTTAAGCGTACCTAATTAACTTAGGGTGTTGAGGTTCAAAATTCATTGAATAAGCAACTGAAGATTGTGTTGTATGCAAGTATGTCATGAGTGGAGAAAAACCTCCTAGCCATCTCACCATCCACCTAATTCTATCAACTTCGCCCAAATCTGCCTAGTTTACATTATTGTTTCATTTGTTTGATTTTCGTCAAAAACCAAAGCCCCAATTGCCTTAGAGTGTCAAATTGGTTCAAATATGTTTTAGATTGTGTTTTTAAGAGTTTTGAGTCAAGTTAGAACCAATTTTCGTCCAAATTTGTGTTTAGGCTCAAAACTGCCCATATTGTGTTTTTAGGCAGTTTTGAGTGCTTTTAGCCTATTTTGAGTCTTGTGAACTTGTTTGAGTCTTTTTAAGTGAGTTAAGTGTTTCAAAGGTCAGATTTATTTATTTGAGTCAGTTTAGAGTGCTTAGCAATCCCTCCTAATCCCCGGTGTAAGAACGATCCCTACTTATTTATATGTTACAATTGTCAAAAGAGGGTTAATTTGTGTGTTAAGTTAATTTTCACATCAAATTTTGGCGCCGTTGCCGGCGATTAGCAACTTTGCTAATCCCTTGTTATTTCTTTTTAGTTAATTTTGTGTATTATTGGTTTGTAATTTATTTTAGTTTCTGACCTGTTTGTTTTCTTGTGTTTAGGCACTAGTTTATGACTCAGAGTTCTCAACCGGTTCATGCGCATATCTTAGACTTTGACGACGATTTTGAGCGAGCCTTGAGAAGAAAGAAGAATCAACAAGAGCCTCAACCTGCACCTAAGCTTGAAGAGGACGAAATACAAGTGGGGGAGGAGGCCACGGCAAGGGTTTTTGAGGAAGAACAAGTTATGGCAGTCGACAACCGAACAATCAAGGAGCTTTCCGCTTCGGGATTGGATAATGCCATGCCTCTATGCATTCAATATCCAAGGGCAGCTCCAGACAAGACTGATGAGTTCGAACTCAAGTCCAGTTTATTGCACCATATTCCCAAGTTCCATGGGTTGTCCATGGAAGATCCTAACAAACACTTGAAGGAGTTCGAGGTTGTTTCCTCAAGTATGACCCCGGTGAATGTTGATGGGAGCATTTTGAAGATGAAGGCTTTTCCCTTTTCTCTCTTGGAAAAGGCTAAAGCTTGGTTGTATGAACTAGCCCCCGGAACTGTCACATCATGGGAGAGTATGAAAAAGGTGTTTTTGGAGAAGTTTTTCCCAACTTCTCGAGTCATTCTTTTACGTAAAAGAATTAGTGGCATTCAGCAAAATCAAGGTGAATCATTTCCAACTTATTATGAACATTTTAAAACCCTTGTTGCTTCATGTCCACAGCACCAAATGAAGGAGGAGCTTCTTCTTCAATATTTCTACGAAGGGCTTCTACCAATTGAACGTCAAATGCTAAACGCCTCAGCAGGTGGAGCTTTAGTGGACAAAACACCTATGGCTACCAAGACTCTCATTGCCAACCGAGCTTTGAATGCTCAATAATACGAAGGCGTTGGTCAAGAAACCTACCATGGCAGCAACAAGTTAATGAGGTAAGTGCCATTTCTGAACTTCAAAATCAAATGGCTAATCTTACTTCTCTTCTTTCGCAGGTGGTTGAAATACCAAAGGTACAAAGTGTGGCTGTTTGTGGCGTGTGCTCCATGAATGGACATCTCATGGACAAGTGCCCTCAATTGATTGAGAACGGAGCGTGGGAGTGATCCTTTCTCTAACACATACAATCCCGGTTGGAGAGATCATCCAAATTTCAAATGGAGGAAGCCACAACAACCCCAACAACAAAGCACATTTAGGCAGCAACCTCCGGGATTCTACCAAAGGCCGTATGCACCCACACCACCCCAAGCACAACCTACACAACCCAAATCAGGTTAGTCCATAAATAATGATCAAATCTTTCAATTACTAACTTCTATGGTGCAAGGAATGCAAAATAGGGACAAAAAGGTTGATGAATTAGAAAGCCAGTTGGGCAGATTGCGGAGTTCATGGGCCAATTTAGAGAGCAAGTCAAGTTGCCTAGTTCAACCGTTGTCAACCCAAAGGGAAGATTCGAATCTGCCAAAGCAATCATGTTGCGAAGTGGAAAACAAGTTGGAACGGTCTCACAACCCTCTAAAACAGCCCCAACGGAGGATGAAAAGTTGCAATTTGAAGAGGGGGAGCAAGAGCAAGCCACGACAAGGGTAGAAAACACCATGTCGCAGCCATCCACACTACACCATTCGGCTTCCAAGGGTAAGGATGTTCCAAATTCGATTATTTCTAATGCTATTCCTCCAAATGTACCATTTCCTCGTAGATTCATGCAAACAAAGAAGGAGGAGGCTGAAAAGGACATTTTGGAGACATTTAGAAAAGTACAAGTCAATATACCACTTTTGGATGCAATTAAGCAAGTTCCAAGGTATGCTAAGTCTTTAAAAGAACTTTGCACCACTAGGAAGAGAATTTCGAACAAAGAGGTTGTAAAGGTAAGTGAAAATGTCTCAGCCATCTTGCAACGTAAATTGCCACCTAAATGCAAAGATCCGGGTAGTTTTACAATTCCTTGTGTTATTGGCAATAATCGTTTTGAACATTGATAGGATTAAATGCACACCACAAAGTAGCACACAAATGTCCTATTAATTTTCCTTATTAACAATAATATTTGTCAATTGTAGCATATGAAAATAAGGGTCTTTCCCGCAGAAGATTGTTTTATCTAACTACTTAAAATGTCACAAAAACTGGGCTGATGTCCCTACTGACCAGCCACCGAAAAATAATTATTAGACTGAATTACACTTATCTAAAGTCTACTAAATTTTATATGCAGATACTAGACACATAGAGCTACACTCACACAAATGTTTGGGATTTTTGGAGTTGATTTTCTATTTAAATTAAATCGAACAAAAACAGAACAGAGACAGATTTTTGAGTAGTTCGCAAATTAAGAAAAACAAGTTAGGGGAATTGCTATCCACCACCAAATAATCATGCAAACATGTTATGTTTCATTCAAATTCCTTCTATTTCCGGATGAAGATGCTCAAGTTGGCTCAATGTTAGAACCCAACCTATTACTCTTTCTTATGTAGTACGTTAAGAGAATGGCGTTTTCAACTTAACTTAGTTCCTAACATGTAATCTAGAATGGTGTGTTCATAGATTTAACAAGTAGAAATCATTAAGAACGAAAAGAGTTTGAGTCATCACAAGGCATCGTAAGTACTAGCTTGTCTTACTTATCCTAGAAATTGATTCACATGTTAATCGCAATTAACAAGTACTACTCTAGAACATATGTAGGTCCTCATTCGACAAGGGTAGGCACACACTTATTCATAGCATTAGAATCCTAGATATGCTTACTAAGTATGCATCCGTAGAAAACACAAAAAGAATTCATCAATGAGACAAGTAGTGAACCAATTTTCATCCATTCGTAAAAGTAATTCAAACGAAATGTCATAACAAACTTGCAATCATATTCGGGGCTTCAAAACAGCCCCTAACTACTAAAAATTAGTTACACATAATTCTCAATTTAAACCAAAAGAAAGACATGAGTTTGAGAAGATAAAACCGAGAGAAGAGAATGCCAAGATTTCCTCCTTCCTTTCCTTCCTTCCCCAACGCAGCAGCCTTGCGTTTTTTCCTTGCTTCCTTCCTTTTTTTTTCTATCTTTTTTTTTTTTTCAGACTTTTTCTCCCCCTTTGCTGCTGCAACCTGTAGCCCTTTTCTTCTTTTCTGCTGCTACAGTTTTTTCTCCATAACTCACCCCACTAACAGCCATTTAGTGATGACAATAAGTGAGAGGAAACGCTAAAACAATTGTAACTCTTTGGGCAGACTTTATGCCCATTACTCTCACTTAATTTTTCATTTCCTCTGATATTTGAATAGGTGTTAGCTGGCTTGTTCTTGGCTGCATCAGTTTTGGCGGTTAGTTTTTTGGGATTTATTGCTTTCAATGCTTTCTTGTCAGTTACAAACTGCTCAGCCTCTTGGGAACCTTTCAGTGTTAAAACGGCCATAACTTCTTCTAGAAAAATGATATTAACAATCCGTGAAATGATCCAGAAAATAGACATCCGTAGCTTTCCAAGCATATAAGGCTCATCCTCTAATTCATTCTGAGCTGTCCGGAACTTGCTTCCAAAGTCAGCTGACCTGCACAGGCAGTTTTGACGAATTTATTACTTAAAATTCCACTTGTGTTATTTTTCTTTTCTTTACTTGACAAATCCTACAAAACACAAAAACAAAGTAAATAACTCAAAAATATAAGGAACTAACTAAGAAAAGACAAGTGAATTTGATAAAAAATATGTATAAATATAAGCTTATCAAACATGCCATGCTAGACTTAGGTGCATCTATTAATGTTATGCCTTACTCAATTTATGCATCTATGAACCTAGGTGAGTTAAAAAACGATGGCGTGATTATTCAATTGGCCGATAGATCTAATGCCTATCCAAAGGGTGTTTTGGAAGATGTTTTAGTGCAAGTTAATCATTTAATCTTCCCGGCGGATTTCTACGTGTTGGAAATGGAAGAATCAACCCATTCCCCTTCGTTGCCAATTCTTCTTGGCCGCCCCTTTATGAAAACTACCCGCAATAAGATTGATGTGTTTAATGGGACTTTGACAATGGAATTTGATGGGGAAGTTATTAATTTCAATCTTTCTGAATCTATCAAGTACCCTATTAATGATCATTCATGTTTTGCTATTGATGTAATTGATTCGTTGGCGCAGGATCATTTTGAACAATTGAACGAAGATGCACTTGAATTGGTCATTACAAGAGGAATGGAACTCAAAGACAAGGAAGTAGGGCCATTGCCTACCCACGGCATGCATGGAGAACACCATGCCGTGGCCCCTAGTGTTGATATGATTGAGATAGTGGCTGCCCTTGAGTCATTGCCACTACAATCTAGTAAGTCTGTGGACCCAACTTCAATTCCCATTTCGACTAATAAGCCCATTCCTTCAGTTGTGCAGCCACCTTCCCTTGAACTTAAAACATTGCCGAGCCATTTAAAGTATGTGTTCTTGGGAGACCAAGAGACCTTGTCCGTCATCATATCATCCTCACTCACGGCACAAGAAGAAGGTAAATTAGTGAGGGTGTTAAAGGAGTACAAAACTGCAATTGGTTGGACCTTGGCCGACATCAAGGGAACAAGCCCGACCACGTGCATGCATCGTATACTTTTGGAGGAGGGGTCCAAAGCATCTCAAGAGGCTCAACGCCGACTCAACCCTCCAATGATGGAAGTTGTGAAGAAGGAGATAATCAAGCTCTTGGATTATGGAGTGATCTATCCAATTTTAGATAGTCGGTGGGTGTCTCCGATGCAATGTGTTCCAATGAAATCCGGAGTAACTGTGGTGACAAATGCCGAAAATAAGCTTGTTCCTACTCGAATCCAAACAGGTTGGAGGGTTTGTATTGACTATAGGAAGCTCAATGCCACTACAAGGAAGGATCATTTTGCCTTGCCATTCATTGATCAAATGCTTGAAAGGTTAGCGGGTTATGCTTTTTATTGTTTTCTTGATGGATATTCAGGTTATAATCAAATTGTGATAGCTCCGGAAGATCAAGAGAAAACCACTTTTACCTGCCCCTTTGGTACATTTGCTTATCGTCGCATGCCATTTGGTTTATGTAATGCACCTGCCACATTTCAAAGATGCATGATGTGCATATTTTCAGATTATGTTGAGAAAATTATTGAGGTTTTTATGGATGATTTCAGCGTTTTTGGTGATTCATTTGATGGTTGTTTGAATAATCTTAGTTTGATTTTAAAACGATGCATTGAAATTAACCTTGTGTTAAATTGGGAAAAATGTCATTTCATGGTTAAACAAGGCATAGTTTTAGGTCATATTATTTCTGAAAAAGGTATTGAGGTAGATAAGTCAAAGATAGATCTTGTGTGTCACTTACCCTCTCCTACTTCGGTTAGAGAGGTTCGTTCGTTCCTTGGACATGCAGGTTTTTATCGAAGGTTCATCAAGGATTTCTCCAAGGTCTCCCAACCTCTATGCCGCCTCCTACAAAAAGATGCACCTTTCGACTTCACCAAGGAGTGCACGGCAGCTTTCCAACTCCTCAAGGACATGCTAACCACGGCACCCATCGTTGTGCCACCGGATTGGAGCCTTCCATTCGAGCTCATGTGTGATGCATTCGACTATGCGTTAGGGGCTGTTTTAGGCCAAAGGAAGGATAAGAAGCCGCATGTTATCTACTACGCATCCCGGACGTTGAATGACGCCCAATTAAACTATTCAACCACTGAAAAAGAACTTCTTGCCATTGTCTTTGCTTTAGATAAATTTCGATCATATTTACTTGGTACTAAGGTTATTATTTTCACTGATCATGCAGCTTTAAAGTACTTGTTCACCAAGAAGGAAGCCAAACCACGGCTAATTCGATGGATGCTACTTCTTCAAGAGTTTGACATCGAAATCAAGGACAAAAAGGGAAGTGAAAATGTTGTGGCTGACCACCTAAGCCGTATGATACATAAGGAGGAACCGTACCCTATTGCAGAAACCTTCCCCGACGAGCAATTGCTATCCATTAAGGTAAGTAAGCCTTGGTATGTGGATTTGGTGAATTATTTGGTGACTAAACAAGTTCCAAACACTCTAGATAGAAACCAACGTGATAAATTGAAAAAAGATGCTAGGTTTTATGTTTGGGATGATCCATACTTGTGGAAATATTGCTCGGATCAGATTATATGTAAGTGTGTGCATGACATGGAATTCAATTCTATTTTAACATTTTGTCACACTTATGCATGTGGTGGACACTTTGGGACACAACGCACAACCCTTAAGGTTTTAGAATGTGGATTCTATTGGCCAACTTTATTTAAGGATGCTAGAAACTTTTGTATGTCTTGTGATCGTTGCCAAAGAATGGGTAACATTAGTGCAAAGGATCAAATGCCGCAAAATGTCGTACTTCCTGTTGAAATTTTTGATGTTTGGGGCATTGATTTTATGGGTCCTTTTCCTTCCTCACATGGTTTCCTTTATATCTTACTTGCTGTGGATTATGTGTCGAAATGGGTGGAAGCAAAAGCCACCCGAATTAATGATTCTCGAGTGGTTGCAGAATTCATTAGAACTAACCTATTTGCAAGGTTTGGAATGCCACGAGTGATCATAAGTGATGGAGGGTCTCACTTTTGCAATCGAACCATTGAGGCTTTGCTCAAGAAGTACAGTGTCACGCATAAGGTTTCAACACCTTTTCATCCTCAGACTAATGGGCAAGCTGAGGTCTCAAATAGGGAAATTAAGCAAATTCTAGAAAAAACCGTGGGCCCTACAAGGAAGGATTTGAGTGTACGTTTGGAGGATGCGTTGTGGGCATATCGCACGGCATATAAGACACCCCTAGGCATGTCCCCATTTCGGCTCATTTATGGCAAACCATGCCATCTTCCCGTGGAATTGGAGCACAAGGCGCATTGGGCCATCAAGACATTCAACATGGACATTGATGCCGCTGGAATTCACAGGAAGCTCCAATTGAATGAATTAGAAGAGATTAGGAACGAGGCGTATGAAAACGCTCGAATTTACAAGGAGAAGACAAAGGCTTTCCATGATAAGATGATTCGAGGTAAATCATTCTCCATTGGGCAGAAAGTGCTACTCTTTAATTCTTGCCTTCGCTTGTTTCCTGGTAAGTTGCGTTCTAAGTGGGTTGGCCCATTTGTTATTACTAATGTCTTTCCTTATGGTGCAGTCCAAGTTCAAAGCTTGAAAACAGGACAAGAGTTCAAGGTGAATGGCCATCGATTAAAGCCTTACTATGAGAATTTCGAGGAGCATGTTGTGGATGATGTATCCCTTCATGCCGTGGGTACTACTAGTGAAGCTTAGCATGGCGTATTCGTCCGGCTGGAAGACGTTAAAGCAAGCGCTTCTTGGGAGGCAACCCATGTATTCGACAAGGAGAAGATGGAACTTCCACTCCAAACCCAGATTTGCGTTTCTAAACCCTTCTCCTTGCTGTTTATTTTATCATGCCTAGTTGTTTATTATTTGTTTGCTTTTATGTGAGTCTTTGTGTGAAACATTGAGGACAATGTTTGATTTAAGTGTTGGGGGGGGGGGGGGTAAACAAGTGTTTTTATGCAAAATTCGTGGGATTCTATCACCTATCACTTCTAATGTTGTTTCTCACTGTTTTTAAGTGTTTTTAGTGCATTTTGAGCTGTTTTGGTGTGTTTTGAAGTAAAAATCCGAAAATTTGAAAAAGAAAATTGAAAAAAGTGTTTTGAAAAAGGCCAAAAAGAGTTGTTTTTGTGTGTTTGTTGTGTCTTAGGGTACCTTCCAACACAATGATGAGGATTTGGTTTTTAATGCATGACTGTTGAAGAGAGTTACAAACAATGATGGAAGTTTGATTTGCTCCTTGGTTTATGCTTGGTTGTAGTTATAGTTTACGAATTCACATGTAATCACAAAGGATAAAATCAGTTTTTGTAACATGCTTGAAGGAAGGAACTCAAACAAACGCTACATCCCTGAGAGACTTGAGCCTAAACGTTTATTTGGAGAGTTATTAATCTGTGCATTCTTGCTTTCTAAAGTCGTTGCATGATCTCATTATTCTTTGCTTGGTTGCTACTTAGAATGTGTTTCATCACTATAGTTCCAAATACTAGAACTCATAACCGTTTTATTCAAAGCGTGAAATTGATTAGCATAACAAATAACAGGATGAAGTTGTGTAGTAGTCACCACCATAGCCAAATAGCCGAATCCACCCTTGTCATTTGTATTGTAGGTTTAAACCCCTTTGAGCCTTATTTAGCCTATTTTCTTGTTAACCACATCACCTATACCTAGCCTAGAATAGGACTTCCCATACCCTTGTTCTTGAAGTATAGTGGAGCATAACTTAGAAGGAATTCCTTTTTAGTGACATTTGTGGGAATTCCTTTTTAGTGACATTTGTGCAGAAAACAAGTGTGGGGGAAGGGATTTTGTAAGTGTGTGTGTGCCAAAGTCTTAAAAGAGGCACGGGAAAAAGAAAGAAAAAAGAACGAAAGAAAAAGAAAAAAAAATCGTGAAAAAGAAGAAAAGAAAGAAAAAGAGTGAAAATAAGTGAGAATGAACTCACAAGTGTTGATTGTTGAAGAAAGGGTCCAAAAAGTTTGAATATGGCCCTAAGTGTTGTGTGACTTCCCCCTTGGGTGTTCAAAGTTGACTTCTACGTTCTAAAGGGAATTCTAAGTGCCTAATTCAATACTTTGCTCACTATTGCTTTAAGAATGTTTGTTTATCCTTTACCTTTCGTTGTTAGCCAATACCCTAGCCCCATTACAACCCTTTGACTTCCATCTCGATTGTTATGTGTTTCAATATGTGGAGTTTAAAATGGGTTTAAGCATATGGTATCCTTGGTTCTCGCGTCTAAGTAGTGGCATTCCATTCATGAGATCATATATATACATGTTAATAATTCCAGAAAATGCTTTCCTTGTTATAACATATGTGAGTGTTCGTCCACATGTTTACATCAATCTTCTCACATATACCTAGTGTAGGGAGTGTAGTCAGAGAATCTGTGTGAAACTGGAGAGTACATCTAGTAAGGAATTGAGAGAATTCTCTAAGGCATGTTACTACATTCAAAATGTTGTTTTAATTGATGAAATGTGAGCTAGTGAATGGTGACTATGATTAAGTATGCTCAAGGGTAAGGATTGTCTAAATCTATGTGAGTGGTGATCTTTGACATGTTATGTTTCATTGAAAATCCCTGAGGCAAACGTTGGAAGGTTTAGATTGTTTGTTTTGTTACTTTTTGTTGGTTGTTTTGCTCGAGGACTAGCAAAAGATAAGTGTGGGGGAATTTGATAGGAGCATATTTAGGCGACTTAGCTAGCTTATTCTTGTGCATTTGTGCTATTATTTCCTAGTTAATGTCGTATTACAACTCAATTTCGTGTGTTTGTAGGTCCTATGGGTTACAGTAGCAAGAAAGTGCATTTTGGTGCATTTTGGAGCAATTTTGGACACTATGTGGATAGCTTACATATGGTCCAACATGGATGGACGAATTTGGACTTCAAGAGGCTAGAAATGGGATAAGAAGAGGAAGGAACTAAGCTAAGGACAAAGTGGATAAGGAAGGAGCTCAAAAGAGGAAATCCTATCCAAAACCTTATCTAACCTTATCCAACATATCCAAAACATTATCCAAACCTTATCTCATCTTATCCTATCCAAACCTTATCATGTCTTAATCCTAGTTGCAAGGGGACCTAAATAGATAATTCTAGAACCTATTTCTAGAAGCAACCTCTTCTAGAAGGCCCAAATCAGCCACAAAACCTATTCCTTTTAGAAACCCTACAAGTTATGACTACGGGCGCGACTTCCATCAAGAAGTAGCTGGCTCAAATGAGTGAAGCAATTGCAAGGCTGACAAGGACCGTGGAGGAAAAGGACTAGCAAAATACTACGTTCGTCAATTGTCTAAAGGTCCAACATGACGACAAAGCTAACCCAAAGGTTTGATAGGAGCATATTTCTGCTACTCAGTTATGTTGTTTCCTTGCATTTAGTTACTTAATTACTATCTACTTTAATCTTTTAAACTATTTTCGTATGTTTTTAGGTCCTAATGGCAAAAGGAGAAAGAAAGTGCATTTGAGGCTATTTGGAGCAGTTTTGGGCATGGATTGGATAGCTTAACTATGGAGCAATGTGGATGGACGAAATTGAATTCAAGAGATGCTAGGAAAGGCTAAAAATCTGGAGAAAGAAGTCCAAATGCAAAGAAGATAAGGAAAGAGCAAGAAATAAGGAACCTTATCCAAATTTCCTTATCTTATCCAAACCTTATCCAACCGTATCTTACCTTATCCTATCCTAATCTTTTCCTACCTTAATTCCAACTTCAAATAGGACTCCTTTTCACATTAAATCACCTAAATATAAAGTTCTAAAAGCCCTATTTTCGTGCATTAAGTTTATGCCACATGTAACCCTTCTAGAAGTTCTAGAATCTGCCACAAGGACCATTCCTTGTCCTCCTTGGAATCTGATTGAAAGTATCCTTGTTCTTTGGTGATTTGGAGTCCTAATTCCTCTCCTTTTCAGCCCAAATTCGTGCCTTCCCTTCACCCTATAAATACATGATGCCACAACACTCAAAAACCACCACCCTCTACCACAAATTCACACCACACCATCCACCACACCTCAAGAGCCTAAATTCACACAAATCCCCATTGTTGGCAGCAAGGAAGGAAGGAGGAGCCACCTGGAGTGTTTCTAGGTGTATTCTAACTTTGTTTTTAATGTTGAAGTTTAATTATCTTTGTTTTGCCATGATTATATGTTTTATATGAATTGATTACGTCCAGTTATTGTTTCTTAAGGCATGAATGTGATTTGCTTATCTAAGTTATTAAAACTTGTTTATGTATGTGGGTTGGGGGTCGACACTTAATTTGCATGCATGAATTTGATGCTAGAGTATAAGGGGGTTTCACGTAAGAGTTATTCACTTATATTCACAAGTAGTGGAGGTTGCTAGTCACAATCGTGTTAAGTAAATCCTTGGTATGAGTCTCATGCGTTTCATAGTGATGAATGCCTTGTCAATGCTTATGATTTTCACAAAACTTAATGACTTTTGATATGTATCTTTATCATGCATTTAATATAGAGAACTTGAGAAAGATAATTTGGTTTAGATGCGTATACCATCTAGTTCAATGAAACAAGGAAAATCTGATGGTTAGTTGTGCGATGCAATTAACTTGGGGTGTTGTCATTCATAGTCTAAAGGAATAATAATTGGAAATTGGTTCATATGCATATATCATGTGTGGAGAAGGACCCTCTAACGAGCCTTTCACCCATTTATTTCACTTAAATTCGTTTTTCCAAAGTTTTTTCTACAAAGTTTTTTTTTAAGTTTTAAATTCGTCAAAAATAATCCCCCTTTCATTTAGTCTTGTTATTTGAGTCAAAATCTGTTTTCTTTGAGTATTTTGAGTCAAGTTAAGGTTTTTTTCGTCCAAAACACTTGTTAGGTCTAAAATTGAGTCTTTTTGAGTGTTTGTTGCTGTTTTGAGTGTTTTAAGTTAGTTTAGAGTCTATAGAGTGATGCGAGATTTATACGCACACAAATTAAACCCTCTTTTTGTCAAATTGTAGTAAGGATGCAAGTAGGGATCGTTCTGGACCGGGGATTAGGAGGGATTGTTAATCACTTGGATTTTGACTCAAAAACGTAAAAATAAGTTTAAAAACACTATACTAAACTCGAAGAATGCAAAACTAAAAATAAGAAAGATTAAGACTAAGACTTCAACGAAATAGGGGGGAATTGGATTTGGATGAATTTAAACTAAAATGGATACTTGGAAACAAAATAGATTGTAAAGATGAATGTGACGGAAATGAATGGATGGGAAGCTAGCTAAGGGGTTCATCTCCATACATGTTATACTTGCATACAAAACGATTTCTAATTGCTTTTCAATAAACCATGAATTCTCAACGCCCCGGGTTAAGTAGGTCCGCTTAAATTAACCGTCAAGTTTTCCTTAAGTTAATGAATTGGATGATTGCATACGACAACCCAAAGCATTCCTCACAAGTTCCCTACATGAATTGCATAATAGAGATACAAGCAAGAATCATTAAGCATCATGAAAACTATAAGTGTTGACGAGGCATTCGTTACTATGATTGCATGAAACTTATGCCAAGAATTTGTTTAACGCGATTGTTTATAAGCAACCTCCAGTACTTGTGAATATAAGTTCATAACTATTACGTGAAACTCACTTATATTCTAGCGTCATATTCATGCATGAAAATTAAGCGTGAACTCTCAATAAAACATACATAAATAGGTTATCAATCAAATAGTTAAACAAATTGAATTCACAACTTATGAAACGTAATTAGAAGTACTCAAATCATATATTTCGAATCACCCCCTAGCTAAGGGGGGGGTTTAGTTCCTCATACGTATAAAACAAAGAGAATTGAAATTAAACATTGAAATCAAAGAAACACCTAAACATTCCAACAACTCAAACTTGAATTGTATGAACGTTTAGGCCCTCTTATCTTCCTCTTTATTGTGGCACAAGGTCTAAGGGATGTTGTTGGTGTGGATGGTTTGGGGAGTGGTGGAAATGGAAGCAATGGAGGAGAAGTGGAAGGGGGACTCACGGTTTTGGATTCTAAGGGGAAGTGTTTGTGTTAGTTGTGGTGTGAGAAATGGAGAGATGGAATGGGGAGTGAATGAATGAATTGTATGAATGCAATGCATGGTTTTATAGGGAGAGAATGGATGGGAGAACATGTGAATGGCAGCTAAGAATGATTAAAGAATGGAATGCATGTGTAATGACAACTAGATTGGTTAGTGGAAATCTGAAAATGCAAATGGGAATGCTGAAATGCAAAGGTGGCCACGGCTTTGAGTGTGTTTTGTGTTGGAAATGCATGTGAATGCATGTGAATGTTGTTTGTATGAAGTGTGTGTGGGTTAAAGAGTGAATGGTGGCTGAAATAATGATGGAAAACAGCTAGGAGAAGTATGGAATGCATGTGAAATGTAAATGGAAAACCTGGAATTGCTAGGATGGCCACGGCATGGGTATGTTTGTGTGTTGTGGCTGATTTGTTTGTTGGTTAAAGATGCATGTGGATGAATTATACAATGGGAAAGTATGTGATTGACAACTAGGATGAATGGTGGCTGCAATGATGAAGTGTAATGGCTGAAAATGGGATGGATTTGCAAGGGCCACGGCAAAGGATGTTTTGATGGTGCATGTGACATTGTTTTGTGACATAGAATGGATAGGGTGAATGATTATGTGGCTGCATGTTTGAATGATTAAATGTGCATGTGAATTAGGTTGTGAAAGCATGTGGAATGTGGCTGGATTTGATGAGTAATGCACGGCAAAGGTTGGAGAATGTGTGGATGTGCAAATGTGTTTTAATTAATGAAAGAATAAAGGGTGCATGTTTGAAGGATTAAAGGGACATGTGGGGTGTAATGCATGTGGCTTGTTTGTGGTGAGTGAATGTGCTTAATGATGAAGGGGGAAAGCTTGGAAAGCATGTGGCAAGGTGTGGATGAGTTGGAAAAGCATGTGAATTCTGAAATGGGAATGAAGGCCACGGCAAAGTGTAGTTTTTGGTGCATGTGGCTGCAATGTTGTGCAATGATGGAGGAATAAGTGCATGTGGTTGAATTGGTGGTGAATGTGCATGGCAAAGAATGGATTTGGCTGCAATGGTGTGTAATTGGGCTAGGGTTTAAGTGCATGAAATGGACCCAAATTGCTCCCCCTTGCATGGCAAGGAATGGTGTTTGTGTTAAGCCCACGGCAAGGTGAATGTAATTGGGTTAGGGCCATTGTTTTGTGTCCTCAAGTGCATACAAGGCCTTCAATTTCATCCAACACTTAGGCTCCAAGCATAAGCTATCCATCCTTAGCCCAATAATGCTCCAAAAGGCCCCAAAACACTCCACAATGCATCCTTTCGTCAAACACGTCTTATGATCCTGAAAACACACAAAAGAAGCATAAAGGACTAAAATAACTAAAGAAACATAACGTAAATGTACGAGAACAAGCCATATAAGTCGCATGAATATGCTCCTATCATAGAGTCTAGTTTAGTGTTTTTGAGTCTTAATTGTGTTGATTAGCATCCCTTCTAATCCCCGGCCTAAAACGATCCCTACTTTCATATACTACAATCATAGGGTTTTAATTTGAGTGTTAGAATATTTCACATCAGGTTGATCCACCAAAGGAGGAAATCGACGAAAAGGAAGAGCCTCTATTGGAGACAGTCGAAAAAAAACTACACCAAGTGATAGTGCTCATAGGATCTCTCTCTATCCAACAGTTGCAGGAGATGATCACTAGCACCATCAAGGTGCAGTACCAAGGAAGCTCGCATTATTCTATCCTATACTCAAAGCCCTACTCCAAGAAGATTGACGCCTTAAGGATGCCAAGGGGTTATCAACCACCAATGTTCATGCAATTCGATGGAAAGGGCAATCCCAAACAACATATTGCCTATTTCATTGAAACTTGCAACAACGCTAGAACAGAATGAGACTATCTCGTCAAGCAGTTTGTGCATTCACTTAAAGGTAACGCCTTTGATTGGTACACCAACCTCGAGCCTAAATCTATCAATAGCTAGGACCAACTTGAAAATGAATTCCTTAACCGCTTCTACAGCACATGTCGCATTGTAAGCATGTTGGACCAGACAAATACAAAACAATGGAAAGATGGACCGATCATTGACTACAGCAACTGATGACATTCATTAAGCCTAGATTGCAAAGATCAACTTTCTAAAACTTCCGCCATTGAGATGTGCATTCAAGGCATGCACTAAGGGCTACATTACATCCTCCAAGGCATAAAGCCAAGGACATTTAAGGAATTGGCGACTCGTTCCCACGACATGGAGCTGAGCATCGCCAATCATGGGAAGAATGAGCCAATCACCGACTTTAAAAGGACAACGTGTTCATTTCAAATATAGACAAGACTGGGAAAAAGCTTGCTAAGGAAGCTTTTACCATCAACACTACCCTCATCAAGGCCTCCTTTTTGCTCGTCAAGATCTCATCCAAGAAGAAAGCGAATGAGATAAAAAGAAGTGAGCCTTCTCGCACCCAAGATAGGTATAAAAACACCTTGAGGGAGCTGGAGTAGAAGACTTACCCTTTTCCGGACTCGGATGTGGGTGTAATGCTAGACGACCTACTAGAGAAGAAAGTGATCGAGTTGCCTGAATGCAAGTGTCTCGAAGAGATGAATCATTTAAACAATCCTAGGTACTGCAAATACCATCGTATCTGAGCCATCATGTTGGCAAATGTTTCGTCCTTAAAGAGCTCATCATAAAGCTGGCACAACAAGGGCAAATTGAACTTGACCTTGAAGACACGGCTACAACACACACTACTGCAATTGTGTGTGGATCATTTGATCTCATGCCTCTCTAAGTGACGCATGCTTATTCCTGTCCATGCTCAAGCTATACGGCACCTTCTACATAATCATCCCGAAGGGTAAGTGATCAAAGTGCACTTACCGACGATGAAGAGAGGTGGACACTGGTGACCTACAAGAAGACAAGGAAGCTAAGATAACAAGTCGTCAAACCAAAAGTTGAACAAGTGAGAAAGCACTGCCGCCACAACAATAGAAAGCCCAAGAACAATGTAAGAGCTGCTAAGCCAACGTACGCTGAGGAACCTATGAAGCAAGAGCAACATATTCACGTCTCCTTGCACGAGTACTTCCTGAAAGATTTCTTCCAACAGTTAACCACCACTACTTGTCACATGGTTGAAGTAGAGATAGAAGAGCTCTTAAAGGGCAAAGCTGTAGCCATCAAGGAAGAGAAAACTCCAATGCCTGAAGAAAGCTTGGCATCATACTTTAGCATTGAGGAGGCACTACGATTGCCCAAGAAGATGCGAAAAGTACTAATAGTGGTCTTGGCAAGCCTCGACGACCACGAAGTGCAAGAAAGTAAGGATAAAGACTTAGAGTTGCGACCACATGAATACACCACATGATGTGTCGCCCATGACACAATAACCTTCACTGACGAAGACTTACTACTAGGGTTCAAGCCTCACAACTGTCTTTTCTTTGTCTCTGGGTACGTGAAGGAGCACAAAGTCAGCCGCATGCTTGTGGATGATGGTTTAGCCATAAACATCATGCTGAAGTCAACAATGACTGCAATCGGCATAAAGCTGGGCAAACTAACTTGAAGCTATCTGCTAATCCAAGGTTTCAACTAAGAAGGACAAAGGGCAATAGGCATGGTATGCGTCGAGATGACCATTGCCGAACTCAAGTCTAGCATCATATTCCATATGATTCACGCAAGAACTTCCTACAGCTTGCTCTTGGGAAGGCTTTGGATCCATGAGAATGGAGTGGTGCCGTCCACCCTCTATCAATGCTTAAAATACTACTGAGAAAGAGTGAAGGTGATACAAGGCGACACCAAACCATTCACCGAAGCTGAATCACACTTTGCATACGCCAAGTTATACATGGATGAGTATCGATGCCTGAAGCTCTTCCAAAAGAGATCAAGTCCACAGGCAAAAGCCACACCCAAAAAGAAGGAGTGGCAAGCCATGCCCAAATAGCATGAAGGGGAAGCCATGCCATCTTCAAGCAAAAACAACAATGAGC
Source organism: Pyrus x bretschneideri (assembly GCF_019419815.1). Taxonomy (NCBI): domain Eukaryota; kingdom Viridiplantae; phylum Streptophyta; class Magnoliopsida; order Rosales; family Rosaceae; genus Pyrus; species Pyrus x bretschneideri. Next base: position 333,622 of record NW_025999841.1, read on the forward strand.
TCGCTAAGGCCTCAATAACCAAAAGGAATGTAACGCCTAATGTGAAAATTAACCTAACACACAAATTAAACCCTCTTTTGACAATTGTAGTATATATGTAAGTAGGGATCGTTCTTAAACTGGGGATTATAAGGGATTGCTAAATACTTTAAACTGACTTAAATAGATAAAACTAAGCTTTAAAACACTTAACTCACCTTAGAAGACTCAAAACAAGTTCACACGACTCAAAATAAGCTAAAAACACTCAAAACTGCCTAAAAACACAAACTGGGCAAATTTGACTCTAAACACAATTTTGGACGAATTTTGGCTTTAACTTGACTCAAAACACTTGAAAACACAATCTAAAACAAATTCTAACTAGTTAGACACTCTAAAATAAAGGGGGATTTGGTTTTGGACAAAAATAATTAAATTGGGCAGATTGTAAACTAAACATATTAGACACTAAATTAGGTGAATTGAACGGGTGAAGGACTAGTTAGAGGGTCCTTCTCCACACATGCACATATGCAACACAAATTGACTTCCATATTTTATCCCTTTAAACCATGAATGACAATGCCCCAAATTAATTGTGAAAAGCACAAATTAACTTTCAAATTTTCCTAGTTTCATTGAATTGGATGGAATACGCATTGACAATCAAATTATTCTTATCAAATTTCTTACATGAACTGCATAATAGAGATAAAATCAAAGATCATTAAGCTTTTTGAAAACCATAAGCATTGACTAGGCATTCGTAACTATGAATTGCATGATACTCTTGCCTAGAATTTACTTAACACAATCATGACTAGTGATTTTTACTACTTGTGAATATAAGTTCATAACGATTAGGTGAAATTCCCTTATATCCTAGCATCAAATTCATGAATGAAAACTAAGTATGCATCCTTAATCAACACACAAAAACAAGTTCTCAATAAATCAATTAAGTAAATCACATTAACAATTCAAGAAACAAAATCTGGAGGAAATCAATTCATATAAAACATATGTCCATGGCTTTGAATTCACCTCTAACTAAGAAAAACTTAGTTACACGTTCATAACAATTGAAAAGCAAATTAAAATAAACATGGAAACAAAACGAGGGATGAAAGAACTCTAAAAGTCTCCAATGGATACAGATTTCTTGCGGCACAAGATGGTCTTTCTCCTACGGAAGCCACGACACTCCTTCTTCTCCCTAGGGTTTGCGGCACAAGGTTATATTTCTGAATGGATTGTGAGTGATTTGAATGAATGAATGAATAGGAGGATGAATGGCTGCCTAGGGTGTCTAACGGGGTGCGGCACATTTAGTTTCATATTATATATATATATATAGCATGGCAAAAACCCTAGGAATCAGAATTAAGGTTAAACCTAGCAGAAATAAGTGATTAGGGCCCCTAGGTTGCGGCAAAGGTTTGGAAATCAAGTCCTAGCCCAATTAATTTCAGATATGGACTTATACAATCCAAATCCAAAAGGAAAAAGGCTAGTTTATATCAGAATCCAAGAGGAAAAAGGTTTAGGAAATTCATCCAAAATTGGGCCTTCTAGAAACTAAGTGTTGTGTGGCTGACTTTGGGTTTTCTAGAAGAGATAAAAGGGGGAGGTTAAGGTGGAACAAGATTAGGTTAGGTTAGGATTAAGGTGGAACAAGATTAGGTTAGGATAAGATAGGATAAGGTTTGGATTAGATAAGGTTGTTAGGATAAGTTTCCATATTTCTTGCTCTTTCCTTATCTTCTTTGTCTTGAACTTTCCTTTTCTAATTTGTAGCATGTTTTGAGCCTCTTTTGACTCCAAATTCGTCCATCCATCTTGCTCCATATACAAGCTATCCATAATAAACCCAAAAATGCTCTAAAAGGCTCAAAATTGCCTTTTCTTGGCAACTTTGTCATTAGGACCTACAAACACACGGAAATATCTTAAAACATTATAATAAGTAGTAATTAGCTCACTAAATGTAAGGAAACAACATAGCTAAGTAGCATAAATATTCTCCTATCAATGCCCTTAAAAGGATCAAACACATCTTGTTGAGTGCGTAAAGTTATATTTATATGCCTTCTTTTTCATAGGTTTTTGACTTAAAATCTCTATGCATCACAAGCTATTTTGTTGTTTGTATTGTATTTCAGGATGAAAGTAAGGGCTTGAAGAAATCATCTTATTTTGAATATTGTAACAAGTGGCCCAAGATCGCTAGAAAAGGCCCTTGTAGAACAGCCAAATTACGAGCTTTGCCCCAAAGTGCTCAGAACGAATTAGAAAATAGGCCATATATGGTTGGAAAGCCTTAGAAGTCTTATTTTTGATGGTCTTTACAACTTGTGATTTCAAGGTTTCGACAAGAAGTTATAACAGAATAAAGTGGAGCTGTTCAGTTACAAATTCTGATAACAGCTAGTTTTCAATTACTCCAATACTAAAAGTTGGTTGTTATAAGTTATAAATGAGAGTCAATTCAAGGATGTAAATGTGTCCGATGTTAGATAACTCCTAAGCCTTTTAATATGAGATAAATACACTACATGAGGAAGAAAAGGAGGAAAATAAGGAGATACACAACAATAAAGAGGAGAATATGGAAAGAGCAGGAGTCTTCAACCTTGAGCAGTTTCTAGGTTCTAGTTTTCCTAGCTTTTTATGTATTTTGTTATGTTTTTAATTTAGTTTATGGATACTTAGGGCTACTTTGAAGCCTTGACATGATTGAATTAATGTTATGATGCAGTTTTAGTTTATCAATTTCATTTGCAAGCTAGAATCAGTTTTCTGTTTCAATCATTTCAAGCACATATTTTCAAGCTTACTACCTTGTTTATGTTTGCTTTCTGTTGAGAATGATAGCTAGCCTTGGAAAAACTTGAAGAAACAAAGAAACCTTCAAGGATGAAGGTCTAACAGAAAAAGACGATGCTTGAAGACAAGCTCAACGGTCTAACAGAAAAAGACGATGTTCGAAGCCTGATTCCTTCAAGGATGAAGCGCCAAGCAACCTTGGAAGTTGATACAAAGCACAACTGAAGGTAAAGAGGCGCATTATCATCCATGATGCGTTACAAATGTGACACACAAATTAAACCCTATTTGTGACAATTGTAGTAATGATGTAAATAGGGATCGTTCTAACCGGGGATTAACTAGGGGTGCTAATCTAATATAAATTGACTTAAAAACACAAAAACTAAACTTAAAGACTATAACTAGACTACTATGACTCAAAACAGATTTGAAACACTCAAAACTGTCTAAAACAATCAAATTGACTCAAACAGAAGCTAAAACTTGATTTGGACGAATTTCAAAGTGCTTGTGACTCAAAATACTTAAACACACAAAATAAGACAGATTATAATGACTAAGACTTAACAAAATATGGGGGGATTGTGTTTAGATGAAATTAAATTTAATGGACAGATTGTAAAGAAAGCAGATTGTAAGACAATTTGTGATGAACCAATGGATGATGGAATAGCTAAGGGGTTCTTCTCCACACATGAAATATATGCAACGTAAATCGATTTCCAGTTATCAATTCAATAAGTTATGAACCTCGACACTCCAAGTTAATCAGGTCCGCTTCAATTAACCTTCAGATTTCCCTAGAATCATTGAATTGGATGAATATGCATCGCAACCAAATTATTCCTAACAAGTTTTCTATATGAACAGCATGATAAAGACACAAGTTAGAATCATTACGTTTTTTGGAAATCATAAGCATCGACAAGGCATTTGTAACTATGAAAAACATGATACTCCTGCCAGGAATCTACTTAACACGATCGTGACTAGCGACCTTCACTACTTGCGAATATAAATTCATAACGATTAGGTGAAACAAACTTATACCCTAGCACCAGATTCAAGCATGCAAATTAAGCGTGCACTCTCAATCAACATACAAGAATAAGTTCTAAATCAAACGGTTAAGCAAATTGTATTCACGACTTATGCAACGATAACTGGAAGTAATCAACTTATTTCACATATATAATCATGGTTTCGAATACACCCTTAGCCAAAACGAATTTAGCCAATCATACTCAAAGCAAAATGAAGATTACATGAATTAGACATTGAAATATAAGATAGAATACACCTAAAATTGTTCAACAACTCAGAATGAAGAGCCAAACAATTGAGTGAATTTGTCTCTTTTCCCTTGCTTGCGGCAGATTGGGTGATGATGGTTTCTAGGTTGTTTTGATGATGTAGAATGGATTTTGGGGTGTTTAGAGGCACGGTAAGGGATGTAGGTTGAGTGTGGATGAGTGTTTGATGGTTGGAAGGTGGTGGAAGACTCGGCAATGATGGTGGAAGAAGGTGGAGCGGCTGCTTGTGTTTCTGGGTTGCAGAATGGTGTTTTGGGATGTTTGGATGTGTATGGGAGTGAATGGACGAGTTGTGGTGGTGAAATCCCCTCTAGGGTTCGGCCAAGGGCTGATTATAAGTGTTTTGGGAAGTTAATAACATACCTAATTGAGTTATGATTCAGATTTCCTAGTCTAAATAGAAAAGGTAAATGAATAAATTCCAAATAAAATCAGAAAAGGGGAATGCACGAATTTAAAACAAGTAAGGAATGTCCTTGCCTTGCAAGGAATTAGAAATTAAACCTCTTGCACAGCAAGGAAAGGGAATTTAAGGTAAGGTACGAAATTGATGCAAAAGAAGGAAGGAAAAGTCCATTCCTTGCAAGAAATCAGAAATTAGGACTTTAGGGAAAGTTTTAGAACTAGGAAAGTGAATTAAACTAGGAAATAGGAAATTGAAATCAGGAAACACAAGGAAAGGGTGCGGCACATTGTTTAGGGAAAGGTAAGACACAAAGCAAGAGGTATTAGAATAAGGGAAAGGTCCTAACACAAATGGAAAATAGGGAAGTTTACACAAAGAAAAGGAAACAACCTTCCTTGCACGGCAAGGAAGGGAAAGTTGCAAAGAACCTTTGTTTGTTGTCCAAGGGTGCTCAGGAGCCATCTTAGTTGCTAAAACTTAGAGCGTTCTTGATTTAGGAAAGGTCAACCAAAATAGGAAACTTTGGCTTAACTTTCCTACTTCAAGTAGGAATTCTTGTGTGGTTAGGAATCCTCGTCCAACTAGGAATCCTCATGTGAGTGGGAAACCTCCTTCAATTTGGAAACCTTCTTGTAATTGGAATCCTCGTCGTAGTAGGAATCCTTGCGACATCAACTCTTCAATTTCGTCCATTCCTTTTGCTCCAAGCATAAGCTATCCAATTTGTGCCCAAAAGTGCTCCAAAACGCTCCAAAATGCATCCTTTCGCCAAATATGTCTTATGAACATGAAAACACACAAAAGAAGCTTAAAGAACTAAAATAACTAAGAATTAATAACATAAATGCACGAAAACAAGCAAACTAAGTCGCATAAATATGCTCCTATCAATCCATACTGGCCAATCTTCACGCCAACAAGCCCAATAGGATAACATTGAAGAGGAAGTGCAAGAAGTCTTCCACATCACAATCCAAGAAGATAAAGAAGACGAAATCCCCAAGGAAAAGGCCATTGATGCGCCACCATAGCTCAAGGATGGGGGCCAAGCCATGGTTGATAATCTTAAGGAGCTCAACTTAGGCATAAGCGAGGAATTAAAGCCTATCTTCATAAGGGCACTACTAAGTGCAAATGTGATTGAAGAGTACTACTAACTGCTAACGGAGTACAAAAACCTTTTTTCTTGGACTTATAAAGAAATGGCCGACCTTGACCCTATCATCGCCGTGCACTGTTTTGCAGTCAAGCCTGGAGCATTGTACCAACGCTATTTTGAAGGAGTACTTCGAAGATGCCTAGGCGAGGAAGAAGCCAATCAAGCCATGGAAAAAGCACACTTAGGCATATGCGGAGCGCATCAATCTAGACCAAAACTACACTTCCAGCTTAAGAGAATGGGCTACTATTGGCTGAGCATGGTGAAGGACTGCTTGTAATACGCCAAAAGGTGCCAAGCCTGCCAATTCCACGCCAACTTCATACATCAACCGCCGAAACCATTAAACCCTACAGTTGCTTCATGGTCGTTTGATGCATAGGGATTAGACGTCGTAGGACCAATCACACCAAAATCATCTGTAGGAGAAGCTTACATCCTAGTTGCAACAGATTACTTTTCCAAATGGGCTCGAGCCGTACCCCTAAAGGAAGTCAAGAAGGAAATTGTCATCCATTTCATCAAATAGCATATCATCCATCGATATGGTATGCCTTACTACATCACCACTGACAATAGAAAATAGTTCTCCAACCGATTCATGGACGAGCTCTGCGAGAAATATCAATTCAAGTAGCACAATTCTTTCATGTATCATGCTTTGGCCAACGATCTCACAGAAGCATTCAACAAAATGTTGTACAACTTCCTAAATAAGGTAATCAGCCGAACAAAGAGAGACTGTCACGAAAGAATAAGCGAATCACTTTGGGTATATAGGATGACACATAAGACTCCTACCCAGGCTACACCTTATTCTCTCGTATATGGCGTGAAAGTTGTTTTACTGCTCGAAAGTCAAATCCCCTCACTAAGGATAACTATACAAGAAGGCTTAACTGAAGAGGAAATGCAAAACTATGACTTCAAGAGTTAGAAGCACTCGATGAAAGAAGGCTTAAAGCTCAATAACACTTGGAATGCTACCAAGCATGGCTATCCAAGGCATTCAACAAGAAGGTCTATCAAAGGTCTTTCCAAATTGGTGAGTCTTAGTATTATAGAGGCCTATCATTACAACTCACAAGACAAAAAGCAAGTTCACATCAAAGTGGGATGGACCTTACGTAATATAAGGGGTTTACACCAACGGCACCTACTTGATCATGGAGGAACATGGCTAAAAGATCGGCCCCATCAATGGTAGATTCTTGAAGCGTTACTACCCCTAAACCAAACAAGCAATGCTCATTGCCTGCATGAGCCTAACTGCACACGGCACACAACTCCTCGCCTACATGAGCCTAAATTGCCTATGGCACAATGCTCCTTGTTTGCACGAGCTTAAAAGGCGACACCCCAATGCTCATGTCCCATAAGAGCATAAACTATGTAAGGAAAAATAAAGCAAAAAAAACAAAAACAAAAACACCATTAAAAATCGCCACAATCCATCATTCCTTGAACTACATCATGACTTGATCCCTCCTCAACCGAGGGTACATAGGCAACTTGAAACTTCAAAAATTTCAAGTACAGTCACATCACTAGCAAAACACAAACACTTTGAAGAATAAAGAGCAAAATCAAATATGAATACTTTATTTCTTTAAAGGAAAAAATTTGGCTACAAAGCCTTATTATAAAAATGAGCAAAAGCAAAAATAGGCTTAAAGCACCAATGGAAGACACTACTTGAAAGCTATATCCCTAAAACTACGGCAATGATCTTCAAGCAAGCTTTCCAAAGTCTTCAAAGTCTCTACATCGATAAGAGACAAGGTGGGCACTTCCATGGCCGCACCCTTCTCTTGCTCTTAGCATAAAATCTCCTCCTGATGATGGGAAAGTATAGCTTCTTGCTCCGAGAGAACACCTTGAGTCATGATGCTTCGGTTTCCAACTACTCTCGCTCAAGCACCAACGCTTCTGGCAGTGCCTGGACAGAAGATAAAGAAGTCCCTGTGACTTGATAACCTTCTGAAGCAGCTTGCTGAGAAGGCTGAGCTAGGGCAGTCTATTGCCGCAGGTTGTTGAGCTCTAATCTCTAAACTTAATTTCTTCAAGGAAATAGTATACAAGGAAGAATACTCAATTGAGGTAGCCATAAATTCGGCAATCTTGGCTTTCAAGAGCAAAGAATCAATGTTAAGATGGTCAATCGTAGAAACAAGCTTCAATAAGTCCTCCTCAAGCAAAGAAAGGTCCTTTAATGGACACTTTGAAATCCTTTTCTCAATATGGCTTTTGATATCCATGGCCGCACGAAGGTTGATGTGATGGATAAGCTGCTCAGTGCCCCCTCAAAGAGATCTCAGAGTTAGCCGACAAAGGTGTTGGATGCATGACAGGCTATTGCACACCTCCACCTACACACGACAAGTTTGGGCAACTTGGCGAATTTGGAATGAGCTCTGCACCAGGCAAATCCCCAATCTCCTTGGCCTTAGGAAGATCACCTTTAAATAGCATCTTCATATAAGAATGAACACTCATGTTCACCGAGTCAAACTGAGGAGGCTCAAGCACCTCTTTCTTCTTGTGACGGAAATTTACGTCACTATCATCCAAATCACCTTCGCATGGTCACTTGTTCAAAACCTGTTGACCTTGCCGCATAACAAGCTCATCTTTATGCGAATCAACTTCATCACCATTCTCTTTAGAGCCATCCAGATGGTGAGAAGACAAGCACGAGCATTAATGAGCTAAAACCACAGGATGTAAATGAGCTGCACTTGCACAATCAAGAGGCGCCAGCTGCGTATAAGCCGCATGACAACCCTCTCTTGGTACATCATTATGCGAATGAGAATAATTGGTACCATTTGTCATCCCCAAGTCACCACAGTACACCTTTGACGACCAGCCTACATAGGCACGGGCCACCAGTTTGCTTTTAAACTCGTCCTTAGCCGAAAAAGTGATAGAAGCATTTATGCATAAATGGGTACAAGATTCCGAATGCATATACATAGCTTGCAAGGATGTCGGATGTGTAACTTCTTTTAGCTTGCCTGACATAAGTTGGACAAAACCAAATTGCCTATTAAAATAGTAAGGGCTATAAGGTTAAACCATGAATTAGTCTTCTTGCCGCAAAGAAACATACCCTGAGCGAAGGCTTGTAAGATAAGACAAATCGGAAGAATGAAGGTGCGAATCATCTATGAAGCCTCGTCGCCTGAACCAACTCTTACTAGGTGGTCCATCCTTAAGATATTACAACTTCTAAACAGTGCTTGTGCCTGCGAATCGTCAAGACTCTTCGCAGAAAGCCCTGGCTGGACTGAAGTTAGTGAAGAAGACCCTGGCTTGTCTAAAACTGACGAAGAAAAATGAGTGCCAAAGTACTCACCCAACCAACCGTACACATAATGGTAAGGAAGTACTGCAACACAATCTTCGGTGCTCGTCGAGTTTGAAATAACACTCAAGTCATTGTAAATGTTGGCTAAGAATGGAATAGCAAGACTAAAGGATTCACCTGCAACCATCTTGTTAGCAACTTTGAAGACTTCGAGATGGATAAGGTTAACGTCGTCTTTGGGGAAAACAAACTTACAAAGCCAACAAGCTAAAAGAGTGGCTAGGTAAGATTCTTCCAAGTGCTCAAGCGCTATGCCAAGATCCTTAAATGCTTTCAACTCAGTAGGAATATGGCGCCCAACTGGACCAATAACACCTAACGGATCCAAGTCTCCCTTCGGCCTGGTTGTCTTATTGCAACCACTTTTCTTTGAAGGCCTCTTGTACTTTATGGCATCCCAGTACCAAAATTGGATCCATGAAGAAATCTTTATGCTTAATACGCCCAAAACAAATTGTGACAACTTGCAAGCAATCATTGGCTGTTGCGATGAGAAAACTCTTCCTATCTTATGAAGATCCTAAAGTGAAATCGACATCTCCCCTTTAACTATGTGAAGTGTGTTAGTTGCTGAACACCAATGCTTAAAGAACTCACAAAGGTTAAAAGGATGGCGATCGTAGCTAAACAAAGATTCGTACACAGCGTGATAAAGGCCCACGTTGGTAAGCACATCTTTGGATCGGCTTAAGACATCTTCAAGCCACTCCCAGTAAAACTAAACATAGGTGGCTTCTCCAGTAGTTGACAAGGCATTACTTCAAGTCATAGCTTTGCTACAGATGCGATCACCAAGAAGCTTAAACAAAGCTGGTGAGTTATCACGAACATGATGCAAGGGTTCAAAACAAGAACCTTCGACGTACATGCCTTCTTCTTCGTAGTTGATTAACTAAAGTCCATCACCTCCCAAAACACTTCAGAAGACCATGACTTGATGTGCATTGAGTTGTCTTTTACAGGAAGAACAAGCGTCGTAGGTCCAATTGATGCGAAATATATTAAGCACACAAATTAAACCCTCTTCTGACAATTGTAGCAAAGTATGTAAGTAGGGATCGTTCAAAACCGGGGATTAGGAGGGATTGCTAAACTCTTGAAAACTAACCTAAGAACTCCAAAACAAAGTTAAAAACACTAATTTGGACTCAAAGAATGAAAAACCAAAGTTAAAACACTAAAACAAAACAAAAACTCAAAAAAGCAACTAGAAGACTCAAATCTGCCTAAAAACCACTTTCTGGGCAGTTTTGAGCACCTACACTAATTTGGACGAAATTGGTTGAAAACTTGACTCAAAACACTTAAAAACATGAACCAAAACAATTTCTAACTAAATTGAGACTTCAAAGTAAATGGGGAGTTGATTTGGACGAAATTAAAGTTGAGAAAACAGATTGCAAAGTAAAACTGATTTTGAAACGTTTTTGGGATTTTTAATGGATGATGGACTAGTTAGGGGTTCTTTCTCCACACATGACAAGTATGCAAATGACTCGATTTCCAGTTATTCCTTCATAGAATTATGAATGACAATGCCCCAAATTAACCGTGACATCACTAGTTAATTCTCAAGTTTTCCTTGTGTTATTGAATTGGACGACATCATACGACAACCCAAAGCATTCTTCAAAAGTTCCTTACATGACATCATAATAAAGATACAATCAAAGATCATTACGTTCAATGAAAACTATAAGCATTGACAAAGCACTTGTGACTATGACATCATGACACTTATGCTAGGAATTGAACTTAACGCGATTGTGACTAGCAACCTTCACTACTTGTGAATATAAGTGTGTGACAATTATGTGAAACAAACTTATATTCTAGCATCATATTCATGCAAGCCAATTAAGTGTCGACCCCTAATTAACAAACACAAATACGTTATTACTCGCACAGTTAAGCCAATTGCATTCACGATTCAAGAACTCATAACTGGAATTTATCAAATCAACTTGCACACATTGTTATGGCTTTGAAATCACCCCTAACCAATAGGGGTTTAGCCACTCATGTTCATAGCAAAATGAAAGGAAAATAAATTAAACATTGAAATCATAAAACGAATTACACCTAGAATGCACCAACGACGAAGCTTGAGCATCCAAGAGTCCTTCCTTCTTTCTCCTTGCTACGGCACAAAGGTGGATGGGATGGTTGGGATGTGTTTTAGGATCAGGGATTATGGAATTGGATGGAGGATAGGCACGGCAAGGTGTAGTGTTTGGCTGGAATTGTGTTTCTAGGATTTTAGGATGTGTAGAGTGGTGTGGCTAGATGAATGGACGAAAATTGGGTGAATGAGTGATCCCCCTAGTGCCTTGCTGCAAAGCCTTATTTATAGGGCTAGGAAAGGTTTTGAACTTAGTTGAAACCAAAAGGTTTTGTACCAGAAATTCTATACATGAAACACTTAAAGGATATATGTGTGTAGCTTGGACAAGGTAGGAGACAAGATAGGACGGCTAGGAGACAAGGTAGGACGGCTAGTGACAAGCTAGGACGGCTAGTGACAAGCTAGGACGGCTAGGAGACAAGTTAGGACGGCTAGTGACGGCTAGGAGACAAGGTAGGACGGCTTGTGACAAGCTAGGACGGCTAGGAGACAAGCTAGGACGGCTAGTGACAAGCTAGGACGGCTAAGAGACAAGCTAGGATGGCTAGTGACAAGCTAGGACGGCTAGTGACAAGCTAGGACGGCTAGTGACAAGCTAGGACGGCTTGTTCTTCCAATACAGAAATTAGGCACCATGTGTGAATAGATAAAGCCTTCTAGAAATAAGGTTTTTAGGCCCCCTTGCAGCTCCCTAACTGAATTCAAGCCTTCAAATTCGTCCATCCTCATGCCTCCATGCTTGCACTATCCAATCTTGGCCCAAAAATGCTCTAGAATGCTCCAAATTGCTTCTTTTTGCATACTTTGACACTAAAACCTGAAATTGCACGAAAATGACTTTAAACACTAAACTAACTAAGGAAAAACAACATAAATGCATGAGAACAAGCCAATTAAGTCGCATAAAAATGCTCCTATCAAATTCCCCCACACTTAGCTTTTGCTTGTCCTCGAGCAAAACAAAGAAATAAAACAAGACAAAACAAACAAACATAATCTAAACCTTCCAACGTTTGCCTCAGGGATTTCCAATGCACATGACATGTTAAAGATTATCATTCCCACATATTTGAGTCAATTTAACACTTAAGCACATGCTTAATCATAGTCACTACTTACTAGTTCACAATTAACCAATTAAAACAATGTTTTGAATGTAGTAACATGCCTTAGAGAATTCCCTCAATCCTTAATAGATTTGCACTCTATTTTCACTCAGATTTTCTAACTACACACCCTATACTAGTTATATGTGAGAGAATTGATGTAGATATAAAAACGAATGCTCACATATATGTATCACAAAGAACGCAATTTCCGGAGTTAATAGGCATGTTTAGATATGATCTCATGAATGGAATGCTACTACTTAGATGCGAGAGCCAGTGACACCATATGCTCATACCAAATTCAAACTCAACAAATTGAAACACATAACACTCAAGATAGAAGTTTAAGGGTTGCAACGGGGCTTGGGGTATTGGTTAACAAAGAAAGGATAGGGAAAACAAACGTTCTTCAAGCATTAGTAAGCAAAGTAATGAAATTAAGGCTTAGAATTCACTTAGTTTGCAGAAATTAACTTAAAAACACAAGGGGAAGACTTTAAACAACTTCTTGGGGCCGAATTCAACTTTTTGGACCCTTTCTTCAACAAACAACACCTTGGAACTCTTTTTCTCATGTTGTTCAACTCTTTTCATACTCTTTTTTTTTTTTTCTTTTTTTTTCTTTTTTTTTTTTTCGAATTTTTCTTTTCTTTTCTTTCTACCCGTGCTTATGGCACATAATTCTCAAAATAAAAACTTCCCCCACACTTGGTTTCTGCCATAAAGGAATTCCATTTGAATCATGCTTACTATACTTTAAGAACGAGGGTATGGATAGTCCTAATCTAGGCTAGGTGAGGGTAATGTGGGTTAACAAAGAAAAGGCTAAACAAGGCTCAATGGGGTTAACACCTAAACATATAATGGAGTAGGGCACACGGCTTTTTGGCTAAAGTGGTGGTCACTACACAACTTCATCTTGAATATGTGTTATGCTAATCAATACCATGCTTTGAATGAAATGGGCATGACTTCTAGTGTTTGGAACTAAATGATGAAACGCCTTCTAAGTAGCAACCAAGCAAAGAATAATGAGATCATGCAACGATTTTAGAAAACAAAGAATGCACAGATTTAAACTCTCCAAATAAACGTTTAGGCTCAAGTCTCACAAGGTTGTAGCGTTAATTTGAGTTCCTTCCTTCAAGCATGTTACAAAAACTGATTTTTTTCTTTTATGATTGCATGTGAATTCATAAGTTATAACCACAACCAAGCATAAACATAGAGTAAATCAAACTTTCATCCATGTTTGTAACTTTCTTTAACCGTCATGCAATTAAAAACCAAATCCTCATCATTGTGTTGGAAGGTAACCTACGACACCAACAACATACAAAAACAACTCTTTTTGGGTTTTTCAAAACAAATTTTCAAATTTTTATGGTATTTTCGGATTTTTAAGTCAACACACCCTAAAACACTCTAAAATAGCTTAAAAACACTTAAAAACAGTGGGAAACAAGTTTAGACATGTTAGGTGGTAATACCCTACGAATTTCATGCAAAAATATATCAAAACAGAATGTTACCCCCCCCCCCCCCACACTTAAACTAAACATTGTCCTCAATGTTTTAGACACAATTAAAAACACAATACACATAACATAAAGTAAGCAACAAAGGAAAGGGTTTAGGGACGCAAATCTGAGTATGGAGCGATTCCCAAGTTCTTCCTTTGTTGATTGCATGGGTTGCCTCCCAAGTAGCGCTTGCTTTAACGTCTTCCAGCCGGACGAAACTTCCATTCAAACTTCCCTAGGTCCCACGGCATGGAATTGATCCTTGAATGGAAGGTGATACTTGAAGTGAACCGGCATTGGTTTGAATTCTAGTGTAGGTGCCTGATTCATCAAAATCAGCCAGTTAGTATAAAATTTAATGAAATTTGGAGAAGATGACTTACTTGTTTTGTCCGACAAGAACTCAATGACAAACACCACTCCTTTGAAAGTTTCAGGGATATTGGACTTGGCCAGATTACATGTGATGGTTATGACTTGTCCAATGTCATCAAATTCAACTTCTTTGGGTTTTATGGTTTCAAATATGTCCTCTTTGATGCCTTCTACATCTTCTCCAGCCACTACCTTCTCTTGAATCATTCTTCTTGGTGTACAAAGTCCTTTGAAGAATTCAACACCATCTAAAACTTGCTGTGTTGCACCAAGAATTGGAATAGCATTTTGCACCTTTGGGAAGGCTTCCACGATGTCCTTTTTACTCTCTTCTTGGTTGGGAATCAAAAACCTGCTAGGAAAAGGGACATTGGGTGGAATAACATCAGAATAACATGGAATTGGGACGTCCTTACTTGTGGTGGGTGGTTTAGAGGGCTTAGGGGACTGCGGCAAGGGTTGTTCTACCCTTGCCGTGTGCATGTCTTCTTCCTCCTCCTCAATTAGCAGCTCCTCATCCACTTCTAGGCTATGTTTGGACATTTTTAGGTCAGTTCCAACCTCCATAGCACTTCCCAAAGTGATAGCATTATGGATTTCAAAATCTCCCTTTGGATTTACAATGGTTGAACTAGGGAGTTTGCCTTGGTCACGAAATTGTCCTACGAACTCCGCTATCTGCCCAATTTGCTTTTCCAAGTGGTTCAACCTTTTGTCTCGATTTTGCATTGCTTTCTTTTGATTTTCTTGCCCCTGAGACAAATTGGTGAGTAACTTAATAAGCGTTTCATTATACAAAGACGCACCTGAATTTGTTTGGGCAGGTTGTATATGAGGTTGTGGTGACTGCATAGGGCTTGAATATAACTCCTCATATGGCTGCCAATATCCTTCTTGTTGAACTTTTTGAGATTCCCACCACATAGAGTTTGAATGATCACTCCAATCTGAATTGTACATGTTGGAAAACAAATTGTTCCTTGATTGATTATGATCTTGATAACCCCAAGTACTGACATTCTCCCAACCTCTTTGTCGACCTTGATTTGCTTGATATTCTTGCATAGAATAAGCACCAAATGTAGGGACACTTTGCATTGTGGACCCTTCGGCATACTGTGAGAACTGAGAAGTAAGATTCGCTATTTGAGCTTGAAGATTAGCAATTGCCATGTCTTGCTTCTCTAATACCTGAAATCAAAGAAATAAAACTAAATCAAATATCAAAAGAAAAATAAACAAACAAACAAAGGGATTAGCAAGAAAACAAAACAAAATAAGAAAACTAGGTAAATTACACTAAAAACACACGGCAAAAACACAAGGGATTAGCAATTTTGCTAATCCCCGGCAACGGTGCCAAAAATTTGATGCGAAATATATTAAGCACACAAATTAAACCCTCTTCTGACAATTGTAGCAAAGTATGTAAGTAGGGATCGTTCAAAACCGGGGATTAGGAGGGATTGCTAAACTCTTGAAAACTGACCTAAGAACTCCAAAACAAAGTTAAAAACACTAATTTGGACTCAAAGAATGAAAAACCAAAGTTAAAACACTAAAACAAAACAAAAACTCAAAACAGCAACTAGAAGACTCAAAACTGCCTAAAAACCACTTTCTGGGCAGTTTTGAGCACCTACACTAATTTGGACGAAATTGGTTGAAAACTTGACTCAAAACACTTAAAAACATGAACCAAAACAATTTCTAACTAAATTGAGACTTCAAAGTAAAGGGGGAGTTGATTTGGACGAAATTAAAGTTGAGAAAACAGATTGCAAAGTAAAACTGGTTTTGAAACGTTTTTGGGGTTTTTAATGGATGATGGACTAGTTAGGGGTTCTTTCTCCACACATGACAAGTATACAAATGACTCGATTTCCAGTTATTTCTTCATAGAATTATGAATGACAATGCCCCAAATTAACCGTGACATCACTAGTTAATTCTCAAGTTTTCCTTGTGTTATTGAATTGGACGACATCATACGACAACCCAAAGCATTCTTCAAAAGTTCCTTACATGACATTGATAGGAGCATATTTAGGCGACTTACTTAGCTTGTTTTCGTGCATCTATGTTGTTAATTCATAGTTGTTTTAGTAGTTTAAGCCATTTTCGTGTGTTTTTAGGTTCATATGGCTAAGGAAGCAAAAAGATGCATTTTGGAGCATTTTGGAGCAAAATTGGGCTTGGAATGGATAGCATATGATTGGAGCCAAAGTGTTGGACGAATTTGAAGGCCTTGTATTCATTTTGGACATAAAACAAAGGGCCTAGCCCATTCTCTCTTAAACCAACCCCAAGGCCATGCATTTCCTTCCAATTCCAAAGCCCACAATCACTTCAAAAGCCATGCAAAGAACCATCCATTCCATCAAAAACAATCCATCAATTCACATGCAAAACCACCATTAACACACATGCACCCAAACAAAGCCAACCTAGCTAACCCTACATGCATTCTTTATGCAACTCTTCATCATTCCACCATTCATTCTTTATTCCACAAACAAGTCACATGCATTTCCACCTTCCTACTTCATCATTTCACCACATTCTCCCTCTTTAACTCATTTCATTATTCATTCACTTTGCATTCATTCAATTCCACCCCACATGCACCCTTTATTCTTCATCATTGCAACCATGGCACATTTACACCAACAAAACAACTCCCATGCCATGGCCTACTCATATTCCCATTTCCTTTCCAACATCTCACATGCATTTCCACCTTCCTACTTCATCATTTCACCACATTTTCCCTTTTATTTCCACATGCAATTCTTCATCATTGCAACCACAAACACCTTAAACAAATAGCCATATACATCTCCACTCCTCCTATAAATACCCTTGCATTCATTCATTCAAAAATCATCTCATTCACAACACAACACAACACCACAAACACATCCACCTTCCTTAGCCGTGAGTCTCCCTTAGAATCCAAAAACCATCTTCCATTTCCACCACTCCTCATCCATTTCCATAATTTCCCAACACTTCCATCCCCCCAACCAACTATCCCTAGACCTTATGCTACAATAAAGAGGAAGATAAGAGGGCCTAAACGTTCATACAATTCAAGATTGAGTTGTTGGAATGTTTAGGCGTTTCTTTGATTTCAATGTTTAATTTCAATTCTCTTTGTTTTGTACGTATGAGGAAATAAACCCCCTTTAGCTAGGGGGTGATTCGAAACTATGTTTATGTTTGTAATATGATTTGATTACTTTTAATTACGTTTCATAAGTTGTGAATTCAATTTGTTTAACTGTTTAATTGATAACCTATTTATGTATGTTTATTAAGAATGAACGCTTAATTTTCATGCATGAATTTGACGCTAGAATATAAGTTAGTTTCACGTAATAGTTATGAACTTATATTCACAAGTAGTGGAGGTTGCTTATAAACAATCGTGTTAAACATATTCTTGGCATAAGTTTCATGCAATCATAGTAACGAATGCCTCGTCAACACTTATAGTTTTCATGATGCTTAATGATTCTTGCTTGTATCTCTATTATGCAATTCATGTAGGGAACTTGTGAGGAATGCTTTGGATTGTCGTATGCAATCATCCAATTCATTAACTTAAGGAAAACTTGACGGTTAATTTAAGCGGACCTAATTAACCCGGGGCGTTGAGAATTCATGGTTTATTGAAAAGCAATTAGACATCGTTTTGTATGCAAGTATAACATATGTGGAGATGAACCCCTTAGCTAGCTTCCCATCCATTCATTTCCGTCAAATCCATATTTACAATTTGTTTTATTTCCAAGTTTCCATTTTTAGTTTAAAGTCGTCCAAATCCAATCCCCCTTTACTTTATTGTTCAATTTAGTTAGAAATCAATTTAGTTTGTGTTTTTAAAGCATTTTGAGTCTTTTGGTTTGTCTTAGTGTTTTAACGTTCAGTTTCACATTCTTTGAGTCTAGTTTAGTATTTTATCTTGTTTTTACGTTTTTGAGTCAGTTTCCAAGAGATTAACAATCCCTCCTAATCCCCGGTCCAGAACGATCCCTACTTATACTTATACTACAATTGACAAAAAGAGGGTTTAATTTGTGTGCGTATAAATCTCGCATCAAATTTTGGCGCCGTTGCCGGGGATTAGCAACTTTGCTAATCCCTTGGATTGTTTTATTTTCGTTTGTTTTTATTTTTCCAGATTCTTAAATTTGTTTTGTTTCTTGTTTTAGGTACTAGTTCATGACTCGGAGTTCTCATCCGATTCGTGAACATATCCTGGAGTGATTGGGTTCATCATCCGGCTGTACGACGTTAAAGCAATCGCTACTTGGGAGGCAACCCAATACAGTAAATAAAACTTTTGCTTGTTCATTGATTTTTTTTCGATAAATTACAATTGTGTCTAAACATGGCAGAAAGATGGAGCCTTTACAAAGGTTGTGTACGTGAGGCCCCACTACGTGGCAACACTCTCGGAACAAGAGGCATCGGAGCAGGAGGCATCGGAGCAAGAGGCATCGGAGCAGGAGGCATAGGAGCAGGAGGCACCGAAGATAGATCATTCAAGGCCCCAAGCCTTGGTGGAACGCTGGATGACCCAGGAAAAAGGTGCCTCTGGAAGAAAGCTGCAAACCGTTGACGGTTATCAAGCTCATCAAGCTTCCTCTTCATGCCTGTTGAATAATTGTTGGCAAGCACGTGCAAACTTCGGTTCTCGTACTTAAGCTGTTTGATCTCCTGCTTAAGACTCTCCACCTCCGCCATCAAGGATTCAACCTGACGGGAGCGAGCAAGAAGGCGTTGGCCCATGTTGGACACAGAGCCAGCGCACTGAACACTCAGAGCCAGGGATTCTTGAACGGCCAACTCATCGGACCGTCCTGAAAGCAGCTGACTATCTTTGGGAGTGAGGAGGTTCCGAGCCACTATCGTAGCCGTTATGGGATCCGTCATCACAGAGTCCTCATCTGTAAGAGGGCCATGGGAAGATAAGAAAGACGGGCACCATACCTTACCCTGACGAGGCGCGACCGGGTCACTGCTTAGACTCAAATCTAAGCAAATGTTCGATGGGTTGGATGAGCTAGCCATTGTTCAAGAAGTTAAAAGAAAAGGGTTGGATGGAGGAAAATCTCGACGGGCCGAAGATGATTTTTGGGAAGTCTTCAAAGTGTGCAGATAGAGGTGATCGATCACCTCTATTAAAGGATAGGCGACACAATCACCAATTCAGCATTGAAGAGACACCGCTCTTCAAAAACCGGATTTTCTGGCGTAAAGATCGCCAGCTCTTCAGACGCAATCCAAGCTTTTCAGAAAGCGTGTGCAAATTTGTCAAAAGCTCCCAACTTTTCAGAAGACGCGTGGAAGGCGAGAAATCAGCTGCACACTTTAGCCGACAAACGTGGGTGACAAAACCGAAAGCTTCCGGCTTTCCAGAAAGCGAGTGCAACTTTGTCAAAAGCTCCCGGCTTTTCAGAAGACGCGTTCCACTTTGTCAAAAGCTCCCAGCTTTTCAGAAGACGCGTGGAGGACATTGCCGCATCCGCACTGCCATTTGCCATTACAATTCCTATATACATCAACCTTCATGGCAAGGCATACACCCACAAATGCATAATTTTCCTTCTCAACCGAAAATGTAAGCTGCAACCAACCCTCTCAAACATGCTCAGATTTCTCCTTCTCTTGAGATCACACTTTCAAACATGGATGTATCCCCCAAAGAAGATACCAAATGCTTGCAGTACGAATGAGGAAGAGGAAACGGTGGATCGAAACATGTGGATTCATTCGCTGCCTCTTCGAAAGCAAAGGTATCTCATATCATCAAGGGCGAAAGCAAAGGTATCTCATATCATGCTCTTTCCCTGTCTTTTCCTTTGTCCTTGATATTACTTGCATGGCAAAGTGAAAGAAGCAATCAGCCGGCACTTGGAGTCTATCTGGACTCTATTCCCTGGTTGCTTACCTAGCTTTGCTGAGCTATCCTCTAACCTTCTTCAATACGAATTGGAGAGATTGAACAAAGAAACAGATAAGAGGAGGAAGCTCAGACCTTCGGGGGAGACCAAAGGAAGCCTGCTGCCCAGTTCAAGAGTAGCACAAAGGAAAATCAACGATGGGAGCAACGCAGTTCAAGAGTAAGCCTGTGGAAACTCAAGATGAAGCCTCACTGCAATCACCAAGGAGAAGATGGAACGAAAACTCCATAACCAGATTTGCATCTCTAAACTCTTCTCTTTGTTAGATACATTCTGCCATGTTTAGTATGTTTAATTGCTGTTTATATGTTTGTTTGTGTTTAGTGTGGTTTTTAACATTGAGGACAATGTTTGTTTTAAGTGTGGGGGAGTTACTAAAGTGTTTTGATGCAAATTCGTAGGGTTTTATCCACCATAACTTCAAATGTTGTTTCTTGCTGTTTTTAAGTGTGTTTAGTGTGTTTTGACTTAAAAATTCGAAAATCACATAAAAATTTGAAAAACATGTTTTGAAAGGCCTAAAAAGAGTGTTTTGAGTCGTTTTTGTGTCGTAGGTCACCTTCCAACACAATGATAAGGATTTGGTTTCTAATTGCATGACTGTTGAAAAGAGTTATAAACATGGAGAAAAGTTTGATTTACTCTTGGTATATGCTTGGTTATGGTTATAATGTATGACTTCACATGCAATTATAAAAGAAAAAAATTAGTTATGTAACGTGCTTGAAGGAAGGAACTCAAACAAACGCTACAACCCTGAGAGACTTGAGCCTATAACGTTCTTTGGAGAGTATAATCTGTGATTTCTTGTTTTCTAAAGTCGTTGCATGATCTCATTATTCTTTGCTTGGTTACTACTTAGAAGGCGTTTCATCATATAGTTCCAAATGCTAGAACTCATGCCCATTTCATTCAAAGCATGTTATTGATTTGCATAACATATACCAAGATGAAGTTGTGTAGTTGCCACCATAGCCAAATAGCCTCACTTCCCATATTTCGTATATGTTGTAAGTTTTACCCCCGTTGAGCTTTGTTTAGCCTTTATTCTTTGTCAACCCACATTATCCTCACCTAGCCTAGTTTAGGACAATCCACACCTTTGTTCTTAGAAGATAGTGAGCATGACTTAAATGAATTCCTTTTGAGTTACATTATGCAAGAAAATGAGTGTGGGAGAAGGAATGCTTGTTCTTAAGTATGTTTTGAGTTTCAAAAGAAAAGAAAAACAGAAAAGAAAAGAAAGAAAGAAAAAAGAGCTTGAAAAAAATGAAAGAATGAGTGATTGAAGTAAGGGCTCAAAACACCAATTCTGGCCCTAAATTGTCCCCCTTTTTGTTCCAAAGTTGAGTTTTCATTCAAAAGAAAATTCTAAGTTGATTCAATTGCCTTGCTCACTATTTCTTTAAGAACCTTTGTTTTCCATATCCCTTCTTTGTTATCCACACGCCCCAAGCCCCATTACAACCCGTGACTTCAATCTTGAGTGTTATGTATTTCAATTGTGGAGTTTGAATTTGGTATGAGCATATGGTGTCACTGGTTCTCGCGTCTAAGTAGTAGCATTCCATTCATGAGATCATAATCTAAACATGCTTATTAACTCCAAAAATTGCGTTCTTTGTGATACATATATGTGAGTGTTCGTTTTCATGTTTACATCAATCTTCTCACATATGACTAGATTAGGGTGTGTAGTTAGAAAATCTGAGTGAAAATTGAGTGCATATCTTGTAAGGAATTGAGCAAATTCTCTAAGGCATGTTACTACATTCAAAACATGGTTTTAAATGCTTAATTGTGAACTAGTATGTGGTGACTATGATTAAGAATGTACTTAAGGGTAAAGATGGCTAAATTCTGTGGGAATAATAATTTTTAACTTGTCATGTGCATTGGAAATCCCTGAAACGATTGTTGGAAGGTGTAGGTTGTGTTTTACGTGTTTAGTGTCGTTTTGTTTATTTGTTTTTATTCTGTTTTGCTCGAGGACTAGCAAAAGATAAGTGTGGGGGAGTTTGATAGGAGCATATTTAGGCGACTTACTTAGCTTGTTTTCGTGCATCTATGTTGTTAATTCATAGTTGTTTTAGTAGTTTAAGCCATTTTCGTGTGTTTTTAGGTTCATATGGCTAAGGAAGCAAAAAGATGCATTTTGGAGCATTTTGGAGCAAAATTGGGCTTGGAATGGATAGCATATGATTGGAGCCAAAGTGTTGGACGAATTTGAAGGCCTTGTATTCATTTTGGACATAAAACAAAGGGCCTAGCCCATTCTCTCTTAAACCAACCCCAAGGCCATGCATTTCCTTCCAATTCCAAAGCCCACAATCACTTCAAAAGCCATGCAAAGAACCATCCATTCCATCAAAAACAATCCATCAATTCACATGCAAAACCACCATTAACACACATGCACCCAACACAAAGCCAACCTAGCTAACCCTACATGCATTCTTTATGCAAACTCTTCATCATTCCACCATTCATTCTTTATTCCACAAACAAGTCACATGCATTTCCACCTTCCTACTTCATCATTTCACCACATTCTCCCTCTTTAACTCATTTCATTATTCATTCACTTTGCATTCATTCAATTCCACCCCACATGCACCCTTTATTCTCATCATTGCAACCATGGCACATTTACACCAACAAAACAACTCCCATGCCATGGCCTACTCATATTCCCATTTCCTTTCCAACATCTCACATGCATTTCCACCTTCCTACTTCATCATTTCACCACATTTTCCCTTTATTTCCACATGCAATTCTTCTCATTGCAACCACAAACACCTTAAACAAATAGCCATATACATCTCCATCCTCCTATAAATACCCTTGCATTCATTCATTCAAAAATCATCTCATTCACAACACAACACAACACCACAAACACATCCACCTTCCTTAGCCGTGAGTCTCCCTTAGAATCCAAAAACCATCTTCCATTTCCACCACTCCTCATCCATTTCCATAATTTCCCAACACTTCCATCCCCCCAACCAACTATCCCTAGACCTTATGCTACAATAAAGAGGAAGATAAGAGGGCCTAAACGTTCATACAATTCAAGATTGAGTTGTTGGAATGTTTAGGCGTTTCTTTGATTTCAATGTTTAATTTCAATTCTCTTTGTTTTGTACAAAATTTGATGCGAGATTTATACGCACACAAATTAAACCCTCTTTTTGTCAATTGTAGTATAAGTATAAGTAGGGATCGTTCTGGACCGGGGATTAGGAGGGATTGCTAAAACCTTGGAAACTGACTCAAAAACGTAAAAACAAGATAAAACACTAAACTAGACTCAAAGAATGTGAAACTAAACGTTAAAACACTAAGACAAACCAAAAGACTCAAAATGCTTTAAAAACACAAACTAAATTGATTTCTAACTAAATTGAACAATAAAGTAAAGGGGGATTGGATTTGGACGACTTTAAACTAAAAATGGAAACTTGGAAATAAAACAAATTGTAAATATGGATTTGACGGAAATGAATGGATGGGAAGCTAGCTAAGGGGTTCATCTCCACATATGTTATACTTGCATACAAAACGATGTCTAATTGCTTTTCAATAAACCATGAATTCTCAACGCCCCGGGTTAATTAGGTCCGCTTAAATTAACCGTCAAGTTTTCCTTAAGTTAATGAATTGGATGATTGCATACGACAATCCAAAGCATTCCTCACAAGTTCCCTACATGAATTGCATAATAGAGATACAAGCAAGAATCATTAAGCATCATGAAAACTATAAGTGTTGACGAGGCATTCGTTACTATGATTGCATGAAACTTATGCCAAGAATATGTTTAACACGATTGTTTATAAGCAACCTCCACTACTTGTGAATATAAGTTCATAACTATTACGTGAAACTCACTTATATTCTAGCGTCAAATTCATGCATGAAAATTAAGCGTTCATTCTTAATAAACATACATAAATAGGTTATCAATTAAACAGTTAAACAAATTGAATTCACAACTTATGAAACGTAATTAAAAGTAATCAAATCATATTACAAACATAAACATAGTTTCGAATCACCCCCTAGCTAAAGGGGGTTTATTTCCTCATACGTACAAAACAAAGAGAATTGAAATTAAACATTGAAATCAAAGAAACGCCTAAACATTCCAACAACTCAATCTTGAATTGTATGAACGTTTAGGCCCTCTTATCTTCCTCTTTATTGTAGCATAAGGTCTAGGGATAGTTGGTTGGGGGGATGGAAGTGTTGGGAAATTATGGAAATGGATGAGGAGTGGTGGAAATGGAAGATGGTTTTTGGATTCTAAGGGAGACTCACGGCTAAGGAAGGTGGATGTGTTTGTGGTGTTGTGTTGTGTTGTGAATGAGATGATATGATTTTTGAATGAATGAATGCAAGGGTATTTATAGGAGGAGTGGAGATGTATATGGCTATTTGTTTAAGGTGTTTGTGGCTACAATGATGAAGAATTGCATGTGGAAATAAAAGGGAAAATGTGGTGAAATGATGAAGTAGGAAGGTGGAAATGCATGTGAGATGTTGGAAAGGAAATAGGAATATGAGTAGGCCATGGCATGGGAGTTGTTTTGTTGGTGTAAATGTGCCATGGTTGCAATGATGAAGAATAAAGGGTGCATGTGGGGTGGAATTGAATGAATGCAAAGTGAATGAATAATGAAATGAGTTAAAGAGGGAGAATGTGGTGAAATGATGAAGTAGGAAGGTGGAAATGCATGTGACTTGTTTGTGGAATAAAGAATGAATGGTGGAATGATGAAGAGTTGCATAAAGAATGCATGTAGGGTTAGCTAGGTTGGCTTTGTTTGGGTGCATGTGTGTTAATGGTGGTTTTGCATGTGAATTGATGGATTGTTTTTGATGGAATGGATGGTTCTTTGCATGGCTTTTGAAGTGATTGTGGGCTTTGGAATTGGAAGGAAATGCATGGCCTTGGGGTTGGTTTAAGAGAGAATGGGCTAGGCCCTTCGTTTTATGTCCAAAATGAATACAAGGCCTTCAAATTCGTTCAACACTTTGGCTCCAATCATATGCTATCCATTCCAAGCCCAATATTGCTCCAAAATGCTCCAAAATGCATCTTTTTGCTTCCTTAGCCATATGAACCTAAAAACACACGAAAATGGCTTAAACTACTAAAACAACTATGAATTAACAACATAGATGCACGAAAACAAGCTAAGTAAGTCGCCTAAATATGCTCCTATCAGACATCATAATAAAGATACAATCAAAGATCATTACGTTCAATGAAAACTATAAGCATTGACAAAGCACTTGTGACTATGACATCATGACACTTATGCTAGGAATTGAACTTAACGCGATTGTGACTAGCAACCTTCACTACTTATGAATATAAGTGTGTGACAATTATGTGAAACAAACTTATATTCTAGCATCATATTCATGCAAGCCAATTAAGTGTCGACCCCTAATTAACAAACACAAATACGTTATTACTCGCACAGTTAAGCCAATTGCATTCACGATTCAAGAACTCATAACTGGAATTTATCAAATCAACTTGCACACATAGTTATGGCTTCGAAATCACCCCTAACCAATAGGGGTTTAGCCACTCATGTTCATAGCAAAATGAAAGGAAAATAAATTAAACATTGAAATCATAAAACGAATTACACCTAGAATGCACCAACGACGAAGCTTGAGCATCCAAGAGTCCTTCCTTCTTTCTCCTTGCTACGGCACAAAGGTGGATGGGATGGTTGGGATGTGTTTTAGGATCAGGGATTATGGAATTGGATGGAGGATAGGCACGGCAAGGTGTAGTGTTTGGCTGGAATTGTGTTTCAAGGATTTTAGGATGTGTAGAGTGGTGTGGCTAGATGAATGGACGAAAATTGGGTGAATGAGTGATCCCCCTAGTGCCTTGCTACAAAGCCTTATTTATAGGGCTAGGAAAGGTTTTGAACTTAGTTGAAACCAAAAGGTTTTGTACCAAAAATTCTATACATGAAACACTTAAAGGATATATGTGTGTAGCTTGGACAAGGTAGGAGAAAAGATAGGACGGCTAGGAGACAAGGTAGGACGGCTAGGAGACAAGGTAGGACGGCTAGGAGACAAGCTAGGACGGCTAGTGACAAGCTAGGACGGCTAGTGACAAGCTAGGACGGCTTGTTCTTCCAATACAGAAATTAGGCACCATGTGTGAATAGATAAAGCCTTCTAGAAATAAGGTTTTTAGGCCCCCTTGCAGCTCCCTAACTGAATTCAAGCCTTCAAATTCGTCCATCCTCATGCCTCCATGCTTGCACTATCCAATCTTGGCCCAAAAATGCTCTAGAATGCTCCAAATTGCTTCTTTTTGCATACTTTGACACTAAAACCTGAAATTGCACGAAAATGACTTTAAACACTAAACTAACTAAGGAAAAACAACATAAATGCATGAGAACAAGCCAATTAAGTCGCATAAAAATGCTCCTATCACCAATCAACGATGCACAAAGCTTCAACGTCGTCCCCTTATCTCGCGAATCACCTTCCTTTACAAGAATAGTGATGGTATTGTTCTTGAAACACTTGAAAAATACCATAGCTGCAACAAATAAAACAAAGTAACATAAGCAAGAGTAGGGCACGGTAAGAAAAGAAAAGACATACAAGACTAACCTCGTGAAAATCAAATGATGATGTTGATGAAGTCGTAGCAATGAAAGAAATCAGCCACAAAGCTTGATCAAGCACAGCAAAGTGAGTAGCTCCAAGCAGCAGCACGGAGCAGGCCAACATCACCACCAAGGAAAGTTGACCAAAAGGCACTACACAGCGTAAAAACGATGTAGTCTTTTGCACAACTCCACACGGTAAAAGTGACACATTGCAACAAGCTCCAAGTAGTAACTGCAGGGCACATCAATGGCAAGAGGCAGGACTACGTCACCCATCGAGGAAAGTCGTGACCAAAAGGCACTACCTCACATGGTAAAAGCAACGCACGGCAACAAGCTCCAAGCAACGGCAAGAGGCACGACTACGTCACCCCCTGAGGAAATTCGTGACCAAAATGCACTACCCCACATGGTAACAAGCTCTAAGCAGTAGCTATTGGGCATGGCAGCAGCAGCAAACCCACGGCAAAAGCTTCAAGGTAGTCCATGGCAAGCAATTGTGTGTATGAAAAAAAAATATACACCAAATGGTCCTATATATAGGAGTCAATTGCTTCCTAAGACATACCCAAATAACAAAAGGAAAATAGGAAAAAACAAGGAGGTACATTCCCACCAAAAGAAGGAAGCAAATTCCAAGAAAAATGGCAAGTTTCAGCCAATCTATGCAGGCAGGACGTTCTTGGTGATAATTTAAATTTCCAAAAGCATTTTGATGCAATGCCAATTAGAGAAGTAAGCTCAGTGGCTGAGGATCATTGTATCCAAATTTCATAATTTTCACTAAAGCCAAACGTTCCTATTTTCAAAATCATTCTCATAGAAGTCGCTTTCTCGTTGGGATTGCGCAGCTGTAGGAAAATGCAAAGTTGAAGGCTTTTCCCATTTTTCCTAGTGGCATGCGATATATGCTTGAAAAGATAAGAAACAAAGCTACGTTTCCTATATTTTTTCAGAATTTTCCAGAAGAGAGATCAACCTCAAAATGGACGTGCAAATCAGATGACATGTTTCCCAAAACAAAAAAGAAAAGCAGGATACCTCCTTGCCATGGGGAATCAAAAGGGGAATAAAAATACTTCCCCCTTGCTATAGAAAACCAAAATAAGGAAGAAAGACTCCTTCCTTGCTGTAGAAAATCAAAACAAGAGAAAAAAAACTCTTTCCCTGCCATGGAATCAAAAGAAGAAAGGAAAAAATCCCTCCTTCATGCCATGGGAAATCAAAAAAAGAAACAAAAAAAGAAAAAAAAAAAAAAAGAAAAAAAAATTCCCCCTTACCGTGGGAAAAGAGAAAAAAAAAGGAAAGTAAAAATGCACATCCTACTCACCCAAGGATAAGCATTAAATCTTCCCAAAACCTTGAAGGAAATCACCAAAGCTTTCCAACATTTTGAAGGAAGCCACCTTCATTACCAAAATTGAAGAGAATTCCTATCGAAGGAAGGGAAAATGTTCGTTTTCCTACAACCATAAGGAAAAGTTTAGAATGTGCCAAATGCATCTTGTAAAAAAAATTATGGAAAATCACTATGCACAATAAGTACGTGCCGATTTATCCATTTTCACGTTTTCCTTCAAGATCAAGCATCTACGGCCCTTGAAGAAAGAAGTTCATTTCATCAAGATCAAGCCTCTATGGCCCTTGAAGAAAAGTTTTCATTTCTTTCAAGACCAAGCCTCAACAGCCCTTGAAGAAATGTTCCGTTCAAGAAATATGCCTCACCGGCCCTTGGCGAAATTCACCACTTCAATTCAAGACCAAGCCTCTACATCCCTTGAAGAAATGCTTTGATCAAGAAACATGCCTCGATGGCCCTTGACGAAGTTCATCATCGCAATTCAAGAAATACACCTGCAAGGCCCTTAAAGAAACAAACTAATTCAAGGTCAAGTCTCAACGACCCTTGAGTTGGAACATTCACATTGCAGGACTTCAAAACACGTTTCCTACATGTGACAAGTGATAGGAGCATATTGATGCGACTTAATTAGCTTGTTCTCGTGCATTTATGTTGTGTTTCCTTAGTTATTTTAGCGTTTAAAGTCATTTTTGTGTATTTTCAGATTATAAGGCCAAAGTGTGCAAGAAGACGCAAATTGGAGTCTTTTGGAGCAAAAGAGGAATGAATGAGTTGAAGACTTGAAGAAACGATGAATTCCTACTCCAACGATGAATTCCTACCAAAACGAGGATTCCTACTCAAACAAGGATTCCTACTTGAAGTAGGAAAGTTAACCCTAGGTTTCCCGTTTTGGTAACCTTTCCTAATCTTACACGTCCGTATTTTCTAGCCACTTTGAAGGCCTTGTTGGCACTTTAGGACACAAAACGAAGGCCCTAGGGCCCTTAAAACCCTTTGCCATGCCCAATCCCTTTCTTTCCTTCCCTTGCTGTGCAAGGGGGGGTATTTAGGTCCAATGTCATGCACTTTAACCCTATTTCCCTCTCCTAACCTAAACCCTAGCCGCACCTTGCAGCCATCCCCTTTAATTTCTAATTTAATTCCCTAATTCTAGCAGCTTTTAATTTAATTTTAGTTAATAAAAATAAGCTAGGGTTTTATTTTTCTAAACCCTATATAAACTAAAGCTTGTCGCACCCTAGTTTCCCTTCCATCATTCATTCTTCCATAATTCAGCCACCAAATCCTTTTTAGCCGCACCCTAGGTTTAAACTTTCCATTCATTCATCAAACCATCTCAGCCGCACCTATTTTATTCACCCTAGAGCCTTTTCATTCATTCACTTTCATTCATTCTATTCAGCCATTCACCCTAAGGTCTCAGCCGCAACCATCCATCCCATTCTCTCCCTTCAATCCGCAGCCACCATCACCCAAATTCCATATTGCCGCAGCCTTCCCACCATTGCAGCCACCATTCCCAACCTTCCAGCCACCATCCACACCTCCATACACCTTCCCATCACCTTGCCGCACCACCAAACCTCCGTAAATCCATCCCCAACCCAAAATAACATCCAAAAACCCCCTAAACCATTTCTGCCACAGCAAGGAGAAGAAGAAAAAGGAGCTTAAACGCGCAGAAATTCAAGTGGATTCGTTGGGCGTTCTAGGTGTAATCAATCTTTTGTTCTTTATGTTTAATTTCAATTTTGTTTCTCTTTCTGTGAACATGAGAGGCTAAATCCCTAGTTAGCTAGGGGGTAATTCGAAACCATGTTTATGCTTGCAATATGAATTGATTACCTTTTGTTGGAATTTCACGAGTTATGGATTCAATTCGTTTAACTCTTTGATTGATAACTTATTTGTGTATGTTTATTGAGAGTGCACGCTTAATTTTCATGCATGAATATGATGCTAGAGTATAAGTGAGTTTCACCTAATAGTTATGAACTTATATTCACAAGTAGTGGAGGTTGCTTATAAACAATCGCGTTAAATGAATTCTTGGCACTAGTTTCATGCTCATCATAGTAACGAATGCCTCGTCAACACTTATAGTTTTCATGATGCTTAATGATCTTTGATTGTATCTTTATTGTGCTTTTCACGTAAAGGACCTTTGGAGAATGTTTTGAATTGCGTATGCGCTGTCCCATCCAATTCATTAACTTAAGGACAACTTGAAGGTTAATTTAAGCGGACCTAATTAACCCGGGGTGTTGAGTTTCATAATTCATCGAAAGACCAACTAAAAATCATCTTGTATGCAAGTGTAACATGTGTGGAGAAGAACCTTCTAGCTAGCATTTCATCCATATTCTTATCAAATTCATCTTTACAATCTGTTTGAATTACATTCTATGCATTTTATTTAATTTCGTCAAAAACTCAATCCCCCTTTACTTTAGTGTCCAATTTAGTTAGAAAGTGTCTTAGTTTGTGTTTTTAAGTGTTTTGATTCAATTTATTACCCAAATTCGTCCAAATTCACCAAAGTGCTCAAAACTACCCAGATTGTGTTTTTAAGGCAGTTTTGAGTGTTTTGGTGCTGTTTTGAGTCTTTTGGTTTGTTTTAGTGTTTTAAGTGTTTAGTTTTGCATTCTTTGAGTCTAATTTAGTGTTTTAACCTTTGTTTTACGTTTTTGAGTCAGTTTCCAAGTGATTTAGCAATCCCTCCTAATCCCCGGTTAAGAACGATCCCTACTTATACATATACTACAATTGTCAAAAGAGGGTTTTAATTTGTGTGCTTATTTAGTTCGCATCAAATTTTTGGCGCTGTTGCCGGGGATTAGCAACTTTGCTAATCCCTTGGATTGTTACCTTCTGTTTGTTAATTTTATTAAAGTTTCTGACCTTGTTTTGTTTTTCTTGTTTTAGGTACCAGTGTATGACTCGGAGTTCTCAACCGATTTGTGAGGATATCTTGGACTTTGACAGCGATTTTGAGAGGACTTTGAGACGAAGGAAGAAGCAACACGAATCAAATCCACCAAGCCCGGAACCTGACCTTGAAGAACAAGTCCTAGAAGAGGAAGAAGAAGACACGGCAGAAATATTTGAAGAGCCCACGGCAAGGGTATTTGGAGAACCACAAGGCATGGCCGTGGACAACCAGACGCTCAAGGAGCTTTCTGCTTCGAGATTGGATAATGCCGCACCCTTGTGCATCCAATATCCCCCACCAGCCGAAGGTAAGACCGAGGAGTTCGAGTTGAAGTCAAGTTTGCTTCACCACATTTCGAAGTACCATGGGTTGTCCATGGAGGATCCGAACAAGCATCTGAAGGAATTCAAAATGGTATGTTCAAGCATGACTCCCGTCAACATTGATGGAAGCATTTTGAAGATGAAGGCGTTTCCATTCTCTTTAATGGACAAAGCCAAGGATTGGTTGTACGAATTAGCTCCCGGAACCGTCACATCATGGGAGAGTATGGAGAGGGCATTTCTGGAGAAATTTTTCCCAACTTCTCGAATCATCCTTTTACGAAAAAGGATAAGTGGAATTCAGCAAGATGAAGGTGAGTCTTTTCCTACGTATTATGAACGTTTTAAATCCCTTGTTGCTTCTTGTCCACAGCATCAGATGAAGGAGGAGTTACTTCTACAATACTTCTACGAGGGGCTCCTACCAATTGAACGTCAAATGCTCGATGCCTCGGCGGGTGGAGCATTGGTGGACAAGACACCCATGGCGGCCAAGGTATTGATTGCTAACCGAGCATTGAACGCTCAACAATACGAAGGAGTAGGCCAAAGAGGACCCCCATGGCAGCAAGTTCATGAGGTAAGTTCCACACCCGACATTCATTCACAATTAGCTAATCTTACTTCCATTGTGTCTCAGATGGCCGAAGGAATGAGGATGCAAGGACCAATTGTATGCGGGGTGTGTTCTATCAAGGACATGCTTTTGAGAAGTGCCCACAACTCATTGAAAATGGTGGATGGGAAAGCGCAAATGCAATTGGATTTCAAGGCCAAAACCAACCAAGGAACGATCCTTATTCTAACACCGATAATCCAGGTTGGAGAGACCACCCAAACTTCAAGTGGAGGGAGCCCGAGACCACCCAAACTTCAAGTGGAGGGAGCCCCAACAACCACCACAACAAGGAGGCTTTAGACAACAACCCCCGGGGTTCTTCACCAAGCCATACGCACCCACACATGCTCCACAACAATCTGCCCCAAATGCATCAGGTATGTCCCTAGACAATGATACACTCCTTAAGCTACTAACTAATTTGTCTCAGGGGCAAGAGAATCAAGCCAAAGCGATGCAAAATCAAGAAAAAAGGGTGGATCAATTGGAGAAACAAATTGGGCAGATTGCGGAGTTTGTAGGGCAATTCCGAGACCAAGGCAAGCTCCCAAGCTCAACCATTCCAAATCCGAAGGGAGGCTTTGAAACCGCCAATGCAATCACCTTAAGAAGTGGTAAGGAAGTTGGAACCACCCCACAACCACCAAAATCAAGCCAAGATGAGGATGAAAAGCTGTTGCAAGAGGAAGAGAGGAAGGGCAAAGCCACGGCAAGGGTGGAGCAACCTTTGCCGCAACCACTTCAAGCTCCTAGGCCGTCTAACAAATGTAAGATAGGTCCAAACTCAATTGTTTCTAATGTGATTCCACCAAACGTACCCTTTCCTAGCAGATTTTTGCAAACAAAGAAGGAGGAGCAGGAGAAAGACATTCTTGAGACGTTTAGGAAGGTCCAAGTAAACATTCCTTTACTTGATGCCATTAAGCAAGTGCCCAGGTATGCAAAGTTTTTAAAAGAGTTATGCACAACTAGGAAAAGAATTTCAAACAAAGAAGTTGTGAAAGTAAGTGAAAATGTATCCGCGGTTTTGCAACGAAAGTTACCTCCAAAATGTAAGGATCTAGGGAGCTTTACTATCCCATGCATAATTGGAAACACTAGATTTGAACAATGCATGTTAGATTTAGGTGCTTCTATTAATGTCATGCCATATTCCATTTATGCATCTATGAACCTTGGTGAGTTAAAACAAGATGGTGTTATAATTCAATTGGCCGATCATTCTAATGTTTATCCCAAGGGAGTCCTTGAGGATGTTTTAGTGCAGGTCAATCATCTCATCTTTCCTGCAGATTTTTATGTCTTAGAAATGGAGGATTCGAGCCATGCTCCATCATTGCCACTCTTGCTAGGCCGTCCGTTCATGAAAACAGCCCAAACAAAGATTGACGTGGCCAAGGGAGCACTAACAATGGAGTTTGGTGGTGATATAATTAAATTCAATGTTTATGACTCTATTAAGAATCCTAACGATAGTCATTCTTGTTTTGTCATAGATGTGCATAAAGACATAGGACCAAAAGGATCCACATTTATCACGAAGGATGTATCAAGCACCACCATCGAGGAAGGAATTGGAGTGGAGCATAAGGAGCACGCCACTACCCTAAAAACACCCAATATGGCCGTGCCTAGTGATAAAATTGGCGAGGTGGTGGCTGCCCTAGGGGCATTGCCACAACATCCTAGTAAGTCTCCAATCCCAATTCCAATTCTCATTTCAACTAATAGGTTGTTACCTTCTGTGGTGCAGGTGACCAACCGATTTAAAGGTGGTGGGAGCATTTACATGGACGTTCGGAACCAAAACACCACCATCAGGGAGGATCATTATCCCCGCCCATTCAGTGAGCCATATTATGAAAGTGTTGAGGAGCATGTTGTGGAGGAGATCCCATTGCATGCCGTGGGCTCTAAGTGAGGCTAAGGAGCATGTTCGTCCGGTTGCAAGACGTTAAAGCAAGCGCTTCGTGGGAGGCAGCCCATGCAATCACCAAGGAGAAGATGGAATTTACACTCCATAACCAGATTTGCGTCCCTAACCTCTTCTCTTTGTTATTTACATTCTGCCATGTTTGTGTGTTTGCTTGTGTTTAGTGTGATTTTAAGCTTGAAACATTGAGGACAATGTTTGATTTAAGTGTGTGGGGGGGGGGGGGTAACTAAATGTGTTGATGCAAATTCGTGGGATTTTATCACCCATAACTTCCAATGTTGTTCCTTGCTGTTTTTAAGTGTTTTAAAGCTATTTTAGAGTGTTTTAGTGTGTGCTGACTTAAAAATCCGAAAAACCCATAAAAATTTGAAAAATTGTTTTGAAAAACCCAAAAAGAGTTGTTTTTGTGTGTTTGTTTGTGTCGTAGGTTACCTTCCAACACAATGATGAGGATTTGGTTTTTAATTGCATGATGGTTAAAGAAAGTTACAAACATGGATGGACGTTTGATATACTCTGTGGTTTATGCTTAGTTGTAGTTATAGTTTACGAATTCACATGTAATCACAAAGAAAAAATTAGTTTTTGTAACATGCTTGAAGGAATGAACTCAAACTAACGCTACATCCCTGTGAGATTTGAGCCTAAACGTTTATTTGGAGAGTAATAATCTGTGCATCATTGTTTTCTAAAGTCGTTGCATAATCTCATTATTCTTTGCTTGGTTACTACTTAGAAGGCGTTTCATCACTTAGTTCCAAATGCTAGAACTCATGCCCATTTCATTCAAAGCATGTTATTGATTTGCATAACACATATTCAAGATGAAGTTATGTAGTGACCACCATCAAAGCCAAATAGCCATGTGTCCTTAACTCATTTTGTGTTTAAGTTTAACCCCATTGAGCCATGTTAGCCCATGTTCTTTGTTAACCCATATTATCCTCACCTAGCCTAGATTAGGACCATCGTTACCCTTGTTCTTGAAGCATAGTAAGCATGACTAAAAATGAATTCCTTTTGATCAATGTGTTGCAGAAAATAAGTGTGGGGGAAGGATGATGGATGTGAGTTTATGTGCCATAGGCACGGCTAGAAAAAAAAAAGTTGTGAAAAAAGAAAAGAAAAAAAAAAGTGAAAAAGAGTTGAAAAGAGGTGAAAAAGAGTTGAAAAGTATTGTTTGTTGAAGAAAGGGTCCAAAATGTTGAATATGGCCCTGAGTGTTGCTTACATCTTCCCTTTGTGTTAAAAGTTGATTTCTGCATTCTAAGTAAATTCTAAGTCTCAATTTCATTACTTTGCTTGCTATTGCTTAAAGAACTTTTGTTTATCCCTACCTTTCCTTGTCAGCCAATACCCCAAGCCCCGTTACAACCCTTGACTTCTACCTTGAGTGTTGTGCATTTCAATTGTGGAGTTTGAATTTGATATGAGCATATGGTGTCACTGGTTCTCGCATCTAAGTAATAGCATTCCATTCATGAGATCATATCTAAACACGTTTAATTACTCCAGAAATTGCGTTCTTTGTTATATCATATGTGAGTACTAGTCTTTCATCTTTACATCAATCTTCTTACATATAACTAGTGTAGGGTGTGTAGTCCGAAAATCTGAGTGAAAATTGAGTGCATAACTCGTGAGGAATTGAGGGAATTCTCTAAGGCATGTTACTACATTCAAAATGTGTTTTAATTGATTAAATGCGAACTAGTGAATGGTGACTATGATTAAGTATGTGCTTGAGGGGAAGGAAGACTAAAAC
The DNA here is from genome assembly GCF_019419815.1 of Pyrus x bretschneideri. Taxonomy (NCBI): domain Eukaryota; kingdom Viridiplantae; phylum Streptophyta; class Magnoliopsida; order Rosales; family Rosaceae; genus Pyrus; species Pyrus x bretschneideri. Next base: position 369,391 of record NW_025999841.1, read on the forward strand.
CTATGTGAGTAATGATCTTTGACATGTCATGTGTCATTGGAAATCCCTGAGGCAAACGTTGGAAGGTTTAAGTTATGTTTTGATTGTTTTGTTTCGATTTGTTTTCTTTAGTTGTTTTGTTTTGCTCAAGGACTAGCAAAGGTTAAGTGTGGGGGAATTTGATAGGAGCATATTGATGCGACTTAATTAGCTTGTTCTCGTGCGTTTATGTTGTGTTTCCTTAGTTATTTTAGTGTTTAAAGTCATTTTTGTGTATTTTCAGATTATAAGGCCAAAGTGTGCAAGAAGATGCAAATTGGAGTCTTTTGGAGAAAAAGAGGAATGAATGAGTTGAAGACTTGAAGAAACGATGAATTCCTACTCCAACGATGAATTCCTACCAAAACGAGGATTCCTACTCAAACAAGGATTCCTACTTGAAGTAGGAAAGTTAACCCTAGGTTTCCCGTTTTGGTAACCTTTCCTAATCTTACACGTTCGTATTTTCTAGCCACTTTGAAGGCCTTGTAGGCACTTTAGGACACAAAACGAAGGCCCTAGGGCCCTTAAAACCCTTTGCCATGCCCAATCCCTTTCTTTCCTTCCCTTGCCGTGCAAGGGGGGGTATTTAGGTCCAATGTCATGCACTTAAACCCTATTTCCCTCTCCTAACCTAAACCCTAGCCGCACCCTGCAGCCATCCCCTTTAATTTCTGATTTAATTCCCTAATTCTAGCAGCTTTTAATTTAATTTTAGTTAATAAAAATAAGCTAGGGTTTTATTTTTCTAAACCCTATATAAACTAAAGCTTGCCGCACCCTAGTTTCCCTTCCATCATTCATTCTTCCATAATTCAGCCACCAAATCCTTTTTAGCCGCACCCTAGGTTTAAACTTTCCATTCATTCATCAAACCATCTCAGCCGCACCTATTTTATTCACCCTAGAGCCTTTTCATTCATTCTATTCAGCTATTCACCCTAAGCTCTCAGCCGCAACCATCCATCCCATTCTCTCCCTTCAATCCGCAGTCACCATCACCCAAATTCCATATTGCCGCAGCCTTCCCACCATTGCAGCCACCATTCCCAACCTTCCAGCCACCATCCACACCTCTATACACCTTTCCATCACCTTGCCGCACCACCAAACCTCCCTAAATCCATCCCCAACCCAAAATAACATCCAAAAACCCCCTAAACCATCTCTGCCGCAGCAAGGAGAAGAAGAAAGAGGAGCTTAAACGCGCAGAAATTCAAGTGGATTCGTTGGGCGTTCTAGGTGTAATCAATCTTTTGTTCTTTATGTTTAATTTCAATTTTGTTTCTCTTTCTGTGAACATGAGAGGCTAAATCCCTAGTTAGCTAGGGGGTGATTCGAAACCATGTTTATGCTTGCAATATGAATTGATTACCTTTTGTTGGAATTTCATGAGTTATGGATTCAATTCGTTTAACTGTTTGATTGATAACTTATTTGTGTATGTTTATTGAGAGTGCACGCTTAATTTTCATGCATGAATATGATGCTAGAGTATAAGTGAGTTTCACCTAATAGTTATGAACTTATATTCACAAGTAGTGGAGGTTGCTTATAAACAATCGCGTTAAATGAATTCTTGGCACTAGTTTCATGCTCATCATAGTAACGAATGCCTCGTCAACACTTATAGTTTTCATGATGCTTAATGATCTTTGATTGTATCTTTATTGTGCTTTTCACGTAAAGGACTTTTGGAGAATGTTTTGAATTGCGTATGCGCTGTCCCATCCAATTCATTAACTTAAGGACAACTTGAAGGTTAATTTAAGCGGACCTAGTTAACCCGGGGTGTTGAGTTTCATAATTCATCGAAAGACCAACTGAAAATCATCTTGTATGCAAGTGTAACATGTGTGGAGAAGAACCTTCTAGCTAGCATTTCATCCATATTCTCATCAAATTCATCTTTACAATCTGTTTGAATTACATTTTGTGCATTTTATTTAATTTCGTCAAAAACTCAATCCCCCTTTACTTTAGTGTCCAATTTAGTTAGAAAGTGTCTTAGTTTGTGTTTTTAAGTGTTTTGATTCAATTTATTACCCAAATTCGTCCAAATTCACCAAAGTGCTCAAAACTGCCCAGATTGTGTTTTTAAGGCAGTTTTGAGTGTTTTGGTGCTGTTTTGAGTCTTTTGGTTTGTTTTAGTGTTTTAAGTGTTTAGTTTTGCATTCTTTGAGTCTGGTTTAGTGTTTTATCCTTTGTTTTACGTTTTTGAGTCAGTTTCCAAGTGATTTAGCAATCCCTCCTAATCCCCGGTTAAGAACGATCCCTACTTATACATATACTACAATTGTCAAAAGAGGGTTTTAATTTGTGTGCTTATTTAGTTCGCATCAACAAGCACATGCCTACAACGTGCCTTGAAGTGGCGGCATTCGTAGACATGTAAATTTCGTTGCATATAAAACAATGTGTCATAAAGCTCCACATGGCATATGACTCATCATAAATGGACAAGTCATCAATGACATGTGGCACAAATCAAGCAAGGGAAGTATAAAACATTCCCTAAATTCGGCTAAGAGAAGAAACATCCTTTAAATTTGGCAAAGGAGGTCCAAAATCTTTCAAAATCAGAAAGAAAAAAAAAAAAGTCAAAGCATCTTCATAAAACAAGTAAGAATTGAAGATTGCTAACAAAATATGCAACAAGGTTCTTAAATTCGGCTAAAGCAAGGAAGGTGGTTAAAATTAATATACAAAGCATGCCTAAATTCTCTCATGGACAAATTAGGACACAAATCAAAGCCAAATTCTCCTAAAGGCAAGCCTTGAAAAGCCTATAAATACAAAGTGCTCCCAAAGCATTTAGGTGGAAAAAATCTCTACGCAAAAAAACCTCTGCCAAACCTTTGAAGACTAATACGCTGCCAAAGCTCTCTTCGAAGAACATTCAACCAAAGCTGAAGCTTTCTCTCGACCAAAGCTGAAGCACTTCCTTGAAGAATCAACAAGTGCTCGTGTCGATTCCTTCAAGACTTTGTTGCAAGCTTATAAACTTGTAGCAACGTTCGTCTCATGATCAAGTTGCCAAGACCCTTGAAGCAACGAAATCCCGCATCCACACTATCTTTGCCACACATTGAGGTGAAGATTATCCCCACGTTTGTTTCAAGCTCAAAACTTGAAGCAATTATTCATCGCGACCCTTAGATCAACAATCAACCATCTACGTCAAGTTGGAAGACTGAATCAGAGGAAAAGTTGTTAACAGAGATTGTAACCTACAAATTTAAATCAATACGAATCTACTTTGTACGTGTGTTCTCGTCTCATTCGATATAGAATTTTAGTGTTTACACCCGCAGACTCGCTTACTTCTGTATGAAAGGCACTTGACTGTTGGTTCTATGGTTAATAACTTTGCAAAGGCCCTAAGCCTACATCGGCAGTCATATAGGTCATGCAAGCTCATCTACTTATGAAGATCTAGTGGACCACTGCTACGAAACATGCAACTACGAAGGTTATTCGACCATGCAAGTTAGAAGTTTCAAAAGATGCCTCAAGCAAGCAAAGAATCACACCTGACAACCCGAAGTTGGCACCTAAAGCAATGAAGTTGTGCTTGACTGCTTTGTTCAAAGCAGTCTACTCAATTTTTCATTCTCCAACTAAAGCTTGAGGCAAGGCAAAGAGACAAAGATGAAGTAAAGCAAAGAAAAATAGTTTATTAAATTCTAGCCAATTGGTAAACTGGCATAAAGGCCAACAAAGTTCAAGCAAAGCAAAAAGGAAAGCAGGAAAGGAAAATAAAGTAAATCCTAAAGTCTATCTAAAAAGACTACTCTTCATCAACTTGGACATCTTCAGTAGCCGCATCGCACCCAACAACATCAACCTCCTGCGCTTCATCTACAGCTGCCCTATTTTGAGCAGCACTGTCACCAACCACCCCTGCTTGGGCAGCATAACCTTCGGCCGCACCTACCTAGGCAGCCTGATCTTTAACAGCTCCACCTATGGTGCTCTTGAAGTAAAACTTAAGAAGATCTTCGAAAGAAATAACAAAAAGCTCGATGTCCTTATCAGAAAAGGTGTAGTCAGAATTTATGCCAAAGAAATTATTTATGTAGCCAAGCTTGTAGAAGTTAACTTGACCTTGGGCAAAGACAACCTCAAGACTGGACTTCTCACTTTTCAGTTGCTTATTCTCCTCAATCAGGTCAGTATGAGCATTATGCAACTCATCTAGTTCCTTCTTCAGGTTCTCGCTCGTAAACAACACTTTTTGTAACTCCATTTCCTTCGACTCAAGTCTAATGACAGCCTTCTTGAGTCGAACAATGTCATTATGCATGGCAAGTAACTTTACGTCTTTAGCATCATAAGCAAACTGAAATTCCAAAGTTGTACGCTCAAGATCTTGCACTAGCAACTCTTGGACTTCAATCTCATTCTCTGCAATGTCATACTTCCACTGGATCGCGTCAAGCTGAGCTTTCAATTTAATGATCTCTTGGTGAACAGTCTCAAGCAGCAGAGTAGTGGAGGTAAAGACATCAAATCCCTTCAAAAAGGTAAGTTCAGACTCCAACTTCTTAATTTTATTAGCAGCCGAGCAAGTTTATGCTACCATGGCTACCTCTATCTCCCTAGCAGCCTTGGCGTCATCCTACTCCATACGCATGTACTCAACTGCCAGGATCATAGATTTCTATATCACAGCAAACAGGGAACCCCTTCACGACTAAGCCTCATGCCTCGTGAAGAAACTGAAGTCGACAACCTTGTTCACACCATCAACAAACTTGTCATATGCTTCCATGCCCTTAAGAAGATCAAGCTTCAGTAGTACATGGATCTCTGAAAACTCCCCCAAGGCTAGTTTGGTAGGCTGATCGCAGTTGCTTATGCGGGAACGTGTTTCATTCTCAACAGGAGGGGTAGGCCCTGACACCGTCTTGGCAGTGGAATCACCATCCTTGCTTTTTGCCACTACACGCTCGTCTGGAATCGGATCGAACTTGGGCATGGAAGGCTGTCTCGGAATAAACCCAGGCACAAGGTGCGTAATCTTGTCAGCAACTGTTCTAGTAACCCTTGAAGCAGCAAGCTTCACAAGCTCAGATCCAGTAGGCTTTTTCTTATTCTTGGAAGAACTTAAGTCAACCACGAGCCTCCCAACAGTGGACGAACATTCACGAGTAGCAGAAGAAGTCTTCGGCTTTTTCTCCACCGACGGCTCTCGAGCAGGCGATGAAGATTTCTTTCTCCCACCTTCACTTGCAACAGGCTCCACAGTGGAGATCAGACAAGCAAACACGTTACCTTTGATCCTCATAATCTTCTCTTATGGGGGCATCCCACCTTTCTCCCTACAAAGAAGAATGAGCAACCAACACCACTTGCGATATTCAGCAAGGATCCCCAAAGCAACGTACACCTTCTTCATGTCTGGATAAGTCTTTAAAGTTGAATCGAACTCCAAATCTATATAAGCAGAGGAGGACAAATTAAAAGGCAACTCGATAAAAGTAAAAAGCAACTTAAGGAATAAGCAGCCTACTTACCCAAGCTAGGAGTCAGATTCCTATTCTCCACTGATCTCTAAGGTCTCCCTATCCCAATCATGATCCCTTTTGCTCGAGTGATTGAAGAGCCTATAATGGCTCCTTAGCTGCCCAACACTATCAATGTGGCCTATGTTAAGAAGTAGCAAAACTCATTAGCAGTTAGGTTCAAGTCAAAAAACTTGCTCAAGTTAAGGAACCCCACCATCGCACGGGCTTGAGCCCAGCGCCATCACCTGGAAGGCCCAGCCCTTTGTCCTCCGCGTAGCAGCCCAGCTTGCCAAGCCAACTCAACTTCTACGGTAGCAGCATCACAGTAGCCCACGGTTACACCTTTACACCACTTCTTGACCCCTGTTGAGCCAAAAATTCAAGCCCCGAGGCTCCAAAAAATCAAGAAGGAGAAAATAAAAAATTCTATGCACGGGCAAGCGAAGAAGATTGCTAGGGGATGGGAACAAATATCCTCTGGCTTTCTCTCTTTCTTCCGGGGGTTTTAATTGCACTCCAAATTTATTTAAACCCCTTGCTTGATGCAAACCTAAATAGATTTTGGTGGCAATTACATTACCTTTCCTAGAAGAATTTAAATTCCAAATCAAAGAAAAAATCTACATCAAATTGGGACACAAAGTCCATTGCAGCTTTAGATTCCTACACCTCATACAATTTCCTGCGAACATCCCAGCAGATATGGGGGCATTTGTGAAGCCAAAAATAATCCCAAAAATCATGGAGCTGACACATGCATTATTTTCCAAGAAAGACAAGACTACCCCTATTACATGAGCAGGGAGCAGCTCATTCACCACGTGTAGCTCAGATAGAGCAGGCAAAGATCAACGACTACTCGGCACCCTTGCCTATAGGAAAAGTCAAAGGTATTTATGACAGGATAATTTGTTATTCTTATCATAAATACATTCCTAATCAGAGAATACCTCTTTTAAGTAAGTAATCCTAGTCCCACTAATTTAGGAAATTTGGCTAATTACTCCAAGATATTTATTTACACAAATATCTCGGAATATTACATCCAAAATACCACATAGGGCCGGCCACCCCTAAACCCTAGAGGGCTGGCCCATGCTTATCTCCGCTCCTATAAATACTCCCTTTATCTTCAAAATTGAGGAGGCTTTTTGTTACCCACAAACACTCAAACACATTATTTTCAGAATTTTAACTTTGGCATCTGAGATTCTTCAGCCAAAGCCCCCCTTCCCCCCCCCCCCCCCCCCAAAATCATCGTGGGTGCATGAGACTCTTGGCCTTAATCTTAGGTGTTATTATTTTGCAGGTGCATAATCGTCAATCAAAGGAAGAAGAAAATTTGCATCCACAGGTGTGACCGCTCAATTTGGTGTGGATTAAAGCTCTACTTGATTGGAGTTGACAATTGTAGTTCATCTAGAACCTCTAAAGAAACCTAGATTGGAAAGGTCGGTTTTGAGCTGTCAGTTGATCCATTTACGTTCAACTTTGGTTCTGAAAACCAAGTTCAGGTACGTTTGCATGATATTTAAAATTCTGGAATTTGAATCCATAATGCTGGGTGGTTACCACTATATTTGGATGAAATTGTGAAATTGGAATTTAGATAATACATGTAAAACTTGTGATGGGTTGTGATAAGTTGAGTGGATTTGTAACAGGTATATATTGAAGTGTAATTTGATGGGGATGAGATAGAAATAAAAGAAATTATGGAGGAAACAGAGGATGTAAATGCAAGAGATCAACTTGATGCGGGCATGGTTGAAGTTGTGGTACCAACGGTAGACGAAGAGATGAAACCCTAATTGAAAATGGAGTTTTCGTTGGATAAAGGGTATTCTTTTTACAACAATTATTCACTTGCAGGTGGGTTTAGGATTTGAGAGCATAATAGTAAAAATTCTATTAATGGTGATTGTTTGGTAAGGAAAGAATTTGTTTGTTGTAAAAAAAAGGCAAAAAGAAGGTGGATGCTAATCCTAAACCAAATCGAAAAGGTAGGAAGGGAGATGCTAAGACTAAGTGCAAGGTGAAACTTGCACTGTATAGGGAATTGGTTGAGAAAAGTTTGTTGTAACAATTTTCAACGAAGGACCTAACCACCATATGTTAAGTTCCTCACACTTATTTAGATCTCATCATCGAGTTTCGAAGACAAAGAAGGCAATGATTGAACAATGTGCACAAACAAATATTTTCATAAGTAAACAAGCGGTTTACTGGAGGTGCAATGTGGAGGAATTGGGAATCTTGGTTGCACCCGCAAGGATATGTATAATGCCGAACATCAATTGTGAGCTCATCTAATCAAGCAAGATGTGAAAATGCCTAAAGACCATTTTGAGGATGAGAAAGAGAAAAACGATTCATTCTATTTCAAGACGGAGATTAATAAAGGTGGAACGCTTGACCAATTTCTTTTTTGTTGATGCTAAGTACGACGTGGTTATGTTAATTTTGGCAATATGATTGTGTTTAACACCACATTCAACACCAATACGTATAGGATGATGTTTGCTCCTTTGTTAGGAGATAATAACCACGATCAAACCACGGTATCGGATTGTGCATTCTTGAAAAATGAAAAGACTGAGAGTTTTGAGAGGTTGTTTGAAGAAATGCTTAAAGCTCTGCTGGGTGAGCCGCCTAAAGTCACAATTACGGATCAAGATAGGGCCATAGCAAAGATGATTGGCAGCAAACTATTGACCACCTTTCATCGGTACTGCATATGGCATATTATTAACAGATTCATGACAAGGGTTAGGGTTGTGGCCATTTTTAAGGATATGTATGAGTACATATGGACATCAAAAGTAAAGAAGAATTTGAGGCAAGGTGGAAGGGGTTGGTAGAAGAACGTGAGTTGGTTGATAAAGCGTGGCTTGAGAACATTTATGACTTGCTTTAAAATTGGGATTTAGTATTTTGTAAGCATGCTTTTTTTTTTTCCACAAGAATGTTAAGCAGTGATAGGAGCATATTTAGGCGACTTACTTAGCTTGTTTTCGTGCATCTATGTTGGTAATTCATAGTTATTTTAGTCCTTTATGCTTCTTTTGTGTGTTTTCAGGTTCTAAGGGCTTAGGGAGCAAGAAAGTGCATTTTGAGGCTATTTGGGGCACTTTTGGGCATAGATTGGATAGCTTAATCATGGAGCAAAGAGGATGGACGAAATTGAAGCCTTGTATGCTCTTTGGGGACATCAAACAAAGGGCCTAGCCCAATCAAACAAATCCTTTGGGCCATGGAAAACCTCTAGCCCAATCAAACATATTATGCCATGCAAACCAACCTATTTTAGGCCCATTCTATGTACTTAAACCCTAGCCCTTTAAACTAGTCCATTTATCACTTATCACTTCCATTCACTTATCACTCACCACATATCATTCATTTATCACCACATATCATTCATTTATCACTTATCATACTCATAATCATCTACACATTTCAACCATTTAAACTATGCATTTCAACTCACATGCACACCCACCTCTTTCCTTTTAATCCACATGCATCACAACCCCAAAACCATCAAGAAAACACTCCATGCCGTGGCCTACTCATATTCCCAATTCCTTTCCAACATCTCACATGCATTTCCACCTTCCTACTTCATCATTTCACCACATTCTCCCTCTTTAACTCATTTCATTATTCATTCACTTTGCATTCATTCAATTCCACCCCACATGCACTCTTTATTCTTCATCATTGCAACCATGGCACATTTACACCAACAAAACAACTCCCATGCCGTGGCCTACTCATATTCCCATTTCCTTTCCAACATCTCACATGCATTTCCACCTTCCTACTTCATCATTTCACCACATTCTCCCTCTTTAACTCACATGCATTCATCATAATACACAAACACATTAAACAAACAGCCATATACACCTCCACTCCTCCTATAAATACCCTTGCATTCATTCATTCAAGCATCATCTCATTTCATACACAACACACCACAAACACTTCCATCTTCTCCCTAGCCGTGAGTTTCTCTCCATTTTCTGCACCATTTTCTCCACCACTCCTCATCCATTTCCATAATCCCCCAATCCATTCAACACACCAACAACATCCCTTAGTCCTTGTGCCACAATAAAGAGGAAGATAAGAGGGCCTAAACGTTCATACAATTCACGTTTGAGTTGTTGGAATGTTTACGCATTTCTTTGATTTCAATGTTTAAATTCAATTCTCTTTGTTTTGTAATATGAGGAATGAAAGAGAAGAGTGCCTAAACGTTCATACAATTCAAGTTTGAGTTGTTGGAATGTTTAGGTGTTTCTTTGATTTCAAAGTTATGAGGAACTAAACCCTTTTTGGCTAGGGGTGATTTCAATACCATGATTATTTATGTAATATGAATTGATGAATTCCGGTTATGAACTCTTGATTCGTGAATGCAATTGGCTTAACTATTTGATGATTAACTTATTTGTGTTTGTTGATTGAGGGTCGACACTTAATTAGCATGCATGAATATGTGGCTAAAGTTTAAGAAGGTTTCACATAATCGTTACTAACTTATACTTGAAAGTAGTGAAGGTCGCTTGTCACGATCGCGTTAAGTTTAATTCTTAGCATGAGTAACATGATGTCATAGTTGTGATAGGAGCATATTTAGGCGACTTACTTAGCTTGTTTTCGTGCATCTATGTTGTTAATTCATAGTTGTTTTAGTAGTTTAAGCCATTTTCGTGTGTTTTTAGGTTCATATGGCTAAGGAAGCAAAAAGATGCATTTTGGAGCATTTTGGAGCAAAATTGGGCTTGGAATGGATAGCATATGATTGGAGCCAAAGTGTTGGACGAATTTGAAGGCCTTGTATTCATTTTGGACATAAAACAAAGGGCCTAGCTCATTCTCTCTTAAACCAACCCCAAGGCCATGCATTTCCTTCCAATTCCAAAGCCCACAATCACTTCAAAAGCCATGCAAAGAACCATCCATTCCATCAAAAACAATCCATCAATTCACATGCAAAACCACCATTAACACACATGCACCCAAACAAAGCCAACCTAGCTAACCCTACATGCATTCTTTATGCAACTCTTCATCATTCCACCATTCATTCTTTATTCCACAAACAAGTCACATGCATTTCCACCTTCCTACTTCATCATTTCACCACATTCTCCCTCTTTAACTCATTTCATTATTCATTCACTTTGCATTCATTCAATTCCACCCCACATGCACCCTTTATTCTTCATCATTGCAACCATGGCACATTTACACCAACAAAACAACTCCCATGCCATGGCCTACTCATATTCCCATTTCCTTTCCAACATCTCACATGCATTTCCACCTTCCTACTTCATCATTTCACCACATTTTCCCTTTTATTTCCACATGCAATTCTTCATCATTGCAACCACAAACACCTTAAACAAATAGCCATATACATCTCCACTCCTCCTATAAATACCCTTGCATTCATTCATTCAAGAATCATCTCATTTCATACACAACACACCACAAACACTTCCATCTTCTCCCTAGCCGTGAGTTTTTCTTCCATTTTTCCTCCATTTCTTCCATTTCCATAATCCCCCAATCCATTCAACACACCTACAACATCCCTTAGTTCTTGTGCCACAATAAAGAGGAAGATAAGAGGGCCTAAACGTTCATACAATTCACGTTTGAGTTGTTGGAATGTTTACGCGTTTCTTTGATTTCAAAGTTTAAATTCAATTCTCTTTGTTTTGTAATATGAGGAATGGAAGATAAGAGGGCCTAAACGTTCATACAATTCACGTTTGAGTTGTTGGAATGTTTAGGTGTTTCTTTGATTTCAAAGTTATGAGGAACTAAACCCTTTTTAGCTAGGGGTGATTTCAATACCATGATTATTTATGTAATATGAATTGATGAATTCCGGTTATGAACTCTTGATTCGTGAATGCAATTGGCTTAACTATTTGATGATTAACTTATTTGTGTTTGTTGATTGAGGGTCGACACTTAATTAGCATGCATGAATATGTGGCTAAAGTTTAAGAAGGTTTCACATAATCGTTACTAACTTATACTTGAAAGTAGTGAAGGTCGCTTGTCACGATCGCGTTAAGTTTAATTCTTAGCATGAGTAACATGATGTCATAGTTGCAAGTGCTTTGTCAATGCTTATGGTTTTCATTATTCTTAATGATCTTCGATTGTATCTCTATTATGATGACATGTAGGGAACTTTTGAGAATGTTTTGGGTTGTCGAATGATGCCATCCAATCCAATAATATAAGGAAAATCTGAGGGTTAACTAGTGATGTCACGGTTAATTTGGGGCATTGTCGTTCATAATTCAATGAAGGAATAACTGGAAATTGATTCATATGCATAAATATCATGTGTGGAGAAAGAACCTCTAGCTAATTCACCAACCATCTTATTTCATCAATTACATTCTTGTTTCGTTATTTCAATTTTCATCAAACCTCAATCCCCCTTTTGCTTTAATGTGCAATATAGTTAGAAATCAATTTAGTTTGTGTTTTTAAAGCATTTTGATTCTTTTGGTTTGTCTTAGTGTTTTAACGTTTAGTTTCACATTCTTTGAGTCTAGTTTAACGTTTTATATTGTTTTTACGTTTTAGTTTAAATTCGTCCAAATCCAATTCCCCCCTATTTCGTTGAAGTCTTAGTCTTAATCTTTCTTATTTTTAGTTTTGCTTTCTTCGAGCATTAAATAGTGTTTTATATTGTGTTTTTATGTTTTTAAGTCAATTTAGAAGGTTTTAGCAAGCCCTCCTAATCCCCGGTCTAGAACGATCCCTCACTTATCCATTCTACTACAATTGTCAAACGAGGGTTTAATTTGAGTGTCAAGTAAATCTCGCATCAAGTTGCAAATGCTTTGTCAATGCTTATGGTTTTCATTATTCTTAATGATCTTCGATTGTATCTCTATTATGATGACATGTAGGGAACTTTTGAGAATGTTTTGGGTTGTCGAATGATGCCATCCAATCCAATAATATAAGGAAAATCTGAGGGTTAACTAGTGATGTCACGGTTAATTTGGGGCATTGTCGTTCATAATTCAATGAAGGAATAACTGGAAATTAATTCATATGCATAAATATCATGTGTGGAGAAAGAACCCTTAGCTAGCTTCCCATCCATTCATTTCCGTCAAATCCATATTTACAATTTGTTTTGTTTCCAAGTATCCATTTTAGTTTAAATTCGTCCAAATCCAATTCCCCCCCTATTTCGTTGAAGTCTTAGTCTTAATCTTTCTTATTTTTAGTTTTGCTTTCTTCGAGCATTAAATAGTGTTTTATATTGTGTTTTTATGTTTTTAAGTCAATTTAGAAGGTTTTAGCAAGCCCTCCTAATCCCCGGTCTAGAACGATCCCTCACTTATCCATTCTACTACAATTGTCAAACGAGGGTTTAATTTGAGTGTCAAGTAATTCTCGCATCAAGCAGTCAACGTGCGGAGGAAACACTCTTTGATTGAATTCATCATTCAGTTTAATCAAGCCCTTGGAAGACAACATCAGAAAAATGTGATTGGTGACCATAATGATGAAAACAGTGCCCCTCCATTGCAACTTTGACCTTACTAGAAGATTAAATGGCCTAGTTATGCATCTGGTTTATGTTTGAAAAGTTTCAAGTGGAGGAGTTGAAGAGTGTGACTATTTTCTTGAGGGAGAATGCGGGAGATGGGAATTGTGGGAACCAAATTCGCACACCGCCGTGTATGGAAGAGATGCACAAACTCGACTGCGTAGAAAACAAAGAACAACTGTGAGTAAGCTGAAGATTGGAAAGGGGTTCACTGGCCAAAGGCTCTCCAACAGTCAAGTTAGTGAATTGTATTTAAACTCAAGCAGTGGCAAGAGAAATCAAGTATTACGATTGTGTTACCATAGATGAACCCTAGATGGATGTATTTATACTGTTGGTAGAGAGACATTTTTAGGATAGAATCCTCGTTTTAAGCCGGGAGAAATCTATAAGATATCTAGAAGTAGATATTATACCCTCTCAAGAGTTGTGATTACTTGCGGCGCACACCAATTCCTAAATTGTAGGAACTCCAAGGTATAAAAAAAACACACCGCTTTCCTCATTTTTTGGAGTCACTTGCATGGCATCAATCCCCTTCCAACCAATTGTCCCATCTGCCAATTATCCCATTTGTACCTTTATCCCATTTTCATTCTATCTTTGTCCAACCATAGATGAGATTGCATGGAATCTTATCCAAATAACAAGACCACGTGCAGGCTTAAGCTTGATAAGTACTATTTTTTTATTCTCAAGATGTGAACAAACCAACTGTTGCACAATGTGTAACCTGTTTCATTTGTTTGACTCAGAAGCTGTAACCATAAGATAATTGCCATATTAAAATTACTAATATAGTGATAATATCAAATACGGCTTTCTTGGTCCAACAGTTTAGAGTATATAGGCCAAGTACGTGCAGAAGCGGATCCAAACAATAACATACAAGCCGTTGTGAAATTGAGTCCAAATACCTACCCAATCCAATTATTTCTATCAAACAAGGCCATGTTTTCTTATGAAATTGTTGAAAAGAATCTGATTAGGAACTATCTTATATAATGAAAGAAAAAAAAAATTCGGCGTCGACTTGGGGTAACAGATTTGGTATCATTCTCCTAAATCGCTGGCGAGTTGGAGGCAACCCAATAACTTAGCTAAGAGTGAATAATTCCAGCCTGCCCGAAATCGCTTAAATTTCTTCTAGGAATACTGAATTGTCGAGCATAGCAGATGAGTGATTATGCGTGTTACTAGAATTTGCTTTTGTTGGACCCATTGTCCCACATCGGTCAAAGGGTCAAAGAGAAAGCAGTTTAAATAGAAATACCCCACTTTAACTAACATCGAGACCTTTTGTGATAAAACCCCACAATTAAGAATTGGACAGGTGGTAAAGTGGGGATAGTATTGATTAGGCCTGGCAATTCCTGACACGACCCGACAACCCGACACGACATGACACGAAATTAACAGGTGTTCGGGTCGACACGATAACAAATCGGGTCGTTATCGAGTAACCTGATAAGCACCTGTTAAGATAACAGGTTGATTCGGGTATACACGTGGGTAACACGATACACGATAAGCAGAATATTATTTTTATAATTTTATAACCCCAAAAAAATACTGTAATAATTATATATATTAATTTAACAATTTTATACCCCTAAAAACTATAAAATTTAATTCAAAATTTAATATATATATATATATATATATATATTAAATTAACTATAATAATTATACCCCCAAAATATTAACTATCTATAATAATTATTAATTAATATGCATCCATTGATTTGATTTCATAATTGATAATTCTATTTCATTCCCTGCAGTGCCGCCCTTTTTGAAGAAAAGGGAGGGAAAATGAAAATGATAAGAAAAGTTGAAAAGGAAACAAAAAAGAGAGGGAATTAGGGAAAAATAGGTAGGCACCATAGGCTATGATAGGAGCATATTTAGGCGACTTAGTTGGCATGTTCTTGTGCATTTACGTTGTTATTTCTTAGTTCTTTAAGTCTTTTAAGCCATTTTCGTATGTTTTCAGGTTCTAAGGGCTAAAGGAGTAAAGAAGTGCATTTTGGAGCCTTTTGGAGCACTTTTGGGCTAAGGATGGATAGCTTATGCTTGGAGCCAAAGTGTTGGACGAAATTGAAGAGGATTCCTAATCACAAGAGGATTCCTAATCAAATGAGGAATTCTAGTCAAAGAAGGTTTCCTACTTGAAGTAGGAAAGTTAAGCCCAGGGTTTCCTATCTTGGTTTGACATTTCCTAAATCCTAATTGTCCTTATGTCCCAAACACTTTGAAGATTTCATATGCATTCTAGGACACAAAACAAAGGTCCCTTGACCTTTCCTCTTCCTTGCCGTGCACCATGTCACCTTTCCTTTTCTCATCATCCCTTGCCGTGCAAGGGAACCTTGTTTCCTTTAGTTTTAGGACATTTAAACCTTTCCTATATCACAGCCGCACCTCCCTTGACCTTTCCTCTTCCTTGTCGTGCAAGGGAGATAGTTCTTTCCTATTTCCTTGCATTAAAACACATTCCTTTTGTGTTTTATGCATTGCCGCAACTTTTAGGTAGGTTCCTTTAAATTTCTGATTTGATTTCCTATTTTTAAAAGCTTTTGACTTAAATTCTGATTACCTAAATAACCTAGGTTTTAATTCCTGAAATCCTATAAATAAACATCCTTGTTGCAGCCACAAAACTCTCAATTCATTCACCATTCACGCCAGAAAATCATCCCATCCCTCTAACACATCCATACTTCACCATTCTCCATATTTTCTGCCCAAAAACAACCCTTGCCGTCCCCTACATCCATCCCAACCCTAAATCCATCATTCTACATCATCCATAACCCCTAAACTCACCATAATCCCTTGTGCCGCAGCAATTAGGAGAGGAAGGAGACCTTGAATGTTTCATGCTTGCAGACTGGAGCGTTCTTAGGTGTACTTCGTTCTTGTTTTCAATGTTTACTTTGTTATTACTTTCTGAGTTTGCTGTAATCATGAGTGGCTAAACCCCTAATTAGTTAGGGGAAAGTTTGAAGCCATGAACATGTTTGATATATGAATTGATTTCTTCCAATTGTGATTTGTTAAGTTGTGATTGCAATTCAATTATCTGTTTTATTCAAAACTTGTTCTTGTATGTTGATTAAGGATGCATACTTAGTTTTCATGCATGAACTTGATGCTAGTTTATAAACGAGTTTCACCTAATCGTCACAAGTTTATAAACATGAGTAGTGAAGGTTGCTAGTCACAACCGCATTAATTGAATTCTTGGCAAGAGTATCATGCATTCATAGTTACAATTGCCTCGTCAACACTTATGATTTTCATAGAGCATAATGATCTCTCACTGTATCTCTTCTATGCATTCATGTTGAGGACCGTTGGAGAATAATTTAAATTGTCGCATGCATCATCCAATTCAATGACATTAGGAAAATTTGAGGGTTAATTAGTGCATCACGGTTAACTTGGGGTGTTGAGCATCATAGTTAGTGAAAACCAATTAGAGAATCGATTCATATACAAATGTGTCATGTGTGGAGAATGGACCTCTAACTAATCCATCCATCATCTTGTTTTCAAGAAATTCGTTTTACAATCTGCCTAGTTTTATAACTTGTTTTGTTATTTCAATTTTCGTCAAATCAAAACCCCCCTTTACTTTCTTGTTCTATAGTGTTTAGAATCTGTTTAGTTTGTGTTTTAAAGTGTTTTGAATCAACCTATAATCTTAAATTCGTTCAAAATTGTGTTTAAGGTCAGAAACTGCCTAGTTAGTGTTTTTAGGCAGTTTTGAGTCTTTTGAACTTGTTTTGAGTCCTTTGAGTCTTTGTGAACGTTTTTAACTTTGTTTTTATGTTTTTGAGTCAGTTTAGAAGTTTTAGCAAGCCCTTCTAATCCCCGGTCTAGAACGATCCCTACTTGCATCCTTACTACAATTTGACAACAAGAGAGTTAATTTGTGTGCCGGAGGGAAAAGTGAAAATTATAAGAAAAGTTGAAAAGGAAACAAAAAAGAGAGGGAAAAATGAAAATTAATAGAAGTGGTGAGGATTTTTTTTTTTTTTTAAGTTATTAACTTTTTATCACACATATAACATATCTCACTATTTTTATAATGACTCACGTGATGTACTACTCCATATACCAATCAATTATACGTACAAAATAAATAGATTTAAATCTACTTAATAAATAAATATATATATATATATACACACACATACACACACACACACACCATTGAACTTGATGGGATACGAATTCTCCGAAACTAATTTCAACGATCCCAACCGTCAAACTTGTTTATATATGCTTTGAGATCACATCAGCAAAAAATCACAAAAAACAAACATTCAGAGATCAAGTAATGGGACAAAGCTTTTCGACGGTTATAAACAAAAAATCACGATTTAACGGTTATTTTAACTCCGATTTTGATGATTTTTTTCAGCTATACTCTTTGACCCTATATGAATACAATGAATGAATTCGATCTTCAATTTAAAATATTTACACAAGTGAATACCACAAAATCTTATGTTATACTTAATGAAAGTATAAATAAACTCTTAAGTGTTAGTCAATCTATCGTTTTGATGGGATACAAATTATCTGAAACTAATTTCAACGATCCCAACCGTCAAACTTGTTTGTATATGCTTCGAGATCACATCAGCAAAAAATCACAAAAAACAAACATTCAGAGATCAAGTAACGGGACAAAGCTTTTCGACGGTTATAAATGAAAATTCATGATTTAACGGTTATTTTAACTCCAATTTTGATGATTTTTTACAACTACACTCATTGACCCTATATGAATACAATGAATGAATTCGATATTTAATTTAAAATATTTACACAAGTGGATACCACAAAATCTTATATTATACTTAATGAAAATATAAATAAACTCTAAGTGTTAGTCAATCTATTGTTTTGATGGGATACAAATT
Source organism: Pyrus x bretschneideri (assembly GCF_019419815.1). Taxonomy (NCBI): domain Eukaryota; kingdom Viridiplantae; phylum Streptophyta; class Magnoliopsida; order Rosales; family Rosaceae; genus Pyrus; species Pyrus x bretschneideri. The sequence goes on from NW_025999841.1 coordinate 387,465, forward strand.
CTCCGAAACTAATTTCAACGATCCTAACCGTTAAACTTGTTTGTATATGCTTCGAGATCACATCAGCAAAAAAGCGCAAAAAACAAACATTCAGAGATCAAGTAGCAGCACAAAACTTTTCCACGGTTATAAACGAAAAATCACGATTTAACGGTTATTTTAACTCCGATTTTGATGATTTTTTACAGCTACACTCCTTGACCCTATATGAATATCATGAATGAACTCGATCTTCAATTTAAAATATTTACACTAGTGGATACTAGGGCTGGGCAAACGGGGCCTAGACCCGCGGGTAGGGGCGGGTCCAAGTGATTCGGGGCGGGTACGGGTCGGGTCCTGTTTTTAAAATTCTGAAACGGGGCGGGTCCATGTTATTTACGGGACGGGACGGGTCCTAATTGCTGAGGAAATGGGTCCCCGACCCGAACCGTTTCCACCTTCCCAAAATTTGTGATTTAATCTGATCCGTTGATTTCTATCTGATCGCACTCAAGTCAAGAGTCTCAGACTCTGCCTGCCAGACTCCCACAGTCGACACCCCACTCCCCAAATCTCCTCTCCTCTCTCCTCTCAGACCTCGCTCGATCGCCCCCATCTTTTTCCATCGACTCTCCCCACTTTCTTGTTCTTTCTCTCACCCCTACTGACTCGACTCCCTGAGACTCATAGTGAGTCAGTGACTGTCGACCTCGACTGTGTCTGTCGACATTTCATCAGGTAGCCACCATCACCATCGCGGGATCGTCTCCTGACTCTCCTTCAATCCTCCCAATCGCGAGTTCCGACCACCACGACACGGTCGACACCAACCTCGCCGTCGAGAACACTACCATCGTCCTGCAAATTCCTAGGTAATTTATGAATTAGGGTTTCTGATTTAGGAATTTAGGATTTTTGCATAAGCTTTTCAAAATTTCAATTGATTTAGGAATTCCGTGGGTTTTTGATTTGGGAATTTAGGGTTTTTGGGGCTATGATTGCATAAGCTTTTTGATTGATTATATGGACTGCTGCGATTTGATTACTTGCAGAAACTTGTTTATTGGTTTTGAATTTTATGGATCTGCTTATAGATTGTAGATTTTAAGTTGTTTGGTATTTAAATTTGCAGAAATTTATGAGTATTTGATATCCATAGTTTATTGGTTTCAAGTATTTGATATCCATAGTTTATTTGATATCCTTAGTATTTGATATCCATACTCCATAGTTCTCAGGCTCTTCTCTCTCTGGCTCTTTTTCCATTTTTCTGTCCCTGCCAATCAAATTCCCCATAGCTCAGTAGCAGTGAGAATAATTACTTCCATGAATAATATATATAGGGTGGTAAGTTTCAAGTTCAACTTTTGTCCCTAGATATCAAAGCCCCTGTCCATCTTGTACATCTCTCTCTCTCTCTCTCTCTCTCTCTCTCTCTCTCTGTATGTGTGTGTGTGTGTGTATATATTTGATTAGTTTTGATCTGGGATTTGTCTATTGGAGATGTAAATATCATGCATGTCACAAATAGGTAGGTGGGTGTTCATGTTACAATTGGATTTGGAGTTTAATGTAGGAGTTGTGGCATCAGTTTGTGAAGATAGGGTTACCGGGATTCGACATTTCGGATTGTTTTTGCTCTATAAAGTTTTGTTCGTTTTCCTTAGGACATGTGTGATCGCATTTCTGGAGAGCATCTGAGCTTTAATCTGTGGAGTTTGTATTGGATTCCTTAATGCTTTTGCCTACATTGATGTGGTGTGTTGATCGATTAGATCATTGTAGCTCTTTACTCACGGTGTCTCTGCATGTGTAGTTGTTAAGAAAATTGGGGAGAAATAGAAAAAAGAAAGGAAATTTTGATTGCTTTTCTGGGATTTTTTTTTGTTCAATCGTTTGATAGCTCAGAAATGTAATTACGGCTATTTTTTTAAATGTTCGATTGTTTCTTATTCCCTGTTTCCAACAAAATGGAAGATTAAGGTGTGTTTGAGAGAGATTCTCAATGAGTATGAACAGTTATCCCTTTTTAGTAATGTGAATTGTTTTGTTTCTCTTCAGGTTTGGTCGTTGGTTAGACGATTTGATCAACCGCAAAAGTATAAGCCATTCGTCAGCAGGTGTGTGGTGCAGGGGAACCTTGAGATTGGAAGTCTCAGAGAAGTTGATGTTAAGTCTGGGCTTCCTTGCACTACAAGTACTGAAAGATTGGAACTTCTTGACGATGACGAGCATATTCTTAGCATTAAAATAATTGGTGGGGATCACAGACTTAGGGTATGAAGACTTTGATATAAAGTTCTGTGTTCACCGGAGTCTTTGCATATCCTTTTATAATTCAGCATATACTTCTCTTTTCCTTTTATTTGGTTGCACATTTCTCAGCATACAAGCTAAAAGGTTAACTAGTTCACAAGATTTTGATATGAAGTTCTGTGTTCACCGGAGTCTTTGCATATTAGTCTGCAGTTTTTTGTGCAGATTGCAATCTGTGCAGTTTGCAATCTGTGCAGTTTTGTGCAGATTGCAATCTGTGCAGTTTGCAATCTGTGAATATGTACAATTTTTTTTTTCTTTCAAACAACCAAAAAAAAAAAAAAAAAAAAGGACCCGTGGACCCGGCCCGAACCGGCCCGTTTCAACCGGGCCAGGTAATGTCCGGTTCTTATATTAAAAAATGTAATCCCCGGCCCGGCCCGCCCCGTTCCCTTTGAACCTAGGTCCGGTCCGGTCCCTTCAAAATTGGGCCCTGCCCGGCCCGTGCCCAGCCCTAGTGGATACCACAAAATCTTATGTTATACTTAATGAAAGTATAAATAAACTCTAAGTGTTAGTGAATCTATTGTTTTGATAGGATACGCATTCTATGAAACTAGTTTCAACGATCCAACTGTCAAACATGTTTGTATATGCTTCGAGATCGCATACATCAAAAATTTCAAAAAACAAACATTCAGAGATCAAGTAACGGGACAAAACTTTTCGACGGTTATCAACGAAAATTCACGATTTAACGGTTATTTTAACTCCGATTTTGATGATTTTTTACAACTACACTCCTTGACTCTATATGAATACAATAAATGAATTTGATCTTCAATTTAAAATATGTACACAAGTGGATACCACAAAATCTTATGTTATATTTAATGAAAGTATAAATAAACTCTAAGTGTTAGTGAATTTATTGTTTTGATAGGATACACATTCTACGAAACTAGTTTTGACGATCCAACCGCCAAACATGTTTGTATATGCTTCGAGATCGCATAGCCAAAATTTTCAAAAAACAAACATTCAGAGATCAAGTAACGGGTCAAAAGTTTTCGACGGTTATCAACGAAAAATCATGATTTAACGGTTATTTTAACTCCGATTTTGATGATTTTTTACAGCTACACTCCTTGACCCTATATGAATATCATGAATGAACTCGATTTTCAATTTAAAATATTTACACTAGTGGATAGCACAAAATCTTATGTTATACTTAATAAAAGTATGAATAAACTTTTAAGTGTTAGTGAATTTATCATTTTGATGGGATACGCATTCTACGAAACTAATTTCAACGATCCAACCGTCAAACATGTTTTTATACACTTCGAGATCACATACACCAAAAATTGCAAAAAATAAACATTCAGAGATCAAGTAACGAGACAAAAGTTTTCGACGGTTATCTTTGAAAAATCACGATTTAACAGTTATTTTAACTCTGATTTTGATGATTTTTTACATCCACACTCCTTGACCCTATGTGAATACAATGAATGAACTCGATCTTCAATTAAAAATATTTACACTAGTGGATACTACAAAATCTTATGTTATACTTAATGAAAGTATGAATAAACTCTTAAGTGTTAGTGAATCTATCATTTTGATGGGATACGCATTCTACGAAATTAATTTCAATGATCCAACTGTCAAACTTGTTTGTATATGCTTCAAGATCGTATATGGTAAAAATCGCAAAAAACAAACATTCAGAGATCATGTAAAGGGACAAAACCTTTCGACGGTTATCAATGAAAAATCACAATGTAACGGTTATTTTAACTCCGATTTTGATGTTTTTTTTACAGCTACATGATGCGTGAATTATACGCGCACAAATTAAACCCTCTTTTTGTCAATTGTAGTATAAGTATAAGTAGGGATCGTTCTAGACCGGGGATTAGGAGGGATTGTTAATCTCTTGGAAACTGACTCAAAAACGTAAAAGCAATATAAAACACTAAACTAGACTCAAAGAATGTGAAACTAAACGTTAAAACACTAAGACAAACCAAAAGACTCAAAATACTTTAAAAACACAAACTAAATTGATTTCTAACTAAATTGAACAATAAAGTAAAGGGGGATTGAGTTTTGGACGGAATTAAACTAAATGAACAAATTGCAATTAAAACAGAATGTAAATATGAAATTGATGAAATGGAATGAATGGATGCTAGCCAAGGGGTTCATCTCCACACATGTTACACTTGCATAATAAAAAGATTTCTAATTTCATTTCAATAAACCATGAATTCTCAATGCTCCGGGTTAATTAGGTCCGCTTAAATTAACCGTCAAGTTTTCCTTAAGTTAATGAATTGGATGATTGCATACGACAACCCAAAGCATTCCTCACAAGTTCCCTACATGAATTGCATAATAGAGATACAAGCAAGAATCATTAAGCAACATGAAAACTATAAGTGTTGACGAGGCATTCGTTACTATGATTGCATGAAACTTATGCCAAGAATTTGTTTAACGCGATTGTTTATAAGCAACCTGCACTACTTGTGAATATAAGTTCATAACTATTACGTGAAACTCACTTATATTCTAGCGTCAAATTCATGCATGAAAATTAAGCGTTCATTCTTAATAAACATACATAAATAGGTTATCAATCAAACAGTTAAACAAATTGAATTCACAACTTATGAAACGTAATTAAAAGTAATCAAATCATATTACAAACATAAACATAGTTTCGAATCACCCCCTAGCTAAGGGGGGTTTAGTTCCTCATACGTACAAAACAAAGAGAATTGAAATTAAACATTGAAATCAAAGAAACGCCTAAACATTCCAACAACTCAATCTTGAATTGTATGAACGTTTAGGCCCTCTTATCTTTCTCTTTATTGTGGCACAAGGACTAAGGGATGTTGTTGGTGTGTTGAATGGATTGGCGGATTATGGTAATGGATGAGGAGTGGCTGCAATGGAATAGGATTGGTGTTTGGATTATAAGGGAGAGATGGGAAGCCACGGCTAGGAGAGGGAATGGAAGTGTTTGAGGGGTGTTGTGTTGTGAATGAGATGATGTTTAGGTAATGGGAATGCAAGGGTATTTATAGGAGGAGTGGATGAGAATGTGGCTGTTTGTTTAAGGTGTTTGTGTGGAGGAATGATGGAAAAACAGCTAGGACAACATGTGAAAGCTGGAAAGTGGAAGGGATGCACGGCAAGGTTGGCTTTGTGGCATGTGTTGGCTGATTTGGTTAAGAGAAAACATGTGTTTGCATGTGCTTGTTGTGAATGGCAGCTAGGGGAGGGAATATATGCATGTGGTGGCTGAATGATTAAGAGAAGTTGCTGAAAATCTAAGGGGAAGGCACGGCATTAGGGAGAATGGTGCTGAAAATGCATGTGAATGCATGCTGGAAATGCAAAAGGAGTGCACGGCATTGATTGTTGTTGGTGTGTTGATGCATGTGTTGAATGATTAAAGGGACATGTGGGGTGTATATGTGGCTGAAATGATGAAGTAAGAAGGTGGAAATGCATGTGAAATGCTGGAAAGGGATTGGGAATGCACGGCACAAAGGATGGGCTGTTTTGTGTTGGAATGATTGCTGTTTTGCATGTGAAGTGTGGAGATGTTTTGCACGGCAAAGGGTGGAATATGTGGCTGCATGTTTGAATGATTAAAGGGACATGTGGGGTGGCTAGAACAAAGGGGAAAGCACATGGAAATGTTGGAAATCTGATGGTAGTAATGCACGGCAAGGTGGAGTGGTTTTGGAAGAAAGGTGGATGAATGTGCATGTGGATTAGGTTGTGAAAGCATGTGGAAATGGAATGTTATGCAATGATAATGTCTTGTGGCTGAATTGGTGGAGTAATTATGATGGGAGGCACGGTATAGTTGGATTTGTGGTGGGTTGATGAAAGAATAATGTCAAGGTGTGGGATTGTTAAAGGGGGAAGTGCATGTGCAAGGTTGTTGTTGTGATAAGTGATAAGTGTATGATATGATAAGTGAATGATATGATAAGTGAATGGTTTGATAAGTGATAAGTGAATGATATGTTAAGTGATAAATGAATGATATGTGGTGAGTGATAAGTGAATGGAAGTGATAAGTGATAAGTGAATGGTTTGATCTTCAATTTCGTCCATTTACTTGGCTACATGGATAAGCTATCCAATCCATGCACAAAAATGCTCCAAATAGCCTCAAAATGCACTTTCTTGCTCCCTAAGCCCTTAGAACCTGAAAACACACAAAAGAAGCATAAAGGACTAAAATAACTAGAGAAACATAACGTAAACGTATGAGAACAAGCCATTTAAGTCGCATGAATATGCTCCTATCACTACACTCCTTGACCCTATACAAATACAATGATTGAACTCGATCTTCAATTTAAAATATTTACACAAGTGGATACCACAAAATCTTATGTTATACTTAATGAAAGTATGAATAAACTCTTAAGTGTTAGTGAATCTATTGTTTTGATGGGATACGCATTCTATGAAACTAGTTTCAACGATCCAACCGTCAAACATGTTTGCATATACTTCGAGATCGCATATGCCAAAAATTTCAAAAAACAAACATTCAGAGATCAAGTAATGGGACAAATGACACACCCCGATCGAGATCAGGGCATGCTGGCCGTCACGTGGAAGTGACGTAACCATGTGCACAGTGCAGAAGCTAAAAAAATAATAATAAAAGCACGAATAAATAAAAACCAACAACTTTACACAACGTAATAACATACATCTGCAAGCGTAAGTGTGAAAACAAAGTTCAAAGCATGAAGACGTAATGCAGTCCGGGAGAAAACGACACTACAAAAGCACACCCGAAGGTGATCCTACACTGGTAATAGTCTGTCAGATATTCCGAGGAAATCCTCAGCGAAGCCACCAAACGTCCTAGCCCACTAGAACCTGGAAGGGCGCAAAACAAAAGCGTGAGTGGGCAAAAACAAAGCTTTTCAAAAACCATTTCATAAATAAGTTCTAACCTGATGTGAGAATTACTTGACACTCAAATTAAACCCTCGTTTTACAATTGTAGTAGAATGGATAAGTGAGGGATCGTTCTAGACCGGGGATTAGGAGGGCTTGCTAAAACCTTCTAAATTGACTAAAAAACATAAAAACTAAATTAAAATAGATTTAAGACACTTGGGAACAAGGAAATAAAAAAGGGGGTTTTAGTTTTGACGAAGTTGAAATAAACAAACAAAATGCAAAAATGGACAGATTGTAAACAAGTGTTGTGAAACAAAATGGTTGGTGAATTAGCTAGAGGTTCTTTCTCCACACATGATATTTATGCATATGAATCAATTTCCAGTTATTCCTTCATTGAATTATGAACGACAATGCCCCAAATTAACCGTGACATCACTAGTTAACCCTCAGATTTTCCTTATATTATTGGATTGGATGGCATCATTCGACAACCCAAAACATTCTCAAAAGTTCCCTACATGTCATCATAATAGAGATACAATCGAAGATCATTAAGAATAATGAAAACCATAAGCATTGACAAAGCATTTGCAACTATGACATCATGTTACTCATGCTAAGAATTAAACTTAACGCGATCGTGACAAGCGACCTTCACTACTTTCAAGTATAAGTTAGTAACGATTATGTGAAACCTTCTTAAACTTTAGCCACATATTCATGCATGCTAATTAAGTGTCGACCCTCAATCAACAAACACAAATAAGTTAATCATCAAATAGTTAAGCCAATTGCATTCACGAATCAAGAGTTCATAACCGGAATTCATCAATTCATATCACATAAATAATCATGGTATTGAAATCACCCCTAGCCAAAAAGGGTTTAGTTCCTCATATTTGCAATAAAACAGATACAAACAAATTTAGACATAGAATAACAAAGTAGAAAACACCTAGAACGTTCCAACAACTCCAATTGTAGAGCCAAACAATTGCACAGAATCTGTCCCCTTTCCCTTGCTTGCGGCAGGTTGTGTAGGTGTAGTTTCTGGGCTGTTTTGATGATGTAGAATGGAATGGGGAAGGTGTAGAGGCACGGCAAGGGTAGTAGGGTGAGTATGGATGAGTGTTTGAGGGTTGGAAGAAGGTGGAAGGCTCGGCAAGGAGGGAGGAAGGCTGCGGCAAGGGAAGGAATGGAAGTGTTTGAGGGGTGTTATGTTGTGAAATGAGATGATGAATGAATGAATGAATTGATAGGAGCATATTTAGGCGACTTACTTAGCTTGTTTTCGTGCATCTATGTTGTTAATTCATAGTTGTTTTAGTAGTTTAAGCCATTTTCGTGTGTTTTTAGGTTCATATGGCTAAGGAAGCAAAAAGATGCATTTTGGAGCAAAATTGGGCTTGGAATGGATAGCATATGATTGGAGCCAAAGTGTTGGACGAATTTGAAGGCCTTGTATTCATTTTGGACATAAAACAAAGGGCCTAGCCCATTCTCTCTTAAACCAACCCCAAGGCCATGCATTTCCTTCCAATTCCAAAGCCCACAATCACTTCAAAAGCCATGCAAAGAACCATCCATTCCATCAAAAACAATCCATCAATTCACATGCAAAACCACCATTAACACACATGCACCCAAACAAAGCCAACCTAGCTAACCCTACATGCATTCTTTATGCAACTCTTCATCATTCCACCATTCATTCTTTATTCCACAAACAAGTCACATGCATTTCCACCTTCCTACTTCATCATTTCACCACATTCTCCCTCTTTAACTCATTTCATTATTCATTCACTTTGCATTCATTAAATTCCACCCCATATGCACCCTTTATTCTTCATCATTGCAACCATGGCACATTTACACCAACAAAACAACTCCCATGCCATGGCCTACTCATATTCCCATTTCCTTTCCAATATCTCACATGAATTTCCACCTTCCTACTTCATCATTTCACCACATTCTCCCTCTTTAACTCACATGCATTCATCATAATACACAAACACATTAAACAAATAGCCATATATACCTCCACTCCTCCTATAAATACCCTTGCATTCATTCATTCAAGCATCATCTCATTTCATACACAACACACCACAAACACTTCCATCTTCTCCCTAGCCGTGAGTTTCTCTCCATTTCCCTTCCATTTCTCCTCCATTTCTTCCATTTCCATAATCCCCCAATCCATTCAACACACCAACAACATCCCTTAGTCCTTGTGCCACAATAAAGAGGAAGATAAGAGGGCCTAAACGTTCATACAATTCACGTTTGAGTTGTTGGAATGTTTAGGTGTTTCTTTGATTTCAAAGTTATGAGGAACTAAACCCTTTTTGGCTAGGGGTGATTTCAATACCATGATTATTTATGTAATATGAATTGATGAATTCCGGTTATGAACTCTTGATTCGTGAATGCAATTGGCTTAACTATTTGATGATTAACTTATTTGTGTTTGTTGATTGAGGGTCGACACTTAATTAGCATGCATGAATATGTGGCTAAAGTTTAAGAAGGTTTCACATAATCGTTACTAACTTATACTTGAAAGTAGTGAAGGTCGCTTGTCACGATCGCGTTAAGTTTAATTCTTAGCATGAGTAACATGATGTCATAGTTGCAAATGCTTTGTCAATGCTTATGGTTTTCATTATTCTTAATGATCTTCGATTGTATCTCTATTATGATGACATGTAGGGAACTTTTGAGAATATTTTGGGTTGTCGAATGATGCCATCCAATCCAATAATATAAGGAAAATCTGAGGGTTAACTAGTGATGTCACGGTTAATTTGGGGCATTGTCGTTCATAATTCAATGAAGGAATAACTGCAAATTGATTCATATGCATAAATATCATGTGTGGAGAAAGAACCTCTAGCTAATTCACCAACCATCTTATTTCATCAATTACATTCTGTCTAGTTATTAACTTGTTTCGTTATTTCAATTTTCGTCAAACCTCAATCCCCCTTTTGCTTTAATGTTCAATATAGTTAGAAATCAATTTAGTTTGTGTTTTTAAAGCATTTTGATTCTTTTGGTTTGTCTTAGTGTTTTAACGTTTAGTTTCACATTCTTTGAGTCTAGTTTAGTGTTTTATATTGTTTTTTACGTTTTTAAGTCAATTTAGAAGGTTTTAGCAAGCCCTCCTAATCCCCGGTCTAGAACGATCCCTCACTTATCCATTCTACTACAATTGTCAAACGAGGGTTTAATTTGAGTGTCAAGTAATTCTCGCATCAAATTTTGGCGCCGTTGCCGGGGATTAGCAACTTTGCTAATCCCTTGTCTTTATTTTTATTTTTTTTGTTTTTCGTGCATTCTTATTTCAGATTCTTAGTTTGTTTGTTTTCTTGTTTTTCAGGTACTGTGTATGACTCGTAGCTCTCGGCCTATTATAGAGAACATCTCCGACTTTGACGGTGATTTTGAACGCACTTTGAGGAGAACGAGGAGTCAACAAGAGCCACCACAACCTCCACCACAACCTGGGCTTGAAGAAGACGAAGTAGGTGTAGAAGAAAAGCCCACGGATCAGATTTTTGAAGAAGAACAAGCCATGGCAGCAGATAATAGAACCATCAAGGAGCTTTCGGCCTCGGGTTTGGATAATGCATTGCCTCTTTGTATCCAATACCCCACGGCTGCAGAGGGGAAGACTGAGGTGTTTGAACTCAAATCCAGTTTGTTACACCATATTCCGAAGTTCCATGGCTTGTCTATGGAAGACCCCAACAAACACTTGAAGGAGTTCGAGGTGGTTTGTTCGAGCATGACCCCCGTCACTGTGGATGGGAGTATATTGAAGATGAAGGCCTTTCCATTTTCACTTATGGACAAGGCCAAAGATTGGCTCTACGAACTAGCCCCGGGAACTGTGACTTCGTGGGAGAGTATGAAGCGTGCTTTCTTGGAGAAATTCTTCCCTACTTCGAGAGTGATTCTCCTACGGAAGAAAATTAGTGGTATTCAACAGAATCATGGTGAGACATTCCCAGCTTATTATGAGCGCTTCAAGGGCCTTGTAGCTTCATGTCCTCAACATCAAATGAAGGAAGAACTTCTCCTTCAATATTTCTATGAGGGCCTCCTTCCTATCGAACGTCAAATGCTTGATGCATCAGCGGGAGGAGCATTGGTGGACAAAACACCAAGGGATGCAAAGATTCTCATAGCCAACCGAGCGCTCAACGCTCAACAATATGAAGGAGTGGGCCAAAGGGAAGCCCCACGGCAACAAAGTGTAAATGAGGTGAGTGCTATTTCTGAAATTCAATCACAACTTGCTAATCTTACTTCTCTTGTTTCTCAGGTTGTGATTGGTCCAAAAGCACAAGAACACCAAGTTTGTGGCGTGTGCTCAATTCAAGGGCATCCATCCGACAAGTGCCCTCAACTAATCGAGAATGGTGGGTGGGAATCTGCCAATGCAATTGGTTTCCAAGGACAAAATCAAAACAACCCATACTCGAACACTTACAATGCCGGATGGAGGGACCATCCAAACTTCAAATGGAGGGAGCCACAACAAGCTGCCCAACAAGGAGGATTTAGGCCAAACCCCCCTGGTTTTTATTCCAAGCCGTATGCACCCCAACAATCCCAACAACCTTCGGCATCATCTCATTCAGGTACATCCTTAGGAAGTGATCAAGCTATGCAATTACTAACCTCTATTTCGCAGGGGTTGCAAAATCAAAACAACCGGATAGAAAATAACGAGAAGGAGATGATGGATATGAAGAAACAAATAGGGCAGATTTCTGAGTTCCTTGGACAGATTAGAGAGCAAGGAAAGCTTCCTAGCTCAACCACAGTCAATCCAAAGGGAGGATTCGAATCCGCCAAGGCCATCACCCTAAGGTGTGGAAAAGAAGTTGGGACCGAGCCAAACAATCCCAAATCTGCCCAGAAAGTAGATGAAGAGACGACATAACCTGAGGAAGTGTCTAGCTCACCCACGGCAAGGGTGAAAAACCCAATGCCGCAGGCCCCCAATCACCCTAACTCGGCCAAATCAGGTAATTTAAGTTCAAATTCATGTACTTCACGTCCTAATCTGCCCAATGTACCTTTTCCTCGCAGGTTCATGCAAGAAAAAAAGGAAGAAAGCGAGAAGGACATTCTTGAAACGTTCCGGAAGGTGCAAGTGAACATACCGCTTCTCGATGCAATCAAACAGATTCCAAAGTATGCTAAATTCCTCAAGGACCTATGCAATACAAAGAGAAGAAGGGCAAACAAAGAGGTAGTGAAGGTAAGCGAGAATGTGTCCGCTGTTTTGCAACGTAAACTGCCTACCAAGTGCAAAGACCCCGGTAGTTTCACGATTCATTGTGTGATTGGACATAATCGTTTTGAACATGCCATGCTTGATTTAGGTGCATCCATAAATGTCATGCCTTATTCTATTTATGCATCTATGAATTTGGGTGAATTAAAACAAGATGGTGTAATTATACAATTGGCCGATCGTTCTAACGCGTATCCAAAAGGAGTTTTGGAAGATGTGCTTGTGCAGGTGAACCATTTAATTTTTTCGGCTGATTTCTACGTCCTAGACATGGAAGATTCGGCACACTCTCCATCATCACCACTCTTACTTGAACGACCTTTCATGAAAACAGCTCAAACCAAGATTGATGTGGCCAAGGGAGCAGTCACTATGACCTTTGGTGATGATATGATTAACTTTAAGATTCCTGAATCGATTGAGAATACTAATGATGTTCGTTCTTGTTGTGCCATTAATGTAATTGAACACATAGGGACGGAGTATTCAACAAAGATCAAGAAGGATGTTTCTCGAACTACCACCGAGAAGGAACTTGGAGTAGAGCACAAGGAATGCACGGCTCCAACCTTGAAAGCACCACGATTGGCCATGAACAACCCTTGTGCATCTGTCCATTGTGCTACCACTTCTTTGCCGTACAAAGGTAAGCCACCTATTCCAAATTCGATTCCCATTTCAACTAATAGGTTGTTACCTCGTGTGGTGCAGGTACCTAATCGAATTCAACGTCGTGGGAGAATTCGTGTTGATGTAGAAAAGCAAAACACGACAATAAGAAAGGATCATTATCCCACTCCATTCAAGGACCCAAAGCATGAAGTGGTTTGTCAGACAGATTGTATTTGCACCCCTCCATGCCGTGGGGTTCCATAAACCTTCAAGGGAGCATCGTCCGGCTGTACGACGTTAAAGCAAGCGCTACTTGGGAGGCAACCCAATACAGTAAATAAAACTTTTGCTTGTTCATTGATTTTTTCGATAAATTACAATTGTATCTAAACATGGCAGAAAGATGGAGCCTTTACAAAGGTTGTGTACGTGAGGCCCCACTACGTGGCAACACTCTCGGAGCAGGAGGCATCGGAGCAGGAGGCATCGGAGCAAGAGGCATCGGAGCAGGAGGCATAGGAGCGGGAGGCACCGAAGATAGATCATTCAAGGCCCCAAACCTTGGTGGAACGCTGGATGACCCAGGAAAGAGGTGCCTCTGGAAGAAAGCTGCAAACCGTTGACGGTCATCAAGCTCATCAAGCTTCCTCTTCATGCCTGTCGAATAATTGTTGGCAAGCACGTGCAAACTTCGGTTCTCGTACTTAAGCTGTTTGATCTCCTGCTTAAGACTCTCCACCTCCGCCATCAAGGATTCAACCTGACGGGAGCGAGCAAGAAGGCGTTGGCCCATGTTGGACACAGAGCCAGCGCACTGAACACTCAGAGCCAGGGATTCTTGAACGGCCAACTCATCGGACCGTCCTGAAAGCAGCTGACTGTCTTTGGGAGTGAGGAGGTTCCGAGCCACTATCGTAGCCGTTGTGGGATCCGTCATCACAGAGTCCTCATCTGTAAGAGGGCCATGGGAAGATAAGAAAGACGGGCACCATACCTTACCCTGACGAGGCGCGACCGGGTCACTGCTTAGACTCAAATCTAAGCAAATGTTCGATGGGTTGGATGAGCTAGCCATTGTTCAAGAAGTTAAAAGAAAAGGGTTGGATGGAGGAAATCTCGACAGGCCGAAGATGATTTTTGGGAAGTCTTCAAAGTGTGCAGATAGAGGTGATCGATCACCTCTATTAAAGGAGATGCGTTCACCGATTCAGAAATGAAGAGACACCACTCTTCACAACCGGATTTCCCGGCGTAAAGATCGCCAGCTCTTCAGACGCAATCCAGGCTTTTCAGAAAGCGTGTGCAAATTTGTCAAAAGCTCCCAGCTTTTCAAAAGACGCGTGGAAGGTGAGAAATCAGCTGCACACTTTAGCCGACAAACGTGGGTGACAAAGCCGAAAGCTCCCGGCTTTCCAGAAAGCGAGTGCAACTTTGTCAAAAGCTATCGGCTTTTCAGAAGACGCGTGCCACTTTATCAAAAGCTCCCGGCTTTTCAGAAGACGCGTGGAAGACATTGCCGCATCCGCACTGCTATTTGCCATTACAATTCCTATATACATCAACATTCATGGCAAGGCATACACCCAGAAGCGCATAACTTTCCTTCTCGGCCGAAAATGTAAGCTGCAACCAACCCTCTCAAACATGCTCAGATTTCTCCTTCTCTTGAGATCACACTTTCAAACATGGATGTATCCCCCAAAGAAGATACCAAATGCCCGCAGTACGAATGAGGAAGAGGAAACGGTGGATCGAAACATGTGGATTCATTCGCTGCCTCTTCGAAAGCAAAGGTATCTCATATCATCAAGGGCGAAAGCAAAGGTATCTCATATCATGCTCTTTCCCTGTCTTTTCCTTTGTCCTTGATATTACTTGCATGGCAAAGTGAAAGAAGCAATCAGCCGGCACTTGGAGTCTATCTGGACTCTATTCCCTGGTTGCTTACCTAGCTTTGCTGAGCTATCCTCTAACCCTCTTCAATACGAATTGGAGAGATTGAACAAAGAAACAGATAAGAGGAGGAAGCTCAGACCTTCGGGGGAGACCAAAGCAAGCCTGCTGCCCAGTTCAAGAGTAGCACAAAGGAAAATCAACGATGGGAGCAGCGCAGTTCAAGAGTAAGCCTGTGGAATCACAAAGATCCAAGCCTCACTGCAATCACCAAGGAGAAGATGGAACGAAAACTCCATAACCAGATTTGCATCTCTAAACTCTTCTCTTTGTTAGATACATTCTGCCATGTTTAGTATGTTTAATTGCTGTTTATATGTTTGTTTGTGTTTAGTGTGGTTTTTAACATTGAGGACAATGTTTGTTTTAAGTGTGGGGGAGTTACTAAAGTGTTTTGATGCAAATTCGTAGGGTTTTATCCACCATAACTTCAAATGTTGTTTCTTGCTGTTTTTAAGTGTGTTTAGTGTGTTTTGACTTAAAAATTCGAAAATCACATAAAAATTTGAAAAACATGTTTTGAAAAGCCTAAAAAGAGTGTTTTGAGTCGTTTTTGTGTCGTAGGTCACCTTCCAACACAATGATAAGGATTTGGTTTCTAATTGCATGACTGTTGAAAAGAGTTATAAACATGGAGAAAAGTTTGATTTACTCTTGGTATATGCTTGGTTATGGTTATAATGTATGACTTCACATGCAATCATAAAAGAAAAAAAATTAGTTATGTAACATGCTTGAAGGAAGGAACTCAAACAAACGCTACAACCCTGAGAGACTTGAGCCTATAACGTTCTTTGGAGAGTATAATCTGTGATTTCTTGTTTTCTAAAGTTGTTGCATGATCTCATTATTCTTTGCTTGGTTACTACTTAGAAGGCGTTTCATCATATAGTTCCAAATGCTAGAACTCATGCCCATTTCATTCAAAGCATGTTATTGATTTACATAACATATTCAAGATGAAGTTGTGTAATTGCCACCATAGCCAAATAACCTCACTTCCCATATTTCGTATATGTTGTAAGTTTTACCCCCGTTGAGCTTTGTTTAGCCTTTATTCTTTGTCAACCCACATTATCCTCACCTAGCCTAGTTTAGGACAATCCACACCTTTGTTCTTAGAAGATAGTGAGCATGACTTAAATGAATTCCTTTTGAGTTACATTATGCAAGAAAATGAGTGTGGGAGAAGGAATGCTTGTTCTTAAGTATGTTTTGAGTTTCAAAAGAAAAGAAAAACAGAAAAGAAAAGAAAGAAAGAAAAAAGAGCTTGAAAAAAAATGAAAGAATGAGTGATTGAAGTAAGGGCTCAAAACACCAATTCTGGCCCTAATTGTCTCCCTTTTTGTTCCAAAGTTGAGTTTTCATTCAAAAGTGAATTCTAAGTTGATTCAATTGCCTTGCTCACTATTTCTTTAAGAACCTTTGTTTTCCATATCCCTTCTTTGTTATCCACACGCCCCAAGCCCCATTACAACCCGTGACTTCAATCTTGAGTGTTATGTGTTTCAATTTGTGGAGTTTGAACTTGGTATGAGCATATGGTGTCACTGGTTCTCGCGTCTAAGTAGTAGCATTCCATTCATGAGATCATAATCTAAACATGCTTATTAACTCCAAAAATTGCGTTCTTTGTGATACATATATGTGAGTGTTCGTTTTCATGTTTACATCAATCTTCTCACATATGACTAGATTAGGGTGTGTAGTTAGAAAATCTGAGTGAAAATTGAGTGCATATCTTGTAAGGAATTGAGCAAATTCTCTAAGGCATGTTACTACATTCAAAACATGGTTTTAAATGCTTAATTGTGAACTAGTATGTGGTGACTATGATTAAGAATGTACTTAAGGGTAAAAATGGCTAAATTCTGTGGGAATAATAATTTTTAACTTGTCATGTGCATTGGAAATCCCTGAAACGATTGTTGGAAGGTGTAGGTTGTGTTTTACGTGTTTAGTGTCGTTTTGTTTATTTGTTTTTATTCTGTTTTGCTCGAGGACTAGCAAAAGATAAGTGTGGGGGAGTTTGATAGGAGCATATTTAGGCGACTTACTTAGCTTGTTTTCGTGCATCTATGTTGTTAATTCATAGTTGTTTTAGTAGTTTAAGCCATTTTCGTGTGTTTTTAGGTTCATATGGCTAAGGAAGCAAAAAGATGCATTTTGGAGCATTTTGGAGCAAAATTGGGCTTGGAATGGATAGCATATGATTGGAGCCAAAGTGTTGGACGAATTTGAAGGCCTTGTATTCATTTTGGACATAAAACAAAGGGCCTAGCCCATTCTCTCTTAAACCAACCCAAGGCCATGCATTTCCTTCCAATTCCAAAGCCCACAATCACTTCAAAAGCCATGCAAAGAACCATCCATTCCATCAAAAACAATCCATCAATTCACATGCAAAACCACCATTAACACACATGCACCCAAACAAAGCCAACCTAGCTAACCCTACATGCATTCTTTATGCAACTCTTCATCATTCCACCATTCATTCTTTATTCCACAAACAAGTCACATGCATTTCCACCTTCCTACTTCATCATTTCACCACATTCTCCCTCTTTAACTCATTTCATTATTCATTCACTTTGCATTCATTAAATTCCACCCCATATGCACCCTTTATTCTTCATCATTGCAACCATGGCACATTTACACCAACAAAACAACTCCCATGCCATGGCCTACTCATATTCCCATTTCCTTTCCAACATCTCACATGCATTTCCACCTTCCTACTTCATCATTTCACCACATTCTCCCTCTTTAACTCACATGCATTCATCATAATACACAAACACATTAAACAAATAGCCATATACACCTCCACTCCTCCTATAAATACCCTTGCATTCATTCATTCAAGCATCATCTCATTTCATACACAACACACCACAAACACTTCCATCTTCTCCCTAGCCGTGAGTTTCTCTCCATTTCCCTTCCATTTCTCCTCCATTTCTTCCATTTCCATAATCCCCCAATCCATCCAACACACCAACAACATCCCTTAGTCCTTGTGCCATAATAAAGAGGAAGATAAGAGAACCTAAACGTTCATACAATTCACGTTTGAGTTGTTGGAATGTTTAGGTGTTTCTTTGATTTCAAAGTTATGAGGAACTAAACCCTTTTTGGCTAGGGGTGATTTCAATACCATGATTATTTATGTAGTATGAATTGATGAATTCCGGTTATGAACTCTTGATTCGTGAATGCAATTGGCTTAACTATTTGATGATTAACTTATTTGTGTTTGTTGATTGAGGGTCGACACTTAATTAGCATGCATGAATATGTGGCTAAAGTTTAAGAAGGTTTCACATAATCGTTACTAACTTATACTTGAAAGTAGTGAAGGTCGCCTGTCACGATCGCGTTAAGTTTAATTCTTAGCATGAGTAACATGATGTCATAGTTGCAAATGCTTTGTCAATGCTTATGGTTTTCATTATTCTTAATGATCTTCGATTGTATCTCTATTATGATGACATGTAGGGAACTTTTGAGAATATTTTGGGTTGTCGAATGATGCCATCCAATCCAATAATATAAGGAAAATCTGAGGGTTAACTAGTGATGTCACGGTTAATTTGGGGCATTGTCGTTCATAATTCAATGAAGGAATAACTGGAAATTGATTCATATGCATAAATATCATGTGTGGAGAAAGAAACTCTAGCTAATTCACCAACCATCTTATTTCATCAATTACATTCTGTCTAGTTATTAACTTGTTTCGTTATTTCAATTTTCGTCAAACCTCAATCCCCCTTTTGCTTTAATGTTCAATATAGTTAGAAATCAATTTAGTTTGTGTTTTTAAAGCATTTTGATTCTTTTGGTTTGTCTTAGTGTTTTAACGTTTAGTTTCACATTCTTTGAGTCTAGTTTAGTGTTTTATATTGTTTTTACGTTTTTAAGTCAATTTAGAAGGTTTTAGCAAGCCCTCCTAATCCCCGGTCTAGAACGATCCCTCACTTATCCATTCTACTACAATTGTCAAACGAGGGTTTAATTTGAGTGTCAAGTAATTCTCGCATCATGAATGCAAGGGTATTTATAGGAGTAGTGGAGGGAACATGACAGCTAGGAGGTGGGTGGAAATGTGGCTGCAAGGTGAGTGAATGATTATGAGTGAATGCATGTGGATGTGGCTGATTTGGAAAGCTGAAATTGTGATGGGAAAGCCACGGCAAAGGGAGGAATTTCTGTGGCTGCATGTTTGGGTTTGTTTAAAGGGTGCATGTGGGTGAATATTAAGTTGGAAATGCATGTGCAATTGCATGTGTGTGTGCTGGAAATGGGATGGTAGCCACGGCAAAGGGTTAATGGTGCTGCAAATGCATGTGAATGCAGCTAGAATTGCATGTGAAAGGCACGGCATAGGGATGAAATGAATGATTAAATGTGCATGGCTGGAATGATGAAGAATAAAGGGTGCATGTGGGTTGAAAATGGCTGGAACAAAGGGAGAATAATGATGAAGAAAAGCTGGAAATGTTTAGGGAATATGCACGGCACAAGGTGAATGAGTGATGGGTTGAATGTGTTGGCAAGGCTTGTGGAATTGTGTGAAGTGTGTGTGAATGCATGTAAGTGGCTGATTTGAAGAATAGGTATGCATGTGAATTAGGTTGGAAAGAGGTGGAAATGGAATGTTATGCAATGATAATGTCTTGTGGCTGAATTGGTGGAGTAATTATGATGGGATACACGGCACAAAGGATAGAAAAGGGTTGAGTGATGTGTGTAATTGCATGTGTGTGCATGTGGATTAAAGAATGAATGGTGGTGTAATGATGAAGTGTGATGGCTGAAAATGTCAAGGGAAATGCACGGATTAGACTTGTTTGTTGGTGTAAATGTGCCATGGTTGCAATGATGAAGAATAAAGGGTGCATGTGGGGTGGAATTGAATGAATGCAAAGTGAATGAATAATGAAATGCGAAAGCATGACCAAGGTGGAAATGCATGTGAAATGTTGGAAAGGAATTGGGAATATGAGTAGGCCACGGCATGGAGTGTTTTCTTGATGGTTTTGGGGTTGTGATGCATGTGGATTAGGTGGAAAGAGGTGGGTGTGCATGTGAGTTGAAATGCATATGTTTAAATGGTTGAAATGTGTAGATGATTATGAGTATGATAAGTGATAAATGAATGATATGTGGTGAGTGATAAGTGAATGGAAGTGATAAGTGATAAGTGAATGATATGTTAAGTGAATGCTTTAAGTGTTTAAAATAGGGAACAAAGCCCTTCCTTGCATGGTGATAGGAGCATATTTAGGCGACTTACTTAGCTTGTTTTCGTGCATCTATGTTGTTAATTCATAGTTGTTTTAGTAGTTTAAGCCATTTTCGTGTGTTTTTAGGTTCATATGGCTAAGGAAGCAAAAAGATGCATTTTGGAGCATTTTGGAGCAAAATTGGGCTTGGAATGGATAGCATATGATTGGAGCCAAAGTGTTGGACGAATTTGAAGGCCTTGTATTCATTTTGGACATAAAACAAAGGGCCTAGCCCATTCTCTCTTAAACCAACCCCAAGGCCATGCATTTCCTTCCAATTCCAAAGCCCACAATCACTTCAAAAGCCATGCAAAGAACCATCCATTCCATCAAAAACAATCCATCAATTCACATGCAAAACCACCATTAACACACATGCACCCAAACAAAGCCAACCTAGATAACCCTACATGCATTCTTTATGCAACTCTTCATCATTCCACCATTCATTCTTTATTCCACAAACAAGTCACATGCATTTCCACCTTCCTACTTCATCATTTCACCACATTCTCCCTCTTTAACTCATTTCATTATTCATTCACTTTGCATTCATTCAATTCCACCCCACATGCACCCTTTATTCTTCATCATTGCAACCATGGCACATTTACACCAACAAAACAACTCCCATGCCATGGCCTACTCATATTCCCATTTCCTTTCCAACATCTCACATGCATTTCCACCTTCCTACTTCATCATTTCACCACATTTTCTCTTTTATTTCCACATGCAATTCTTCATCATTGCAACCACAAACACCTTAAACAAATAGCCATATACATCTCCACTCCTCCTATAAATACCCTTGCATTCATTCATTCAAGGATCATCTCATTCACAACACAACAAGCCACAAACACTTCCCTAGCCGTGAGTTTCTCTCCCTTAGAATCCAAAAACCATCTTCCATTTCCACCACTCCTCATCCATTTCCATAATTTCCCAACACTTCCATCCCCCCAACCAACTATCCCTAGACCTTATGCTACAATAAAGAGGAAGATAAGAGGGCCTAAACGTTCATACAATTCAAGATTGAGTTGTTGGAATGTTTAGGCGTTTCTTTGATTTCAATGTTTAATTTCAATTCTCTTTGTTTTGTACGTATGAGGAAATAAACCCCCTTTAGCTAGGGGGTGATTCGAAACTATGTTTATGTTTGTAATATGATTTGATTACTTTTAATTACGTTTCATAAGTTGTGAATTCAATTTGTTTAACTGTTTAATTGATAACCTATTTATGTATGTTTATTAAGAATGAACGCTTAATTTTCATGCATGAATTTGACGCTAGAATATAAGTGAGTTTCACGTAATAGTTATGAACTTATATTCACAAGTAGTGGAGGTTGCTTATAAACAATCGTGTTAAACATATTCTTGGCATAAGTTTCATGCAATCATAGTAACGAATGCCTCGTCAACACTTATAGTTTTCATGATGCTTAATGATTCTTGCTTGTATCTCTATTATGCAATTCATGTAGGGAACTTGTGAGGAATGCTTTGGATTGTCGTATGCAATCATCCAATTCATTAACTTAAGGAAAACTTGACGGTTAATTTAAGCGGACCTAATTAACCCGGGGCGTTGAGAATTCATGGTTTATTGAAAAACAATTAGACATCGTTTTGTATGCAAGTATAACATATGTGGAGATGAACCCCTTAGCTAGCTTCCCATCCATTCATTTCCGTCAAATCCATATTTACAATTTGTTTTATTTCCAAGTTTCCATTTTTAGTTTAAAGTCGTCCAAATCCAATCCCCCTTTACTTTATTGTTCAATTTAGTTAGAAATCAATTTAGTTTGTGTTTTTAAAGCATTTTGAGTCTTTTGGTTTGTCTTAGTGTTTTAACGTTTAGTTTCACATTCTTTGAGTCTAGTTTAGTGTTTTATCTTGTTTTTACGTTTTTGAGTCAGTTTCCAAGAGATTAACAATCCCTCCTAATCCCCGGTCCAGAACGATCCCTACTTATACTTATACTACAATTGACAAAAAGAGGGTTTAATTTGTGTGCGTATAAATCTCGCATCACATGGCAAGGAAGGGAGACACAAGGAAACACACGACAATGTCCTAAGGTTGCAAGGAATGTTGTTTTTATGTTCTAAAATGCGTAGGAGTCTTCAATGATGCTTAAACATGAGGTCTTTTAGGATTTAACTTTCCTACTTCAAGTCTTTAATTTCGTCCATCCTCTTGGCTCCAAGCATATGATATCCATTCCAATCTCTAATTTGCTCCAAAAGGCTCCAAAAGGCATCCTTTTGCATACCTTGCCCTTAGAACCTGAAAACACACAAAAAAAGCATAAAGGACTAAAATAACTAAAGAAACATAACGTAAATGCATGAGAACAAGCTAAGTAAGTCGCCTAAATATGCTCCTATCAAAACCCCTCGCTGTAAAACCTGTATACTTCCTAGAAAATAGAATATACATATATATAAGTCATGCTCAAAAATATGTCATGCCAAATGCCTCGAAGTAAAATGCAAGTGCTCAGGTAATGCCAAATCCAATGCCATGTAATCCGTCAGCCGGAGTCACCTAACGTGACCTGTACGGCTGAATCTAGAGCTCAAGTCTCCATCTCACTAACTATACCTGCACACGAGTCGGAACCACCTAAAGTGGTCTGTACGACAGGACTAGGTGTAATCTAAGTACGCTTAAGTGCTACGATCACGTGAAGGCTGGGCGAATAATCGCAGGTCATCTACGAGTCGGAACCACCTAAAGTGGTCTGTACGACAGGACTGTGCACCTAACTTGGATCCAAGATGAGCATGTGGTATGGGAGGTGAACATCACGTGAAGGACTGTGCCCAACTCTGGGCAGGAACATTAACACCGGGGTGCAGGTTATGAGCTCTCTATGTATCTCAAATCACTACTGAACGTAAGTATAAATCATACTCACCTGGCACTTACCTGTGCGTCCGTATCACCAAACATATATAAACATATGCGACTCGTAATGCGTAAATAAATGACAAACAATAAACATGGCATATAAACGAATAAATGTTTCAAATCAATTTCTGGGAAAACATGATTATATAGGTATATACGGAAAAGCAAAAGCCCACTCACAGGTATGTAGAAGGGTCGTAACCCCCTTGCCTCGAGTGACCGCGCTCGTCCTCGGGATAGGTTTCACCTATATGCGAAACAACTATAAAAACGTTAATTCTAAAGCACATAGCCAACCTTAAGAAATAACTTCTCATACAAAGTTCAAATGGGATCTACTCAACCTCAGGAACATCGCCATATTTTTAGAAAAATTTTCCACCGCCGCACGTGCCCCCACGCGCTGGCCAAGGCATGGCCACACGCGCCGGCCACGCGCAAGCACGTGCCTGGCACACTGACGGCGTCAGTTAACGCTGTCAGGAATATTCCATTAACTTTAACGGATTCCGTTAACGCCATTAGGAATATTCCGTCCAAACTGACGGAATATTCCGTCGTCTTCTCCGACGAGAGGAAAATCGTGAAAACTTCAAATCTTCATATCTTCTTCGTTTTTCAACCAAATGTCATAAAATTGGTACCAAAATGAAGCTTACAACGAGAGGAACAAAGTCATACCACTTTCAGGTGCTAAAACACACGGAATCTTGCCGGGAAAACACCACCAACTCCGGCCAACCTCGAAATTCACGATCCCGACGTCCAAAACCTTCAAACGAACCACCCCGAGCCTCCTAAGGACCTCACCAAGCTTCCTACGAGCTTGAAATTCCCAAAAAACACAAGAATTAACGTGTGCATGAACAGTGACAAAATCGGGGTATCTCGAGTTCAACGTGAAAACGAAGGTATCCTTACCTGAAATGGGTATGGTTGAACTTCTACGGACCTCACGAACAAGAATATATACTTTGTTTCCTCGATCTGTAAAGGTTTGGAGGGTTTTGGGGTATGTCCGTACAAATGGGATAGGAAATGGGGGAGAGAAAGGGCTCAGGACAGGGTGCAGGGCAGGGAAAGGGTGAGGGAAAATATGGGAGAGTGTGTGTGTGGTCCACAACTTGCCAACAACAAACCAAAAATAACCACACAACCAAAAATCATACTAGGGGCAAAATTGTCATTTCACCCTTACGGTTCGAAAATTCTGGAACGGGCTGTCACAACAAAACTTTTTGACTGTTATCAACGAAAAATCACGATTTAAAGGTTATTTTAACTCTGATTTTGATGATTTTTTACAGCTACAGTCCTTGACCCTATATGAATACAATGAATGAATTCGATCTTCAATATTTACCCTAGTAGATACCACAAAATCTTATGTTATACTTAATGAAAGTATAAATAAACTCCAAGTGTTAGTGAATCTATCGTTTTGATGGGATATGCATTCTACGAAAATAATTTCAATGATCCAACCGTCAAACTTGTTTGTATATGCTTCAAGATCGCATACGCCAAAACTCGCAAAAAACAAACATTCAGAGATGAATTTGATATTCAACTTAAAATATTTACACTAGTGGATACCACAAAATCTTATGTCATGATGATCGAAGAAAATTGAGGATTTTGTAAAAGGAATAACATGCAAGCTTTGAGTTCCATTGGCAAGGTTTAAACTTTTGAGAAAGGCTTCACAACCTTTAAAACAAAAACTCTTTCATTTTGCATATCATTGCACATTTAATATTTTGTAATAGATTAGTAGTGTATGGATGTTTTGTTTATTAGGCTTTTATTTTCAAGTGTAGATGTAGTACTTAAACGACAAATGTGTTTTAATGTTTTGAAGTAATATTTATGTGGCAATGTGTGGTATATGCAAATTTAAGAAAAAAAAAAAAAACATTTTTCTTAACGGGTCATAGCAGGTCATAATGGGTCTGGGTAAAGTGACCCGACCTGTTAAGGACCCGTTAAGATAACGGGTGTGACATGACACGACCCGTTAAGATAACAGGTGTTACACGAAAACGACACGAACACGATAGACACTACCCGTTTGCCAGGCCTAGTATTGATGTTGTTGGAGTGGGCCCTCAGCCCATCGACCTGAAAAATTCAACAGTTTGTAATGCACGCAATCACAAGGCACATGGTAAGCTATGCTGAAGAAGCAGATATGCAAATTGTGGTGGCCAAGTGCTTTGAAGAAGCAGATATGCAAATTGTGGTGGCCAAGTGCTTTGAGGAGGCCTTGATTGACCTGAAGGAAGCAGCTGCCTGCAGTGCTTTGAGAATGCAAGAAAGTTTTTGGGTTTAATATGAAATTCAGGGAGATAAAGTGACAGATTTCATTGAAATGTAGAATGATCACAAAATTGGGTACTGGAAAACGTACACGCCTAACGCCTATTAGTCTAGGTGGCATTTGGTAAAAAATAAAAACATAAAATATGTATTTGAAAATAAGACGTGAAGAGGGTGGGGGTGTATGTAGATTTATTGTAGAAGCATGTGGGATGAGGGTATTATGAGAAAGTATGTAAGATGTATTGAGATAAATTTTGATTGAAAAAAAAATGTGGGGGCGTATTTAACAATATATGGGGTTTTAATAAAACAATCCTTTAAATAATTTTTAAAAAGTTGGGAAATTCGAGAGAATTTGAAAATTTTCATAGTGTGCAAGTGGCTCTTTACCAAAGTAGTTGAAAGGTGTTGAGCTCTTGTATGACGGCATGGGTTCGAAATCCGTCGGTGGCTAATCTAACATCTAATCTAACAAAAGTTATTGTTTGACAAAAAAAAAATAATGAGAAATTTCATAGTGCATTTTAAGCATTCACTAATTTCACCTCTCCTCCTTAGATTCCGAAGGATTGAATTAAAATTTTTACATGAAATCCATATAAATCAATTAAATTGTATTTCTTTTCATCAACCTAAATGCCAGTAAAGCTTCGTGCTATTGAAGACTAGCCCCGAAACCAATTAGCTTTAGAACTTAAAAGTCTCTCACCTAAACATAGCATACAACTTTGAAATTTTCTCATATATAAGTATCTTAACTAATATCCGTTCTATTTATGCATATTTGTCTATTGGGCCACAAGTCTGCTTTCTCCTATTTGTCTCTCCTTTGTGTCCCTTTTTTAAATTTTTTACACGTGTTTCTCAAATTAAGACCAAACCCAACCCTAGCTAAATGCCATTTTTCTCAAATTAAGACCAAACCCAACCCTAGCTAAATGCCATTTTTTAGGTTTTATTCGCCCCCCCCCCCCCCCCCAAAAAAAAAACTCAATCCATACTAAATGTGTGGGCTAAAAGCTAAAACTCAAAAGAAAGTTAAATACCACCCAGGATTTAGCCCATATGCACATGGACTCGCACAAACCTAGCCCAGTCTCGGCCCAAAGACATGCCCAATCTCCCCAAGCAAGCTAAAGCCTTCAGCGCCCGATGTTGCTTTATGCTTGGCATGGGTTTTTATTACCAAAGATGGTGCAGTTGGCATGGGTTTCTATTAACGAAAATGGTGCAGTTGGCACAAATCAAAATAAAAAGGTTTTGTGGGATAAAATCGTTCATAAGTTCCATGAAAATTGCAACGTCTATGGGAGAGAAGGTGGTGGTGTTTACGATCGGTGGAAGGTTATCAACAAAGCATACTTTATGGAAGGGAAGCTTGGAGAGAGCCATGATTGGCATGGCTAGTGGAAGGAGCGTCGCAGAAATTGTGAGTTTTGTTGTTGAAATATTAGTTGTCATGTACATAATATTATTTTGCAACTAATTGTTTTTATGTATTTTTTGCATAGGGTGACAAAGTGATGAGTGGATTTTCTATTATATATTTAACCCTATTCATAGTATATTTTGGTTAATGTTTTGTAAGAATTTTGATACTTTGAATTGTATTTCTAATATAGGACTTTTGACTTCCTCTGGAGCAAAACATAATTAAATGGATGAATTTTGGAGTAATTCTAGTTGGAGGACGTTCGTGAGTCACTTGGCTTGATCGTGTCAAAATATCTGAATTTTCCACCAAGAGGTTATCAGTGCTGGAATAGTGACTTTTCTGGCTTGAATTGCGTTTTTGGAGTTCAAGATGACCTCGGATGGGTTTGTGACCTTCTGGAGATATGTTCAGAATGTCCCGATCTTTAAAACAAGCTATTATGGTCTGGATTTGGAGAATTTCTGAGGCTAAAACGTGGCTGGACAGTTCCCTTGCAGTTTTTCCTAGTTTAATTAGGACTTTATTTTCTAGGTATTTTATTTTATTATTTACTTTCCTAGTTAGAATAAGGGACCTATGTTGTAGGGTTTGTGCGATGGCTCAGCAATTATTGCTTGGCCGTTCTTAGTTTGAGGCTACGCTTCCTTTATTCAACTTTGGAGACAGGGAGAATTGCTAGGGTTCTTGAAGATTTTCTACTCAGAGGTGTTTTCATTCTTATTACTGATATTTCCTTTGATTTTTATTATGAGTATGCGTAACTAATTCTTTTGCTAGGGTTAGGCCATGAACCTTAGCAAAAATATGTAGTTTTATTAATTTGCTTGTGAATGGATGCATGCTTGCTTTGAATTATTAATCACTGGGTGTCACATCCCCGCTTGGGGCGGATCACTTCCTGGGCCCGCTCCACCATCATAGCACGATATTGTCCACTTTGGGCTTACCATTCCCTCACGGTTTTGTTTTTGGAAACTCACGAGCAACTTCCCAGTGGGTCACCCATCATGGGATTGCTCTAGCCCTTTTCTCGCTTAACTTCGGAGTTCCTACGGAACCCGAAGCCAGTGAGCTCCCAAAAGGCCTCGTGCTAGGTAGGGATGGGAATATACATATAAGGATCACTCCCTTGGGCGATGTGGGATATTACAATCCACCCCCCTTTGTGGGTTGAAACCAAATCAGAAATGAGGAAAGGGAAGTGGCCTTCCCGTCCACCCACACCCACCGCAAGCTCCCATTTTCCAAGGCCGATTCCAGCTAACTCCGGTGGAGTTTTTCAACGCCACCACCACCATCTTGAAGCTTTCATTCCCCTCTACAAAACCCACCCAAGAACCACCTTGATTAACCATGGCATGTGGCGGTTTGAGGCCATGAAAATCAACGAAAATCAACGGTGTCGGCCAACATAGCTCGATTTGGGGTCCTAGTGGACATCCCGGGTCGGGGTGTATTAGTTTGGTATATTGTCACATCCCGGCCCAGGGCAGATCACTTCCCAAGCCTGCTCCACCACCGTAGCATGATATTGTCCGCTTTAGGCTTACCATTACCTCACGGTTTTGTTTTTGGGAACTCACGAGCAACTTCCCAATGGGTCACCCATCATGCGATTGCTCTCACGCGCTACTCGCTTAACTTTAGAGTTCCCATGGAACCCGAAGCCAGTGAGCTCCCAAAAAGCCTCGTGCTAGGTAGGGATGGGAATATACATATAAGGATCACTCCCCTGGGCGATGTGGGATCTTACAATCCACCCCCCTTAGGGGCCCGACGTCCTCGTCGGCACACCACGGCCGGGGTTAGGCTCTAATACCAAATTGTCACATCCAGGCCCGGGGCGGATCACTTCGCGGGCTCGTTCCATGACCGTAGCACGATATTGTCCGATTTGGGCTTACCATTCCCTCACGATTTTGTTTTTGGGAACTCACGAGCAACTTCCCAGTGGGTCACCCATCATGGGATTGCTCTCGCGCACTACTCGCTTAACTTCGGAGTTCCCATGGAACCCGAAGCCAGTGAGCTCCCAAAAAGCCTCGTGCTAGGTAGGGATGGGAATATCCATATAAGGATCACTCCCCTGGGCGATGTGGTATCTTACACTGGGATTAAAACTATCTATATATTTTAATGATTGATCACCATTAGGGTATTTAGACAAGTGATTTGATGCAATTTCTGTTGGAACATCACCATGAAATTGAGGAGGGCTTCATGTGATTAGTAATTGTAAGTTCACTTAAGGTGAACATCACGCTCTTAAGGGTTGCATGATTTTTCAAAAGGTTTTCACGAAACTTAGTGAGTCTTGCATGTTTATATTTGATCTGAACATCCCAGACGGATTGCAGGCTAGATATACGTTTTTTCTTGAACGTCACAAGGAAAATATGCATTAGAAAAACCTAATCTTCAAAGCATGGATGTGGAAATTCATAAGTAATTGATAAAATTGCATAGGATTGTGACGGTGATGGCTAAACCCTAGTCTTTCCCTAAATTGATTTTTAATTAAAAAACGTTTTTCTATTTGCTGCTTTTATTTTCCAACTTCTATGTTTCTTTAAATTGTTAATTCAATATTTTCAAACTCAAAAATCTCAAATTTTTGATAAAAAATCTGTTTTAATAGTTAATTAAGAGTTGATTTAATTACAAATTAGTCAAACAATCTTTGGGGACAATGACCTTGCATGAGAAATTATACTACAATTACCTTATATTCTTACAAGTATTTTCAGTGATTTTAATCCTACTTTTGCATGTGGTAAAAATTCTATCACAAAGCAATGGCAATTTACAAGACAAGAGTAACATCAAAAAATCAACCTTTTAAGTTGCATCATGCTTGGGACGTCCTCAAGGATTGTCCGAGGTGGGTGATAGGAGCATATTTAGGCGACTTAGTTGGCTTGTTCTTGTGCATTTATGTTGTTATTTCTTAGTTCTTTAAGTCTTTTAAGCCATTTTCGTATGTTTTCAGGTTCTAAGGGCTAAAAGGAGCAAAGAAGTGCATTTTGGAGCCTTTTGGAGCACTTTTGGGCTAAGGATGGATAGCTTATGCTTGGAGCCAAAGTGTTGGACGAAATTGAAGACCTAATGAAGTTAGGATTCCTAATCACAAGAGGATTCCAAATCACAAGAGGATTCCTAATCAAATGAGGAATCCTAGTTAAAGAAGGTTTCCTACTTGAAGTAGGAAAGTTAAGCCAAGGTTTCCTATTTTGGTTTAATCTTTCCTAATCCTTAAAGACTCCATATTTCAGCAAGATCAAAGGCTTCTACCTATTCTAGGACATAAAACAATGTCCCTTGCAAACCTAAAGTCAATGTCGTGTGTTCCTTGTGTCTCCCTTCCTTGCCGTGCAAGGAAGGGGCCTTGTTTCCTGTTTTAAACCATTTAAACACATTCCTTTTTCATACCAAGCTCAGCCATAACTCACATACCCTTTTCTATTCCAAAATTCTTGCTTAATTAAATAAAAAGCATTCCTTTCTTGCAAGCCCTTGCCGCAGCTTTTAATTAAGTTTCCTTTAAATTTCTGATTTGATTTCCTATTTCTAGAGCCTTTAACTTAATTTCTGATTACCTAAATAACCTAGGGTTTTAATTCCTGAAATCATATAAATAAACATCCTTGTTGCAGCCACAAAAAACTCTCCATTCATTCACCATTCACGCCAGAAATTCATGCCATCCTTCTAACACATCCATACTTCACCATTCTTCATATTTTCTGCCCAAAACCAGCCTTGCCGTCCCTTACATCCATCCCAACCCTAAATCCATCATTCTAAATCCATCCTTCTAACTAATCCATCCATCATCTTGTTTTCAAGAAATTCGTTTTACAATCTGCCTAGTTTATTAACTTGTTTTGTTATTTCAATTTTCGTCAAATCAAAACCCCCCTTTACTTTCTTGTTCTATAGTGTTTAGAATTTGTTTAGTTTGTGTTTTACAGTGTTTTGAATCAACCTATAATCTTAAATTCGTCCAAAATTGTGTTTAAGGTTAGAAACTGCCTAGTTAGTGTTTTTAGGCAGTTTTGAGTCTTTTGAACTTGTTTTGAGTCTTTTGAACTTGTTTTGAGTCCTTTGAGTCTTTGTGAACGTTTTTAACTTTGTTTTTATGTTTTTGAGTCAATTTAGAGGTTTTAGCAAGCCCTCCTAATCCCCGGTCTAGAATGACCCCTACTTGCATCCTTACTACAATTTGACAACAAGAGGGTTAATTTGTGTGCTTAACTATTTTCGCATCAAATTTTGGTGCCGTTGCCGGGGATTAGCAACTTTGCTAATCCCTCGTTAATTTTTTTTTATTTTCTTTTCCATATATTTTCGTTTTGGTTACTGACCTTAGTTTTGTTCTTGTTTCTAGGTCCTAGTTTATGACTAGGAATTCAAAACCTGTTCGTGAGCATATCCTTGACTTTGACGACGATTTTGAGCGGACCTTGAGGAAGCAAAAGAATCAACAAAACCCTAACCCACCGTCTTCTAGCTCTACATCCGATTTTGTGGAGGAAGGAAAGGTCACGGCACAGTTTGTGGAGGAAGGACAGCCAACGGCACAGTTTGTGGAGGAAGTACAAACCATGGCCGTGGACAATCGAACCATCAAAGAGCTCTCTGCCTCAGGTATGGGCAATGTCGTTCCTTTATGTATACAATACCCCGCGGCGGCTCAAGGTAAGACGGAAGAATTTGAACTTAAGTCTAGTTTATTACATCATATTCCTAAATTCCATGGGATGTCCATGGAAGATCCTAACAAACATCTTAAGGAATTTGAAGAAGTTTGCTCAAGTATGACACCCATCAACGTGGATGGGAGTATTTTGAAGATGAAAGCCTTTCCATTCTCCCTTGTGGACAAGGCCAAAGATTGGTTGTATGAATTGGCCCCCGGAACTGTCAATTCTTGGGAAAGTATGAAACGTGCATTCTTAGAGAAATTCTTTCCCACTGCAAAGATCATTCTCTTGAGGAAACGAATTAGTGGCATCCAACAAAATCAAGGTGAGTCGTTTCCATCTTATTATGAACGTTTTAAATCACTTGTTGCTTCATGTTCCCAACATCAAATGAAGGAGGAGCTGCTCATTCAATATTTCTACGAGGGACTCCTTCCCATGGAACGTCAAATGCTAGATGCCTCGGCGGGTAGTGCATTAGTGGACAAGACTCCGGTGGCTGCCAAAACTCTCATTGCAAACTGAGCACACAATGCTCAACAATATGAAGGTGTTGGACAAAGAGAGGGGCCACGGCAACAAAGTGTAAATGAGGTAAGTGAAATTTCTGACATTCAATCACAATTGGCTAATCTTACTTCTCTTGTGTCTTTGGTTGTCAAGGGGTCAAAACCACAAGAAAACCAAGTGTGTGGCGTATGCTCAATGCAAGGGCATCCATCCGAGACATGTCCTCAGTTGATAGAGAATAGAGGATGGGAATCTGCCAATGCCATTGGTTTCCAAGGCCAAAACCAACCCAAATATAATCCGTACTCCAACACCTACAACCCCGGATGGAGAGATCACCCTAATTTCAAATGGAGAGAGCCCCAACAATCTGCACCACAAAGGGGATTTCAATAAAACCCCAACCTTTTAAGTTGCATCATGCTTGGGACGTCCTCAAGGATTGTCCGAGGTGGGCAACCGATGCGGACCAACAATGGGAAGATTATTTCAACAAGAAGCCGCACCGACAAATGATGTCAATGAAGGTGTCAATGAAGGGGTGTCGATGAATTCACCCCAACTTCTTCTTTTGCAAGGCCTCGGGAAGAAATAAGCAAAATGAAGTAAAGAGAAAAAGGAAGTCCCAAGATCCGATGAGTGCACAACTTGCTACTGGATTTGCAAGATTGACTGAAAGCCATAGCTCTCGGCAAGAAGAAGTGGCTCGAATGCATTTGGCCATGAAGGAAGAAAGGGATAGGGAGCAAGAAAGGTTTGAATGTAATTTCATGATGGAGGACCTCAACAAATACACTCCAGAGAGGATGAAGTTCTTACATGATAAGCAAAAAGAAGGAGTATATTTCAAGATGATGAGCCATCTCAAGGCTATATCCCAAGTCTACCACCAAGTCAATACGGTGGATATCATTATTAAGTTTATGTAGTTTATGAGTTATCAATTGTATTAAGTTTATGTGGTTTACGTGGTTTATGAATTATCATTTGTATTAAGTTTATATAGTTTATTAATTGTCGTGTGTATAAATTTATGGCTTATTAATTATTGTTTCTATTAATTTGCCTTCAATAATTATTGTAGTTATTATTGCACACTTTTGTGTACAATAGATGCCTTCAATAATTCAAATGGCATTCAATAATTTTTACAATGTACTAACACAAGAACACATTAATACACCAACATCATCAACATTCACCTTCTTGGTGCCATATATGCTCAACCAAATCCTTCCGGAGTGTGTCATGACCTTGAGGAACTTGAATTCTATTTAAACGTCTCATATACTCACTCAATGTGACCTTATCCTGTCGGGTCTCATATGTGGTTGCAACGAGATATTCAACTACATTGCCATAGCTCTCGCATGTGTTGATTTGTCGTCATTCACATCTTTGTCAGAATCTTCTTCAATTTTGATGTACTCATCTTCCACAATCATGTTGTACAAAATTATGCACGTCATCATGATTGAATGGAGGTATTCGGTATGCCACAATCGTGCAACCCCTCTAACAATGGCCCATCGAGCTTATAGGATCTCGAACGCTTTCTCCATATCCTTCATGTAAGACTCCTGTCTTTGTGAAAATAATTTCTTCTTAGCACTATCAAGATGAGATTAACTTTTCACAAAGTTAGACCAACTAGGATACATACCATCAGTTAGGTAGTAACCTAGCTCATGTTTATTACCATTTACCTTGTACCTCCATTCTGGTGGCCATCTATTGACAACATCATCGAACAGAGGAGAAGACCAAAGAATGTTGATATCGTTGTTTGATCCAGGAGCGCGAAAGAATGCATGCCAAATCCATGTGTCGTAAGAAGCCACAGCCTCGAGCGATGGTTGGCTAGTTATGATGACCTTTGAATTGGCCAGCCCAAGGAGTAGGACAATTCTTCCACTCCCAATGCATACAATCAAAACGTCCTATCATGTCAGGGAAGCCTCTTTTGTCTACCTTGTGTAGAAACCTCTTCAAATCTTCACGATTTGGCTTGTGAAGGTTTATGGCTCCATATATGGCTTCAATTACCTTACAAAAACATTTCAGGTTCTCAATAACAGTAGTCTCAGCAAGTTGGCAATACTCGTCAATTGAGTCTGCAGAGCACCCATTAGCTAGCATCCGAATTTGATAGGAGCATATTCATGCGACTTAATTAGCTTGTTCTCGTGCATTTATGTTATGTTTACTTAGTTATTTTAGTGTTTAAGGCCACTTTTGTGTATTTTCAGATTATAAGGCCAAAGTGTGCAAGAAGATGCAAATTGGAGTATTTTGGAGCGAAAGAGGAATGAATGAGTTGAAGACTTGAAGAACCAACGAATTCCTACTCCAACGATGAATTCTTACCAAAACGAGGAATCCTACTCAAACAAGGTTTCCTACTTGAAGTAGGAAAGTTAACCCTAGGTTTCCCGTTTTGGTAACCTTTCCTAAACTTAAACGTCTGTATTTTCTAGCCACTTTGAAGGCCTTGTAGGCACTTTAGGACACAAAACGAAGGCCCTAGGCCCCTTAAACACCCTTGCCGTGCCCTTGTATCTTCTCCTCTTCCCTTGCCGTGCAAGGGAAGGCAATTTTGTCCTAGGTTAGCATTTAAAACACATGCCTCTAAACCCTAGCCACACCTTGCCCTTTTATTTCTGAATTAAACCTATTTCTCTCCCAAATTCAATCCTAGCCGCACCTTTAAATTTCTGATTTTAATTCCCTAATTTTGTGAGCCTTTGATTTAATAAGCTAGGGTCTTGTTTTCTATAACCCTATATAAACTAACTTCCAGCAGCACCCTAGCTCTATTATTCATTCCATCTCAAATTTTCACCCTTTATTTCACCCTAGCCGACCTAATTCATGCCATCCATTCATTCATCAAACCATCTCAGCCATTCACTCATAAACCCTAAACTACAACCTTGCAGCCGCATCATCTTCTCATGGATTCACATATATTCTAATCAGCCACATTCTCTCCCAAAGAGCCGCAGCCACCATCACTCACAAATTCACCATTGCCGTAGCCTTCCCTCTCCATCACCACCAATTCCAGCCACTTCCCACCATTGCCGCAGCCACCATAACCCTTCCAACCACCTTCCACACCTCCAAACACCTTCCACCAACCTTGCCGCACCACCAAACCTCCCTAAATCCATCCCCAACCCAGAAAACCATCCAAAAACACCATAAAACCTCGCTGCCGCAGCAAGGAGAAGAAGAAAGAAGAGCTTGGACGCGCAGAAATTCAAGTGGATTCGTTGGGCGTTCTAGGTGTAATCAATCCTTTGTTCGTTATGTTTAAATTCAATTTTATTTCTCTTTCTGTTAACATGAGAGGCTAAATCCCTAGTTAGCTAGGGGGTGATTCGAAACCATGATTATATATGTGAAATAAGTTGATTACTTCCAGTTATTGTTGCATAATTCGTGAATCCAATTTGCTTAACCGTTTGATTTAGAACTTATTCTTGTATGTTGATTGAGAGTGCACGCTTAATTTGTATTCTTGAATTTGGTGCTAGGATATAAGTTTGTTTCACCTAATCGTTACAAATTTATATTCACAAGTAATGAAGGTCGCTAGTCACGACCATGTTAAGTAGATTCCTGGCAAGAGTATCATGCTTTTCATAGTTACAAATGCCTTGTCGATGCTTATGATTTCCAAAGAACGTAATGATTCTAACTTGTATCTTTATCATGCTGTTCATATAGAGAACTTGTTAGGAATAATTTGTTTGCGATGCATATTCATCCAATTCAATGATTCTAGGGAAATTTGAAGGTTAATTTAAGCGGACCTAATTAACTTGGAGTGTCGAGGTTCATAACTTATTGAATTGATAACTGGAAATTGATTTACGTTGCGTATATTTCATGTGTGGAGAAGAACCCCTTAGCTATTCCATCATCCATTGATTCATCACAAATTCGTATTTACAATCTGCCCTTAATTACAATCTGTGCATTTTATTTAATTTCATCAAAAACTCAATCCCCCTTTACTTTAGTGTCCAATTTAGTTAGAAAGTGTCTTAGTTTGTGTTTCTAAGTGTTTTGATTCAAGTTATTACACAAATTCGTCCAAATTCACCAAAGTGCTCAAAACTGCCCAGAAAGTGTTTTTAAGGCAGTTTTGAGTGTTTTGGGTGCTGTTTGAGTCTTTTGGTTTGTTTTAGTGTTTTAAGTGTTTAGTTTTGAATTCTTTGAGTCTAGTTTAGTGTTTTAAACTTTATTTTACGTTTTTGAGTTAGTTTCCAAGTGATTTTGCAATCCCTCCTAATCCCCGGTTAAGAACGATCCCTACTTATACATATACTACAATTGTCACAAGAGGGTTTTAATTTGTGTGCTTATTTAGTTCGCATTAAATTTTTGGCGCCGTTGCTGGGGATTAGCAACTTTGCTAATCCCTTGGATTATTACTTTCTGTTTAGTTTTATTTTGTTTCTGTGTATATATTTTAGTTTTAGTTTCTGATTTGTGGTTTATTTTGTTTTGTTGATTTTAGGTACTAGAGAAGCAAGACATGGCACTTGATAATGCTTCTCTTTTGTCATAGCTCATGGAAAGGTCCCAAATGCAAAGAGTTGGTACATTTGATCATAATCAATCAAGGAATGACGTGTTTTCCAATACTTACAATTCAGATTGGAGTGATCATTCAAACTCTATGTGGTGGGAACCTCAACATATTCAACAAGAAGGATATTGGCAGCCATATGAGGAGTTCTATTCAACGTCTATGCATCCACCACAACCTCATATACAACAACCAAACTCAGGTTTTTCAATAGATTATAATCAAGTTCTTAATGAATTAATTTCTTTGGTGCAGGGCTGATAGGAGCATATTTAGGCGACTTACTTAGCTTGTTTTCGTGCATCTATGTTGTTAATTCATAGTTGTTTTAGTAGTTTAAGCCATTTTCGTGTGTTTTTAGGTTCATATGGCTAAGGAAGCAAAAAGATGCATTTTGGAGCATTTTGGAGCAAAATTGGGCTTGGAATGGATAGCATATGATTGGAGCCAAAGTGTTGGACGAATTTGAAGGCCTTGTATTCATTTTGGACATAAAACAAAGGGCCTAGCCCATTCTCTCTTAAACCAACCCCAAGGCCATGCATTTCCTTCCAATTCCAAAGCCCACAATCACTTCAAAAGCCATGCAAAGAACCATCCATTCCATCAAAAACAATCCATCAATTCACATGCAAAACCACCATTAACACACATGCACCCAAACAAAGCCAACCTAGCTAACCCTACATGCATTCTTTATTCACTCTTCATCATTGCACCACAAATCATTCACCCACATGCACTCATAAACCATTTTCTCCTTTGCCGTGAGCTTCCCAATTCCTTTCCAACATCTCACATGCATTTCCACCTTCCTACTTCATCATTTCACCACATTCTCCCTCTTTAACTCACATGCATTCATTATTCATTCACTTTGCATTCCCTTTGCAATTACACCCCACATGTCCATTTAATCATTCAACCACATTCCCATTAACCACAAAACAAATCACACAACATTACCCAATGCCGTGCACTCTCCATCACAATTTCAGCTTTCCTCCTTGCAATTCCACATGCATTCAGTTCATCATTACACCACCACTCATTCTTTAATCCACATGCACATTCAATCATTCACTCAAGCACCCTTGTGCCATGTTTCCCCCTTTGTTCCCACCCATCACATGCATCATCATCAAACAAACAAGCCTTTGCTGTGGGCTTTCAATGCATTTCCAGCTTTCCCTTTTATTTCCACATGCAATTCTTCATCATTGCAGCCATTCCACATGCAATTCTTCATCATTGCAGCCACAAACACCTTAAACAAACAGCCATATACATCTCCACTCCTCCTATAAATACCCTTGCATTCATTCATTCAAGAAGCATCTCATTCACAACACAACACACCACAAACACTTCCATTTTCTTCCTTAGCCGTGAGTGTCTCTCCATTTTCTGCACCATTTTCTCCACCACTCCTCATCCATTTCCATAATCCCCCAATCCATTCAACACACCAACAACATCCCTTAGTCCTTGTGCCACAATAAAGAGGAAGATAAGAGGGCCTAAACGTTCATACAATTCACGTTTGAGTTGTTGGAATGTTTACGCGTTTCTTTGATTTCAATGTTTAAATTCAATTCTCTTTGTTTTGTAATATGAGGAATGGAAGATAAGAGTGCCTAAACGTTCATACAATTCAAGTTTGAGTTGTTGGAATGTTTAGGTGTTTCTTTGATTTCAAAGTTATGAGGAACTAAACCCTTTTTGGCTAGGGGTGATTTCAATACCATGATTATTTATGTAATATGAATTGATGAATTCCGGTTATGAACTCTTGATTCGTGAATGCAATTGGCTTAACTATTTGATGATTAACTTATTTGTGTTTGTTGATTGAGGGCCGACACTTAATTAGCATGCATGAATATGTGGCTAAAGTTTAAGAAGGTTTCACATAATCGTTACTAACTTATACTTGAAAGTAGTGAAGGTCGCTTGTCACGATCGCGTTAAGTTTAATTCTTAGCATGAGTAACATGATGTCATAGTTGCAAATGCTTTGTCAATGCTTACGGTTTTCATTATTCTTAATGATCTTCGATTGTATCTCTATTATGATGACATGTAGGGAACTTTTGAGAATGTTTTGGGTTGTCGAATGATGCCATCCAATCCAATAATATAAGGAAAATCTGAGTGAAAATTGAGCGCATATCTTGTAAGGAATTGAGCAAATTCTCTAAGGCATGTTACTACATTCAAAACATGGTTTTAAATGCTTAATTGTGAACTAGTATGTGGTGACTATGATTAAGAATGTACTTAAGGGTAAAGATGGTTAAATTCTGTGGGAATAATGATTTTTAACTTGTCATGTGCATTGGAAATCCCTGAAACGATTGTTGGAAGGTGTAGGTTGTGTTTTACGTGTTTAGTGTCGTTTTGTTTATTTGTTTTTATTCTGTTTTGCTCGAGGACTAGCAAAAGATAAGTGTGGGGGAGTTTTATAGGAGCATATTTAGGCGACTTACTTAGCTTGTTTTCGTGCATCTATGTTGTTAATTCATAGTTGTTTTAGTAGTTTAAGCCATTTTCGTGTGTTTTTAGGTTCATATGGCTAAGGAAGCAAAAAGATGCATTTTGGAGCAAAATTGGGCTTGGAATGGATAGCATATGATTGGAGCCAAAGTGTTGGACGAATTTGAAGGCCTTGTATTCATTTTGGACATAAAACAAAGGGCCTAGCCCATTCTCTCTTAAACCAACCCCAAGGCCATGCATTTCCTTCCAATTCCAAAGCCCACAATCACTTCAAAAGCCATGCAAAGAACCATCCATTCCATCAAAAACAATCCATCAATTCACATGCAAAACCACCATTAACACACATGCACCCAAACAAAGCCAACCTAGCTAACCCTACATGCATTCTTTATTCACTCTTCATCATTGCACCACAAATCATTCACCCACATGCACTCATAAACCATTTTCTCCTTTGCCGTGAGCTTCCCAATTCCTTTCCAACATCTCACATGCATTTCCACCTTCCTACTTCATCATTTCACCACATTCTCCCTCTTTAACTCACATGCATTCATTATTCATTCACTTTGCATTCCCTTTGCAATTACACCCCACATGTCCATTTAATCATTCAACCACATTCCCATTAACCACAAAACAAATCACACAACATTACCCAATGCCGTGCACTCTCCATCACAATTTCAGCTTTCCTCCTTGCAATTCCACATGCATTCAGTTCATCATTACACCACCACTCATTCTTTAATCCACATGCACATTCAATCATTCACTCAAGCACCCTTGTGCCATGTTTCCCCCTTTGTTCCCACCCATCACATGCATCATCATCAAACAAACAAGCCTTTGCTGTGGGCTTTCAATGCATTTCCAGCTTTCCCTTTTATTTCCACATGCAATTCTTCATCATTGCAGCCATTCCACATGCAATTCTTCATCATTGCAGCCACAAACACCTTAAACAAACAGCCATATACATCTCCACTCCTCCTATAAATACCCTTGCATTCATTCATTCAAGAAGCATCTCATTCACAACACAACACACCAC
Source organism: Pyrus x bretschneideri (assembly GCF_019419815.1). Classification (NCBI taxonomy): domain Eukaryota; kingdom Viridiplantae; phylum Streptophyta; class Magnoliopsida; order Rosales; family Rosaceae; genus Pyrus; species Pyrus x bretschneideri. The sequence continues at coordinate 427,900 of NW_025999841.1, forward strand.
AAACACTTCCATTTTCTTCCTTAGCCGTGAGTGTCTCTCCATTTTCTGCACCATTTTCTCCACCACTCCTCATCCATTTCCATAATCCCCCAATCCATTCAACACACCAACAACATCCCTTAGTCCTTGTGCCACAATAAAGAGGAAGATAAGAGGGCCTAAACGTTCATACAATTCACGTTTGAGTTGTTGGAATGTTTACGCGTTTCTTTGATTTCAATGTTAAATTCAATTCTCTTTGTTTTGTAATATGAGGAATGGAAGATAAGAGTGCCTAAACGTTCATACAATTCAAGTTTGAGTTGTTGGAATGTTTAGGTGTTTCTTTGATTTCAAAGTTATGAGGAACTAAACCCTTTTTGGCTAGGGGTGATTTCAATACCATGATTATTTATGTAATATGAATTGATGAATTCCGGTTATGAACTCTTGATTCGTGAATGCAATTGGCTTAACTATTTGATGATTAACTTATTTGTGTTTGTTGATTGAGGGTCGACACTTAATTAGCATGCATGAATATGTGGCTAAAGTTTAAGAAGGTTTCACATAATCGTTACTAACTTATACTTGAAAGTAGTGAAGGTCGCTTGTCACGATCGCGTTAAGTTTAATTCTTAGCATGAGTAACATGATGTCATAGTTGCAAATGCTTTGTCAATGCTTACGGTTTTCATTATTCTTAATGATCTTCGATTGTATCTCTATTATGATGACATGTAGGGAACTTTTGAGAATGTTTTGGGTTGTCGAATGATGCCATCCAATTCAAGTACGTCTTTGTATAATGATACGGTTATTAAGTTACTCACCAATTTGTCTCAGGGGCAAGAAGATCAAAACAAAGCAATGCAAAATCAAGACAAAAGGTTGGACCACTTGGAAAAGCAAATTGGGCAGATAGCGGAGTTCGTAGGATAATTTCAAGACCAAGGCAAACTCCCTATTTCAACCATTGCAAATCCGAAGGAAGGATTTGAAACTGCCAAGGAAATCATCTTGAGAAGTAGCAAGGAGGTTGGAACAGACCCTAAACCATCAAAATCAAATTACAAGGAAGATGAAAGATTGCAATTTGAGGAAGAGGAACACACCCAACCTATGGCAAGGGTGGAAACACCTTTGTTGCAGGAACCTATTGCTCCTACGCCATCCAATTCAGGTAAGGTTGTTCCAAATTTAATTATTTCTAACCCTGTTTCACCAAATGTCCCTATTCCTTGCAGGATCATGCAATCCAAGGAAGAAGAGGGTGAGAAAGGCATCTTCGAATCCTTTCCAAAGAATCAAGAGCAAGACGTGGCTGGGGAATGTCTAGAATTCATCAAAGTGGATATACTTGAGACAACAATTCGCAAAGAAATTGGATTTTATGACACAGAACAAGTCATAACTCTCAAAACACCAAATCTAGCTGAATTTTCTAGTCCTACAACTTTCGAAGGGGTGTTTATTCTTGAGTTTATGTCGGAGCACACAAGTAAGCCACCTCCCCGAATTTCAATTTTGTTTTATACTAATATGTTGTTAATGATTCAGGCACCCACTCTAGAATTTAAACCATTACCGGATCATCTCAAGTATCACCTCCCACTCAAAGATCCCACTCCATGCCGTGGGCTCTAAGTGAGGCTAAAGAGCATGTTCGTCCGGCTGCAAGACGTAAAAGAAAGCGCTTCGTGGGAGGCAACCCATGCAATCACCAAGGAGAAGATGGATTTACACTCCATAACCAGATTTGCGTCCCTAACCTCTTCTATTTGTTATTTACATTCTGCCATGTTTAGTATGTGTAGTTGCTGTTTATGTGTTTACTTTTGTTTGGTGTGATTTTAGGCTTAAAACATTGAGGACAATGTTTGATTTAAGTGTGGGGGGTAACATTCTGTTTTGAGATATTTTTGCATGAAATGTTGGAAATATGCCCTGAAAGTCAATCTTTGGAAGAAACCTTTCAGGACAATGAATTGATGTATATATGACTCTTATACATCGGAAGGCAAAGATACTAATTAGGACTATCTCAATGAACGAAATATGTCCTAAATAGTGAATCCATGGACAATGGATCGATGGAAGAAGTAACCTAATGATGTTAGATTACAGAGACCTTCTTCTCATAACCATCATGTCCAAAAAGGTTCCTGGTAATAAGGATTGTCGGAGGGATACTAACAATCCATAGACTGGTACATACTATGTCCGCTTCAATTGGAAGGATGGATGATGCGAGAATTATACGCACACAAATTAACCCTCTTGTTGTCAAATTGTAGTAAGGATGCAAGTAGGGATCGTTCTAGACCGGGGATTAGGAGGGCTTGCTAAAACCTCTAAATTGACTCAAAAACATAAAAACAAAGTTAAAAATGTTCACAAAGACTCAAAGGACTCAAAACAGGTTCAAAAGACTCAAAACTGCCTAAAAACACTAACTAGGCAGTTTCTGACCTTAAACACAAATTTGGACGAAATTAAGATTAAAGGTTGATTCAAAACACTTTAAAACACAAATTAAGACACTTGAACACTAAACTAGACTCAAAGAATGCAAAACTAAAAGTTAAAACACTAAAACAAACCAAAAACCCAAAACAGCAACTAGAAGACTCAAAACTGCCTAAAAACCACTTTCTGGGCAGTTTTGAGCACCTACACTAGTTTGGACGAAATTGGATGAAAACTTGAATCAAAATACTTAGAAACACAAATCAAAACACTTTCTAACTAATCTAAGACTTCAAATTAAAGGGGGATTTGTTTTGGAGGAAAATTGAAATAACGAAACAAGTTAATAAACTAGACAGAATGTAAATATGAAATTGATGAAATGGAATGAATGGATGCTAGCCAAGGGGTTCATCTCCACACATGTTACACTTGCATAATAAAAAGATTTCCAATTGCATTTCAATAAATTATGAAACTCATCACCCCGGGTTAATTAGGTCCGCTTAAATTAACCTTCAAATCTTCCTAACGTTATTGAATTGGATGATTGCATACGACAACCCAAAACATTTCCCACAAGTCCCCTTCATGATTGCATAATAGAGATACAAGCAAGAATCATTACGCTCTATGAAAATTATAAGTGTTGACGAGGCATTCGTTACTATGATTGCATGAAACTTATGCCAAGAATTCGTTTAACGCGATTGTTTATAAGCAACCTCCACTACTTGTGAATATAAGTTCGTAACTATTAGGTGAAACTCACTTATATTCTAGCGTCATATTCATGCATGAAAATTAAGCGTACACTCTCAATAAACATACATAAATAAGTTATCAATCAAACAGTTAAACAAATTGAATCCACGACTTATGAAATGCAATTAGAAGTAATCAAATCAAAACGCAAGCATAAACATATATTTCGAATCCCCCCCTAGCTAAGGGGGGGTTTAGTTCCTCATGATACAAAACAAAGAGAATCAAAGAAACACCTAAACATTCCAACAACTCAAACTTGAATTGTATGAACGTTTAGGTCCTCTTCTCTTCCATTCCTCATTCGTACAAAACAAAGAGTATTGAAATTAAACATTGAAATCAAAGAAACACCTAAACATTCCAATAACTCAAACTTGAATTGTATGAACGTTTAGGCCCTCTTATCTTCCTCTTCGTTGTAGCACAAGGTCTAAGGATAGTTTGATGGTGTGAATGGTTTGGGGGAGTGGTGAAAATGGAAGATGATTTTTGGATTGTAAGGGAGAGCACGGCAAGGTGTTGTGGTTTGATGTCTACATTCTGAGAATGGAAGAGTTTGTGACTGAAATGTGTATGAATGAGAATGACTCCATTGTGGCTGAAATGCATGCTTATTTATAGGTAAATAAGAGGGAACATGACAGCTAGGAGGTGGGTGGAAATCTGAAATGGTGATGGGAGATGCATGTGGCTGATTTATGCATATGATTAAAGGTTGGGAGTGCATGTGCTTTGACAGAAATGAAAGGGATAATGCACGGTTTTGAGAGGATTTCTGGAATGTTGAATGTGCATGTGAATTAAAGCTAGAGTGATGATGATGAATGCATGTGGAATGGCTGAAATGCAAGGAGAATGTGCAGGTTGTGTATGTGAATGATTAGGGTGAATGTGCATGTGCTTTGACAGCTAGGATGAATTAATTAAAGGGAGTGCATGTGGCTTGGCTGGAATGAATGGAATGCAATCTGAAATGCATGTGAATTAAAGCTATGTGAATGATTATGGTGAATGTGCATGTGAAATCTGCCAAGATGCATGTGTTGAATGATTTCTTGGTGAGGGATGTGGAAGATTGAATGTGGATTAAAGGGGTGTGAATGATTATGGGATGCTGGAAATCTGGAGGAGGAGCCACGACACAAAGGGGAAATATGAATGCATGTGGTAGATTTAATTGAAGATGCATGTGATTAAATTAAAGGATGGAATGCATGTGAAATGTCTGCAATGATTAAATGGAATGCTGGAAATGAAGAGAACTCACGGCAATGATGATTTCTGGTGGTGTTTGGGTGTATGTTTGAATGTTGCATGTGGGTGAAGGTGTGGCTGCATGGTTGAATGATTAAAGGGTGTGGAAGATGGCTGGAAAGTGTATGAAAGGTGGAGGAAAGGTGGAAGTGCATGTGGAATCTGATGGGAATGTAAAAGGGGGGAGCTGGAAATGCATGTGTGATGCACGGCTTTTGGGCAGATTGTTGGTGAAAATGTGTTGATGGTTTATGGAGATGCATGTGCAATGGATAAAGAAAAGGTTTAAATGTCCTAGAACTAAAGGGAACAAGGTTCCAACACTTTGGTCTTCAATTAGGTCTTCAATTTCGTCCAACACTTTGGCTCCAAGCATAAGCTATCCATCCTTAGCCCAAAAGTGCTCCAAAAGTCTCCAAAATGCATCTTTTTGCTCCTTTAGCCCTTTGGACCTACAAACACACGAAAATAGCTTAAAGTACTAAAATAACTAAAGAAACATAACGTAAATGCACGAGAACAAGCCATTTAAGTCGCATGAATATGCTCCTATCAATGGAAAGTCTCATCCCATTCGTGTAGCGACACTAAGACAAGCATGTAGGTGCTCATTAAGGGAATGAGTTCACTGAACACAATCAAACGAGAGTACTTGCATGGAGGTCTACTCACATGTCAAGCAAGTAACTCTAATGCTTGGAATAATGTAAGTAATCCTTTGACCTGAGGCATCATCGTTGTCTTGTGGTTAAGTACTTAATATTTGATTATGTTAAAGTCATTCCATTCGCGAGTGTCCAAGGCATCGTTGGGGTTAAGCCACTTAGCCATGAAGGCAAGTGAATGCGCAACAAGGAATCTCTAATCCTCGATAAGAGAGGATGAATACTCTAAGATATGATTCGGGAATCTTCGGCCGAAGTATCGAGCGTAATAAAGGAAAGCGTTCCTATACGTCTCAAATGAATCGTATAAGAAGGAATAATCACATTAGGGGTTTGACATTATAAATCCATACCCTAGTAATGTGATTGAGAGTATTGTTTTAGAGAAGGATCGAATTACATTGTAATTCCAACTGAATAGGTTCTCCGAATAACTTCTACATTAGCTTGGGTAGCCATGATATATGGTTAGATGTCACTCATGGCTTGTGAGTTCTTCTAGATGATTAAATGTAGTCATTAAAAGGAAGGTGAATTAAAAGTAAGTTTTAATTCACTAAGTGATTGGATAATCAATTGGATTGGTGCCAATCACCTCACTGCCTTGCTAATTAGAACCTAAAAGATTGTTCACCAATACACTCTTGTAGTGAGTAACTAATGGATGAAGGAAATAATTAATTGGATTAATTAAGTGTTTTGATTAATTTAGAAAGTCTAAAGAAATCATAAAAGCGATAAAGATCGTTTTTGGGCTTAAAGAAACGTTCGGGTTTAATTGGGCCCATTGGGCCAAAACCCATTGGGCTTTTATTCAAGCATTGGATGACTTGAAATAATTAAAAGCCCAAAGCCCAAACCAAACACAAAGGGCCGGCCAAAGAGAGGGAGAGAGTAGGTCAATTGTTGACTTGTTTCTTTATGTAATAAAAGGAACATTATAATGAAAGATGAGTTAGTGTGTTAGGTGGTTCATAAACACAAAAGAAAAAAGGAAAATCACTCTCTCTCTAACTTCAAAGGCCGGCCACCATGGGGATGAATTAGCTAATCATCTTATCACCCTTTTGGTTATTCCTTCATCTTTCTCATTACAAAGTGGGTGAGGATCTTTAGAGGTTTTCATATCTTTGGAAACTTGAAGAGGACCTAGGAGCACTCATTCTCAACAAAGTGGAGGAGGCAAGGAGGGAGGCTAGGCTCAAGGAGTTCAAGGAGCAAAGAGCTTGGAGGTGGTCAATCCTTGGTCTAAGATCTAGATCAAGAGGTATAAAACTACTCCTAAACTTTGTTCTTCAATAAATTGTTTTTGATGCATCATATATAAACCTATGCATCTTGAAGGGGATTTGCATGACTATAGCTTTGATAAAATGTATGACATGCTTCCGTTGCTTTCGTATATAAATTTTGAATTGTATATGCATGCTAGTCACTAGAAATCCCAAATAAATCTCATATTTTCCCTTCATGAAATTCGTAGGGTAGTACCACCTAACATGTCTAAACTTGTTTCCCACTATTTTTAAGTGTTTTTAAGCTATTTTAGAGTGTTTTAGAGTGTGTTGACTTAAAAATCCGAAAATACCATAAAAATTTGAAAAATTGTTTTGAAAACCCAAAAAGAGTTGTTTTTGTGTGTTTGTTTGTGTCGTAGGTCACCTTCCAACACAATGATGAGGATTTGGTTTTTAATTGCATGATGGTTAAAGACAGTTACAAACATGGATGGACGTTTGATATACTCTTTGGTTTATGCTTGGTTGTAGTTATAGTTTACGAATTCACATGTAATCACAAATGATAAAAATAAGTTTTTGTAACATGCTTGAAGGAAGGAACTTAAACAAACGCTACATCCCTGTGAGACTTGAGCCTAAACGTTATTTGGAGAGTTAAAATATGTGCATCATTGTTTTCTAAAGTCGTTGCATGATCTCATTATTCTTTGCTTGGTTACTACTTAGAAGGAGTTTCATCACTTAGTTCCAAATGCTAGAACTCATGCCCATTTCATTCAAAGCATGTCATTGATTTGCATAACACATATTCAAGATGAAGTTGTGTAGTGACCACCATCAAAGCCAAACAGCCATGTGCCCTTCACTCATTTTGTGTTTAAGTTTAACCCCATTGAGCCGTGTTAGCCCATGTTCTTTGTTAACCCACATTATCCTCACCTAGCCTAGAATAGGACCATCCTTACCTTTGTTCTTGAAGCATAGTAAGCAATGAATTCCTTTTGATTATGGTGTTGCAGAAAATAAGTGTGGGGGAAGGATTATTGATGTGAGTTTGGCCATAGGCACGGCTAGAAAAGAAAAAAAAAAGAAAAAAAGAAAGAAAGAAAGAAAGAAAAAAAAAAAAGGTGAAAAAAGAGTTGAAAATAGTTGAAAAGTATTGGTTGTTGAAGTAAGGGCCCAAAACATTGAATTAGGCCCTAAGAGTTGTTTGAATCTCCCCTATTTGTCTAAAAGTTGATTTCTGCATTCTAAGGGAATTCTAGATCTTAATTTCATTACTTTACTTACTATTGCTTAAAGAACTTTTGTTTATCCCTACCTTTCCTTGTTAGCCAATACCCCAAGCCCCGTTACAACCCTTGACTTCTATCTTGAGTGTTGTGCATTTCAATTGTGGAGTTTGAATTTGGTATGAGCATATGGTGTCACTGGTTCTCGCATCTAAGTAGTAGCATTCCATTCATGAGATCATATCTTAACATGTTTCATTACTCCAGAAATTGCGTTCTTTGTTATAACATATGTGAGTACTAGTCTTTCATGTTTACATCAATCTTCTCACATATAACTAGTGTAGGGTGTGTAGTCAGAAAATCTGAGTGAAAATAGAGTGCATAACTAGTGAGGAATTGAGGGAATTCTCTAAGGCATGTTACTACATTCAAAATGTGTTTTAATTGATTAAATACGAACTAGTGAATGGTGACTATGATTAAGTATGTGCTTGAGGGGAAGGAAGACTAAAAGCTATGTGAGTAATGGTCTTTGACATGTCATGCTTCATTGGAAATCCCTGAGGCAAACGTTGGAAGGTTTAGGTTATGTTTTGTTTGTTTTGTTTCGTCTTGTTTACTTTAGTTGTTTTGTTTTGCTCGAGGACTAGCAAAAGTTAAGTGTGGGGGAATTTGATAGGAGCATATTCATGCGACTTAATTAGCTTGTTCTCGTGCATTTATGTTGTGTTTACTTAGTTATTTTAGTGTTTAAGGCCACTTTTGTGTATTTTCAGATTATAAGGCCAAAGTGTGCAAGAAGATGCAAATTGGAGTATTTTGGAGCGAAAGAGGAATGAATGAGTTGAAGACTTGAAGAAACAACGAATTCCTACTCCAACGATGAATTCTTACCAAAACGAGGAATCCTACTCAAACAAGGTTTCCTACTTGAAGTAGGAAAGTTAACCCTAGGTTTCCCGTTTTGGTAACCTTTCCTAAACTTAAACGTCTGTATTTTCTAGCCACTTTGAAGGCCTTGTAGGCACTTTAGGACACAAAACGAAGGCCCTAGGCCCCTTAAACACCCTTGCCGTGCCCTTGTATCTTCTCCCCTTCCCTTGCCGTGCAAGGGAAGGCAATTTTGTCCTAGGTTAGCATTTAAAACACATGCCTCTAAACCCTAGCCGCACCTTGCCCTTTTATTTCTGAATTAAACCTATTTCTCTCCCAAATTCAATCCTAGCCGCACCTTTAAATTTCTGATTTTAATTCCCTAATTTTGTGAGCCTTTGATTTAATAAGCTAGGGTTTTGTTTTCTATAACCCTATATAAACTAACTTCCAGCCGCACCCTAGCTCTATTATTCATTCCATCTCAGATTTTCACCCTTTATTTCACCCTAGCCGACCTAATTCATGCCATCCATTCATTCATCAAACCATCTCAGCCATTCACTCATAAACCCTAAACTACAACCTTGCAGCCGCACCATATTCTCATGGATTCACATATATTCTAATCAGCCACATTCTCTCCCAAAGAGCTGCAGCCACCATCACTCACAAATTCACCATTGTCGTAGCCTTCCCTCTCCATCACCACCAATTCCAGCCACTTCCCACCATTGCTGCAGCCACCATAACCCTTCCAGCCACCTTCCACACCTCCATACACCTTCCACCAACCTTGCCGCACCACCAAACCTCCCTAAATCCATCCCCAACCCAGAAAACCATCCAAAAACACCATAAAACCTCTCTGCCGCAGCAAGGAGAAGAAGAAAGAAGAGCTTGGACGCGCAGAAATTCAAGTGGATTCGTTGGGCGTTCTAGGTGTAATCAATCCTTTGTTCATTATGTTTAAATTCAATTTTATTTCTCTTTCTGTGAACATGAGAGGCTAAATCCCTAGTTAGCTAGGGGGTGATTCGAAACCATGATTATATATGTGAAATAAGTTGATTACTTCCAGTTATTGTTGCATAATTCGTGAATCCAATTTGCTTAACCGTTTGATTTAGAACTTATTCTTGTATGTTGATTGAGAGTGCACGCTTAATTTGTATGCTTGAATTTGGTGCTAGGATATAAGTTTGTTTCACCTAATCGTTACAAATTTATATTCACAAGTAGTGAAGGTCGCTAGTCACGACCATGTTAAGTAGATTCCTGGCAAGAGTATTATGCTTTTCATAGTTACAAATACCTTGTCGATGCTTATGATTTCCAAAGAACGTAATGATTCTAACTTGTATCTTTATCATGCTGTTCATATAGAGAATTTGTTAGGAATAATTTGTTTGCGATGCATATTCATCCAATTCAATGATTCTAGGGAAATTTGAAGGTTAATTTAAGCGGACCTAATTAACTTGGAGTGTCGAGGTTCATAACTTATTGAATTGATAACTGGAAATTGATTTACGTTGCGTATATTTCATGTGTGGAGAAGAACCCCTTAGCTATTCCATCATCCATTGATTCATCACAAATTCGTATTTACAATCTGCCCTTAATTACAATCTGTGCATTTTATTTAATTTCGTCAAAAACTCAATCCCCCTTTACTTTAGTGTCCAATTTAGTTAGAAAGTGTCTTAGTTTGTGTTTCTAAGTGTTTTGATTCAAGTTATTACACAAATTCGTCCAAATTCACCAAAGTGCTCAAAACTGCCAGAAAGTGCTTTTAAGGCAGTTTTGAGTGTTTTGGGTGCTGTTTGAGTCTTTTGGTTTGTTTTAGTGTTTTAAGTGTTTAGTTTTGAATTCTTTGAGTCTAGTTTAGTGTTTTAAACTTTATTTTACATTTTTGAGTTAGTTTCCAAGTGATTTTGCAATCCCTCCTAATCCCCGGTTAAGAACGATCCCTACTTATACATATACTACAATTGTCACAAGAGAGTTTTAATTTGTGTGCTTATTTAGTTCGCATCAGAAATGCAGATGTGAGCTTCTGATGAAGTGATAGACTTTGTCGGCCTACGACATCTATCATCCTTGCAAAGTAGTATTCATGATTGACAACTGCATTCAAGATGCTTTCAAAAAGCTCTCTCCTCATCCAAAACCTCCTTTGAAAATCATGAGCATGATATCGGACGTTCAATGAAATAATCTTTCATCATTCGGTCATGGCACTGTTCTCTATCACGTTGCACAAATGAACGTCCTGTGATAGAACCACGATAGCTAGATTCGGTTTAGTGCTCATATTGCATAAGCAAGTTTGCAAATTCAGCTTATGCGCTATTCATTTCTGCATCTGCATTGTTAAGGCTTGCTTGGTATTGTGCCATCAACATTGTCAAGCTAAGGCTTCTTCTATCACCCATTGATGAGATATTGAGGATTTTTAGGAAACAAAAACACTTTGAAAGTTGAAAGATTGGTGAATATGTTGTGTGATGGTTTGATATTCAACTTGTGTTTTTGTAGAGGATGATTGAAGGTTTGCGTTTCATGTGTGTAGGTTTTTGTTTCATGCATCTCATGTGTTTTGTATGTATTTGATCTATGTTTCGTGTGTGCCATGTGTTTCACATGTTTGGTGTGTTATACATTTCAATCAAGTGTTTTGTGTGTATTTTGTGTGTGTCATGTGTTTCACATGTTTGGTGTGTTATACATCTCCATCATGTCTTTTGTATGTGCTTCATGTGTGTGTAAACACGAATACTCCTACGATGAATGAAATAAGAACACGTGTACAAAATAATATTTTGTATTGATTTTAGGGTCACAATCTCTTTTACAATTTAATCCTCTGATTCTATCTTCGTAAGGTGTAGATTTGTTGATGGGCTGTTGATCCAAAGGGCAGTCGGGGCTTGGTCTAGGGATGTACAATGGTGCAGATTTGTTGATATTGTTGAACCAAAGGCCGTCGGGGCTTGATCATATGATGAACGAGGATGAACGGATCTTTAAGGGCATTTGGGGCTTGATCTTGATGAACAGTTGTGTGGATTTCTTCAAGGGCCGTTGGGCTTGATCTTGATGAACGAGGATGAATGAATCTTCAAGGGCCTTCGGGGCTTGATCTTGATGAACAATGAATGGATCTTCAAGGGCCTTTGGGGGTTTGATCTTGATGAATAGTCGAGTGGATTTCTTAAAGGATTTGACGAAGAACAAAGAGAGCTTTCTTGATCCTTTGGGATTCTTGGGAATTTGGATGCTTGAAAGCTTTGGAGTTTCATAGCTTCAAGGATTTGGGGAATTCTCTTCCAAGTTGGGGGTAGAGAAATATATATGTGAATTGGTCCCTTGAAATGGATGAATGGCCTTGTATTTATAGAATTTTCAAACGCCAAATTTTGAATAAAATATTCAGATGAAATAAATCATTTATGTCAGGTGTTGACATGTGTCCTATTTGATGACTTATACAATTTTTTTGATTTTTCGTTGAGTCACACGCTACGTGTAAAATTTATGTGACACGTGAACTTTGAAATTTTAATACGATCAACATTTATTTCATCAAAATTTTGATGTCTACATTGTATTTCATTTATTTTGTGTTATCATGATTTTCATATTCTTTCCATTGAGTTTCATGTATTGATTTAGTGATTTTTCAAAATTTATCGGAATTTTAATATTTTTAGGTTAAAATATTCATAAAATTAATTTATGGTAGTCTACATAATTTTTCTTTTAAAAAAAATTAGCCTAAATTCATTCTTTAATATTCTTGGCTAAAATTGTAGGCCAAAGGAGTTAGAACAGAAAACTGTTTATAGGCTAAAACCTAAATTTTTTGTCCTAGAAATTTTAGGTTTTAGGCTAAGGGTTAGAGATGGTCTAAGTTAAATTTAACACTGTTAGCTTTTTATAAAATTAGTTAAAAAAAAAACTAAAAATTAAAGTAATGCAAAAAAGCCAAGAATAACCTCTTAGGTTCCACCCACTTCAAGCCATTGCCGCCTATCGGCACACTACAAAACTAGCAAACATTCTGTCAATTTATTAGGATTTGGGGATTGAAGGAAGATATCTAGCCAATTGAATATTGGTGAAATCTGTAAGGATTGAACCGACGACGAAGGTCGAGATTTAAATCGACGCAAACACAATTCTAAGATCCGATTCGACTTCACCGACAAAAGGGAGGTAGGGAGATAAATACAAAGAAAGGAAACCCTGCCGATGATGAAATCTGTAAGGTTTGAACAAACACCAAGATTTGAACCGACGCAAAGACGACTCTAAGATCCGATTCGGCTTCACTGACGAGAGGGAGGGAGATAATAGAAAGAAAGGATGCTTGGACTATAAGATCCTACATCCCCAACAAAGGAAACCTTGCTGATGGTGAGAAAATGCAGCTGACAAGCATGGTGGCGAGATTCGGGGGTTGGTGGTGCTACATGGATCAAACATAACTCTAACAAAACTGCAAAAAAAAAGAAAATTAAAAAAATTAAAATAAACCCAACACCTCCATCTCAAATCAGATTGCCGAAAATTAAAATCAAAATCGATTTGCGAAAAACGAAATCCCAAAATGAAATCAAAACACGTATTAGGGATTCGTAGGAAAGAGAAGGAGAGTTTGTGAGTCATCTCCCTCACCCCAAGCCCAACCGAACCTCTCCCGTAACCTCACTGCTGGTCCCTCCTCACCCCATCCCCTTAACTCTGGTGCTTTGGAGAAGAACATGAAATTAAATTTGAAGAAAGTATGGAGATGGTAGTTGGAGATGAAGGAGGTGGCTGAGGAGGTAGCTGGGTCAGTTTATTTTTCCTTTGTTTATTCATCTATTTTTTTAAAACCCAGAAAATGGAAGTCTCTTCTTGATTTGAAGAAGCCTTCTTTTCTGTCGGTGTTTTGAAGTAGCTGGGTTGGTCGTGTTCCATTTTCTGAGTTGTGTTCATGATTTTTAATCTTATCTTTTTTTTTTAAGTTTACTCCACGTGGCAACACACCAGTGGTTGTATGGGTTTCCATGTTAGGCACGTCATTAAAGTAACAATAATGTTATTCATATCATGTTTCTTGTAGTATATTTTCATACAACTTAGGTGGCATTGATGTGGACAACCACATCATTTGAATTAATCCGATTTTTAAATTTAGTTCTTTATTTAATAAACGAATAATTAAGAAAAATTAGTTAATTAAATGGTGATTGTGGTATATAAAGAGGAGTCTTTCTCTTTCATTTCATAAGGTTTTGCAAATTTTTCAAATGATGTGGCTGTCAACATCAGATGCCACCTAAAGTGGTATGAAAATGTGGTATAAAAACATAATATGAATATCATTACTCGAAAAATAAACGGAATGGGACAATAGGGACGACATTGATTGTGGCACCAAATTTCAGGAACAACATTGAACGATTTTCAATTTCAGAGATTAAAGTGAGAAATGAGGTCAATTTCAGAGACTATTTGTGATAAAACCCTATTATTTTTAATGAAACGATCAATATTTCTTTAACCCCAAATTTACCATCCAAACTATCCTCACAAACTCAATTCAATATATAAATTTATGTTTACACTCATTTAAAAAAAAAAATCACGTAACTTCGTTAAACTTTTAAACTTACAAGGCTAACAATATGTAATTGCCGGCAAAGATTTATCCGCCCAATTAATTAAAATAACAAAACCAGAAACTACATGCGAAATTCCATGTCAAGAATGAACAATTTCATTAAAATAAAAGCAAAACTTTTTCTTAAAAAAAAAAAAAAAGAAAAGAAAAAAAGAGAGAGAGCTAATTAATAGCCTTGTGTTTGTATAAACTCATGATGATTCAGGACTTATAAGCCAGGTCTGCTTTGTATGGTACTGTCATGGTATCGAATATGTTGTAACTGCACAGATGCAAAGCCTGCTTTGGTTTGAGTTTGTTGAGTTCTATCTGTAGCTTGGCGAGGCGTGTTGGCAATGGCTTACACAACGTGAACCTTGCAAGTGCAGATGGAAAACCTGGTAATATGGTTTACTTGTTTAGGGTTTCACAAAGTATAAAGGCGTGAATCGTTATAGGCAGCTCTTCCCTGAATCTTTAGAAGCATAATATCATCGGGCATCCATCATTCATCAGATAGGTAGGTATATTGTAAATAATTACCATTCTAACGGAATAATTTTTTTTCGTTGAAGACTACTTTAGCATATGTCATTTTCTGTATTTAAGGTTTTGGTGAATATTAGAATGTTACTTGGCAATTATTGAATGTATCAAATTTACGAAAAAAAAAACTTGCATATGTAGATTCATACAATGAAGATTTAAAACTTCAAAATCATTATTCATTGGTCAAAAAGAGATTGTTTTTCTCTATGAGAGCGTCTTAGGTTTTAGTCGAAATGAACGTAGGATAAAAATTGCATGATAATAGAGTTTGATTATTAAGTGTGGGTTTATTAATAAACTTTAGTTTTAGAGTTAATTTCATCTTGTGCTTGATTCTAATTATGCAATAGGATAAAAAGATAATTTCCATTTACAATTTAAGTTAGGTGGAGAGAGAGGTTATGTGGGTTCAAATAAAATTTTCAATTGTTATTAACACTCCAAAAATCTCATTTGACATTCCAAACTTAAAAAAATTTAAAAAATTAAAAAAAAAACAGTTTAATTAAACAATGAAAATTTAACGGTGTTGGATATGAAGTTAAATTGAGGGACTAGTGTTACAAATTAGAAAGGGGACACAAAAAAACACGAAATAGGGCCCGTGGCCTATCTATTGAATCCGGCTTCAAGTTTTTGTCTCTAAGTTCTAATGTTGTTCAATTACCCCAATTTCATGAGAGCCACAGGTGAGAGGTAAACTTATCTTCACCATTTTTCAGTTGAGGTGAGGATTGCGTGACTTTTGTGTCTTACAATTTTTTTAATTTTTATTTTTCATATACCAACGACACCACAACTACAAGGCTGCTTCATCTCTCTCTCATGGATACGTCGGCAGCCGATGACAACTCCGACGAACCCTTGACCCCAGTAGGTCGGCTCCTTCTCCAACCCGAAATGAACCAAATAATCCACTGTGCCATGGGATTCAAAAACTCCATAGACATAGGCGCCGTAAAGTCTCACCTCAAAACCTCCCTTCTCCTCTCCCACCCAAGATTCTCAAGCCTCATGCTCCGCGACTCCCGCGGCCTCCAGCACTGGCATAATGCCCCCAACGTTGACCTCGACCGCCACATCATTGTCATCCACAACCCCGTCACCACATCTCCCGTCGATCACGAGACCGCAGTTAACGAATACTTGGCCGACCTCTCCACAAGCTCTACTAGACTGAGCGCGAACAAACCCCTCTGGGAACTTCACCTCCTCATGGCCCACAACTGCGGCATCTTCCGAATCCACCACGCTTTGGGAGACGGGGTTTCGGTCATGTCCCTATTCTTGGAGAGTTTCAGGACGAGAGGCTCAAATGGAAATGAAGAAAAGATTTTGGGTCGTGGAAGGAGGAAGAGAGTGAATGGTGAAAAGGGATGGTGGGGTTTGTTGATTCGGCTTGTGGAGATGTTGTGGTTTAGCTTGGTGTTTTTGGTGGAGAATGCGATGAGGAGCTTGTGGCTTTGTGACCAGAAAACAGCGATAAGTGGCGGCGATGGAGTTGAGCTCTGGCCTAGGAAGCTGGCCACGGCTAGGTTTCGGCTTGAGGACATGAAGCTCGTCAAGAAAGCTGTTCCGAATGCGGTAAGTGACTTGTTAATTCTTCTGTGTTTATTGGTTTTGATAGGGATTTTACCACGTGCCACAGTAGGGATAAAATCACACAAAATACTTGCAAGACAACAAGGTTGTTGTAATATAAACGGTTCAAGCAAGGTCGTTTTTCGCTGGGATTATTTGAAACAATGTATGGAAAACCCTAATCCTAATTAATTACCTGAAAGTCAAGATTGGAAAATGTCAATTTTGAATTTAAAAGTATTAAAAACGAATTTTAATAAAAGTAATTTAAAGAAAGCAACTAATGACCAATTAAAAAGGAAACAAATCAAAGAGAAAAGATTTTTAGAAACAACTTTGGAAAAACACTAGGGTTCCGCCATCACCCTAACAATCCTACGTAGTACTTCTAAATCCTTATGAATTACACATGCATATTTTGAAGGTTAGATTTTCCTAAAGTATGCTCTACTTGGAACCCCCCAATATAGAATGTATATTTAACATGCAACCCGTCCGTGGCGTTCAGATCGAATGTGAACATGCAAGAGTCATTAAGTTTTGTGAAGACCTTTTGAAAACCATATAACTCCTAAGACGTGTCGTTCATCCTTAGTAGTTACACATGTTAACCACAAGAAGCCTTAGTCAATTTTAGGGACAGTCCTCCGCCAAAATTGCATTAAATTATTTTTCTAAATATCCTAATAGTCGCGAAGCACTAAGACAAATAGATTGTTTAAAGCACAATGATTAACAATCCAAAACTTGCATGCATAAATTCATAAGAAAATTAAAAAGAGACTACATATTCTTGCTGAGGATCATGGCCTCACCCTAGCGAAAAGGGGATTAGTTACGCATATTCATAAATAAAATCAACATAATTGTATTAAATTAGAAAAAGGATGAAAACACCTGAAGTGTAAGTCTTGAAAACTCCAAAACTTTAGCCAAACTATTCTCTCAAAAGTTGCATACGCCCAAAAAAAATCCACCCCCCCTAGGTTTTTGCCAAAAAGCTTATTTATACAACTCTCTTTAAAATCCTCCTAGTCAAAGGTCTTAGAATCCAACTAGGAGACCTAAAAACTTGAAATAAAATAGGAAACATAATCCTAAATTAACTTGGTAATTCGCCTAGAAATCTGCACAGCCACGTATTGGACCCAAATCAACTCCAAAACTGGCCCAAAGTAGCTGGATTTAAAGCTTGAACTATTCTGAACACTTCTCTAGAAGGCTACGAACCCATATGAGGTCATCTTGGGCTTCAAAAACGCAAGTCGAACCCAGAAACGTCACTTTTCAGCAACGCGCACTGCTTCTTTATTTAATTGCCAGAAAATAACTGCTTTGTAGAAAAATCCCAAATTTTGATAAGAACAAGACAAGAGACACACGAATGTCCTCCAATTTGAATCACTCCAAAATTCGTCCGTTTGTTCATGTTGTGCTCCAGAGGAAGTCGAATGTCCTACATTAAAAATATAACGCAAAGTATCAAAATTCTACCAAAATAATTACCAAATTAATATTAAGAATAGGGTAAAATATATAATATAATATTAACTCATCAGGTTTGTTTCAGAAATAGAATAATGTATTATACTTGTTCATAGCTTAAACCTTCAAGATTCAATTTGACGCATGACATACAACATAAATACCAACAAATTATACGGGGTAAAAGTCTCCTAATCTGTATCAAATATTCTCAGAAATCTTTTTCCCTGTAAAAAAAACCCCTAATTGGATTAGTTTTAATTGAAGAGAAAATTTTCAGCGTGTTGGGAACATAGTCTGGTATATCAAGTGTTATAATTAGTGGTGAAGCCAGAAATTCTGTTAAGGAGAATCAATCTTAAGTGACTATAAAATTATGATTAATTGAGTTTATAAGTGAAAATTACATAAGAAATGATCATGAGTATGAACTTATTTAGCATAAAAAATATTTTAAGTTTCCAACATTGATATCGTGATTTAATTAATTACATTATAGCAGATGATGCTCTATAACAATAACAGAAAGCAATCATGCATATACACCTTGGTGCAAATTCGAATAAAAATAATTGGACTCAACTACAAGCAAATTGCATTTGTGAGGAGTGTCAACTATAAATATAAAAGCCTAGCTACATCATTATAGCACATATAAATACAACATTTCCAGATCGTGAGAAGGGTCATATGATCCTCCTAGGTTCTAACTGGCTCCACCAATGATCATAATACAAGCGACTGGAATTTTTTTTTTTAAGTATCCAACCACTTGTATTTTGACACTTGATGTACCGGACCGTATTCATGGTATACTGAAAAATCTCTCCTAATTAAATAGCAAACAATCAACCTCGTTGAATTGTGGGTTTTTCTGAAATCATCATTACGTTTTCTTTTGATTTTTTTTCTTTTCCGTTTGGGTTCTCTCAGTATCCAAACACAACAACATATATGATAAATACAGAAACTATTTTGGACGTACTATCCACACACTCATTTTAACCTCTTACACACTCTTGTTAGTTTATGTTTAATCTTCTTCATTTCATTCAATCAAACAACCGAAAGTTGAGAACATTGTATTTGAGGTAAAAAGGAGCATGTGAATAACACCACCCAAATATTTAAGAAAAGGGCAAAATTTTCTTTTGATTCATTCAATTGTTTTCTTTTCTCAAAAAATTTAATTAAATGCATAAGTAACTATGGTTTGTTAAATAGATATGTGACACGATTCTTGAGGGAGATGGAGGTAACGGTCACCTTGGGTTAGGGGGTTGAGAGGGGTGGGGTAATTGTCACCTTGAGTTAGGGGGTTAAGTGAAAATAGACTCGACTGAGTTTGAATTCAAGTTGAGAAGTACTTCAAATATAACACTAAAAGACAAGAGATGGCTTGAAAAGCACTTCACATGAGCTCTAGTTTTTTGAGACCTTAATGTCAACCAAGCAAAGAGATTAAGTACAATTTAAAATATAGACAATCAAGTCGAAAGTTTTATACACGTCTAAAGTTGAACATTTTTCCCTTTTATTTTACAAAGGAAGAAACACAAGGTTTGGACTTTGTATATGGGCATATTTGGTTGTATCTCTTCGATGATTAAAAGGGAAGTAAAAAAAATTATTAGATGGTAGTTTAACATTGTCATGTGACATAATTCGTTCATTTCATTGGTCAGAATAAAGTATATTTTTTTCTTAAAAGGGGTTCTAACTAATAAGGAATTCTCACAGGGTTTTGACTACAAACTTTACGGGCTATAAGTTATGATTTTAGTCCCCGTATTTGTGGCAAAATAACTTATGGCAAAATAATTACATTTTGGCTCCTATAGTTTCAATTTTTATGACCTGATCTTGTATTTTACTAATTGTTACATTTAAGACAATAACTTATGAAAAAAAAAATGATTTACACCCTCAACTTTTGTCGTCCTGTACTCTTTTTGCTATGTTTATGTTCCTTGATTTATTGTTGATTTATTCAATCTTGTGGCTTGAAAGAAAAGCAAGAATAGCAAGAATACATGATAAGTGGGAGTTTGCAAATTATTTCCGAACTTAATTCCATCATGTTTTCGTTGAAAATGTGTTATGTCACCCGCAAGGTAATTATGACGAAAAAGTTGAGATGAAATTAAATTGTCTTTGAATTACAACCATTAATAAATTGTAAAGATTGAATAGAGACAACCACATCAAGTGACCCAGTGGTAAGGGCACAGGCTTGGCACCTTAATAAACAAAAAAATATGAGAGGTCTCGTGTTTGATACTCCGAGCTGGTGAGTCTATTTGATCTTGGCCACGAGCAAGGTGAAATTCTTTATAGCCTCTCTGGATTTGGAAGGTGTGGATAACTGTGGTTTGCCATTAGTTATCATTCTTTTACAAAAGAAAGAAATAGAGACAATTGAAACTACAGTGACCGAAATAGAACTTCACTCAACCACTAAAAGCATGATTTGGCTATCATGCAGACCATCAACGATGTTCTTGTTGGCGTGGTTTCGTCAGGGCTGTCAAGGTACCTAGATCACCAAACACCAAATGGTAATTAATGTCATTCTTGAATTTGGGTTTTGTTCTAGTGCTTGTGCTTCCCATTTGAAACAGATCAATTATCAATGGCAATCACGATAACCAAGTTATAGCTAAACTTCATTGTCCAGCTCTGCATGACGGATTTCGAATTACAGGCCTAGCTATGGTCAATTTAAGAGAGCAACCTGGATTGCAGGTTCGTCGTGATTTATAAACTTTCATTTATATTATATATATTGGTTGTTTTAAGAACTTTTATAGGGTTCTTGCTATATTTCTTCTTTCTAATTTTGCAGGTGAATCCTAACTTACTGATGCATAACTGAGTTTTGGTATATATTTTCAGGAGGCCTACTCACAATTTTCCCAAAACTAACAAATTAATAAGCATACGAAACACAAGAAAATTAATTGCATAAACGGCACCTGGACCTTTTTTACTTTCATACAATTACCACGTAAACTAAGCACTCCGATTCAAACAAGTTTCATCCACAATTCTGTCATATGTGATCGCGTGACTTGCACGATGATTCCTTTTTCTTAGTTTAGCAGTTCAACCACCAGCTTCGTCCAAACAAACCAGTTTTTAGAGACACATATCCCAGAGTTGAAACTTGAAAGCATAGGGAAATGTTAGGTTAGGCTTGTGAGATGCCGCGGTAAGATTTTGATAGTAGCAGTGAGATGCATGTTAGGTTAGGTTTGTGCTTGTTGATGAGTTTGCAGGAAGTGGTCCGGAATGGCTGAGGTTTATTTGGGGGGGAATAGCTTAATTCCCGCGCATATGTTCTAGCGTGCAAGTCTCACGGAAAATTATTAGATGAAGGTTCAATATTATTATCAAATGATTTTAAGTATGTTAGTTGTATCTACAACAGCTACAAACCCGTAACTGAAGTTACGTTGTATCTATAATTAATTAAGACGAGAAGACTTAGCATAAAACAAACCACCACAACCAAATGAAATAAGGAACTCCCCCAGGAAAATAAATAAATAAACAAAATTATGAAAGTGAAAACAACTTTAAACAGCTTTTAATTTTTGACTTTTAGTTTTCATTCTGTATATTTGTCACATATATCTTCAGCCATCCTTTGTCACTTTTTTTATATCTCTCATAATCACACATATACTTGCTCCTTATCTTTAGCACAAAATTGAAAACTAAAACTTTAAGCCAAAATCGTTATCAAATAAACCCTTAATTTGTCATGTTTTTCAACCCAACCCCAAAAACCTAGATAAGCACCCTAATTGTTGGGAATGAATCTCACATTGATGAGAGGAGGGATCTTGCTTGTGCTTATAAGTTGTTGGGCTACTCCCATATTGCCAATTGGTTTTATGGTGAAACCTCAACCTTCTTCATCATATCAGAGCAGGTTGTCCCACATGTGAAGCCCAACGGCCACACATGCTCCACGTCACCCCGTTGTGTTGTCCACATGTTAGTCTTAAAAATTCGCCACACATGAAAGGGCGTGTTGAGAATGAGTCTCATGTTGATGGGATAAGGGACCTTGCATGGGCTTATAAGTAAGTTGGTTTACTTCCCATATTGCCAATTGGTTTTATGATGGAACCTCAACTTTCTTCATGGTATCAGAGCAGGTTGTCTCATATGTGAAGCTCAATGGCCACACACGCTCCACATCACCCCGTTGTGTTGTCCACGTGTTAGGCTTGAAAATTCGCCACACGTGGGGGGGCCGTGTTGAGAATGAATCCTACAATGATGAGAAGAAGGACCATGCATGTGCTCATAAGTAATTGGGCTACTCCCCAAATTACCAATTTGTTTTACGATGAAACGTCAACTTTCTTCACTTATCATCCCACGAATATGATCAGGTATCCAATTTGATGGTAGTTGGTTGGAGGTAATGATTGTACGAATATGATCAGGTATCCAATTTCTTGGAAAGCAACTCTGAATCAAGCTGGGGTAACAAGTTCGGCATGTTTCTCCTACCTATTTATTACCATAAAAGCAGTGATCTTGATCCTCTAGTGCACCTCAAGAGAGCTAAGCTGGTTCTTGACAGGAAGAAACAATCTCTAGAAGCTGATTTTTCGTACAAAGTTGGATGTTTTCTAATCACCTACTTTGGAGCAAAGGTAATCAACATGTATTTTTAAGAAAAATCTGTTGTGCTTCTAACATAAACGCTTCGACAAAAAATGGTTATGAGTAACAGTGTTTCCTACAAAATCATTTCTAAATGTGCCTCAAATATTCAAAAATGTATATAAAAAGAAAACAGTTTCATTCTACTGCAGGTTGCTAGTTGGCTTCTTTACAGGATGGTCTGCAATACTAGCTTTACCATTTCAAATATAATTGGCCCGCAAGAAGCAATTGCAATTGGGGGCAACCTTGTAACTTACCTTAGAGTGAATACGTGCAGCCTACCCCAGGTATATATATGACGCTAACCAATTAGAAATGAGTGGTTCAGATCGTAGAATGACGTTGTGAAGGGGCGTCATGTTACATTCTAGAAAATGCCAGATGTAGCAAATCAGAAGTATCTGTAATGTAACTGGAATACTTTTGCTGGTTGGTAACGCAGGCACTTACAATGCACATGGTGAGCTATGCTGAAAGAGCTGACCTGCAAATTTTGGTGGCCAAAGATATCATTCCGGATCCAACATTTCTCGCAAAATGCTTTGAAGAGGCATTGCTTGATATGAAGGAAGCAGCATCCAGCCAGCCATGAGTAGAACCTAGGATATGACCTCTCTATATTTTATGGAATGTGATGTAAGAATGTCATCGGTGGGAACCTACGAAGGAAAGCATGCATCTTTCGTGAACCGAAACAATTGAGGATTTTAATGTAATCGGCACAGTATATGAGTAGCCAAATATCTGTCGGTGGCTAATCTAGCAAAATCTATCGTTTGACAAAAAGAAAGAAAATCCATTTTAGCTTTTAGAACAATAGACCATCTCTTTAATACTGTTGGAAAATTTAATCAAAACGAGTTAAATCATTTAAATACATTGATGGGTTGTTATGATTCATGAATTAGGTTTTGATGTTGGATTATATGGCATGTGCCATGTTATAGCTGATAGGATTGGTTAGAGATAAGGATGACATTTCAGCATTTGTTTTAGCTAAAGTCAGTTATATTAGCTATAGTAGCTTATTGTGTAAGCAAGAAAGTTACAGAGTATAAGTGTAAGAATTGAGATCATTTATAAGATACGATTGAATTGAAGCAAATACAAAGAAACACATTTGAGCTTTCTCCCTCTCTCTAGATTTCATTGTTTGAGGAGAAATTGGGCAACATTTGGCTTAACATGAACAGAGATGCAATCGTTGACTCTTTAAGACACAACTATATATTATGAAGAGTCATTTCCACACCTAGATAAAGATCTTATCTCATTGAGTCATGAGTCAATTACATTCAGTCATATAAGTTCACGAGAATTTTGTCATACATAAATTGAATTTTTGAGAGAGTTTAGCATACTTGTGGTCAGTGGCGGAACCAAAAATTTATCCTAATGGGGCACAACAAAAGAATAATACTTGGCTACTCAAATAATGAGGAGTTCCTACTCAGAACAGTTTGTTGCCGATCCATAGAACTTAGTGTTTGATCATAACCGTTTATATTATAAAATTATTATATAAGGATCATCTATGCAAAAATCAATTAAAACTAAGTTCATTTAGTCATCGAACTATATAAAAACAAATGAATGAAATTAGTAAAACCATTACGAATTGTCTATATATTTGCTACAATAAATTGACTAATCGACTTTAATTTTAATTCATTTTTTGCATAGATGATCTTTACAAAGTGATTTATAATACGAACGATTTTGATTATAAGCAAAAACCTCTGTCATTCAAACATGAGGAGTTTTGAGTAAGAATTCTTACTCATTTTTAAGCAGCCCAGCATTATTCACAACAAAATAGCTTCGAAAATTGGTTACCTTCTCCTTTCAAAAGTTTATATTCTGTAAGCCACATGATTCCATTGAAAGATATGCATTGTATCTAAAATTTAGTTTTCTCAAAATAAATTAAAGCAAACCAATCATATTAAATGTTTTAGGGCTCCCAAATAGGTGTTTGACACATTAAAAAACACTGGAGATGTCACATCCCGACTTCACCGTAGCACGATATTATCCGCTTTGGCCATGCCTTCACGGATTTGTTCCTGGGCAAGAGAATCTCACTGCCCAAAATGCATCATGCTAGGAAGAGAGGGTGTTGAAGTTCCTTTCGAGTGCAAATATAAGGATAGTATAGCGGCACAAGTAAGGGTGCCGAACCGCAGGGACTGAGAAACAACTTAGTAAAACCTTTGACTCTTACAAATTAGCATTAGTTAAAGACTCCTATGACTTAAAATGGGGGGTTTGAGCATTAGTTAAAGACTCCTATGACTTAGAAACGTTTTTAGGACATAAATTTGACTTCAAATGAGCATAGGCCTTCCCCTAAACATTCCTGAATCAGTGATATGATATTTTAACTTATCCCTTTCAAATGCACAACTAAGATGTTCACATATCTAGCATGGCATATAACTAGACTGTATGAATCCTTTCTTACTTTGCATGTTAGATGCATGGCATATACATAAAACTTGTATTTGTAGGTGCAACTTAGCGTGGCATATACTCAGATTTAGCACCTAGAAACTCATTAAGAATGAAGAGGATTATGAACATCACATGAACCCTAGAACTTGGCATTTATCCTAGAACTTCATGGAATCAATTTAAATGATTAGTTCTGAACCTAACCACATGTTGCTAATGAATGAAAGAAGATATGGTAGTCATCCTTATCATTCTCAATAGAAAGCAAACATAAACAAGGTAGCTAAGCTTGAAAATATGTGCTTGAAATGATTGAAACAGAAAACCGATTCTAACTTGCAAATGAAATTGATAAACTAAATCTGCATCATAACATTAATTCAATCATGTCTAGAGCTTCAAAGCAGCCCTAAGTATCCATAAACTAAATTAAAAACATAACAGAATACATAAAAAGTTAGGAAAACTAGAACCTAGAAACTGCTCAAGGTTGAAGACTCCCACTCTCTCCAGATTCTCCTTTTTTTTTTCCTCATGTAGTGTATTTGTCTCCTATTGAAAGGCTTAGGACTTATCTAACATCTGGCACATTTACATCCTTGAATTGACTCTCATTTATAACTCATAACAATCAGCTTTTAGTATTGGAGTAACTGAAAACTAGCTGTTATCATAATTTGTAACTGAAGAGCTCCTTTTTATTCTGTTATAACTTCTTATCGAAACCTCCAAATCACAAGCTGTAAAGACCATTAGAAATAAGACTTCCATGGCTTTCCAATCATATATTGCCCATTTTCTAATTCGTTCTGAGCACTTCAGGGCAAAGCTCGCAAGTTAGCTGTTCTGCAAGGGCCTTTTTTGGAGGATCTTGGGCCACTTGTTACAATATTCAAAATAAGATGATTTCGTCAAGTCCTTACTTTCATCCTGAAATACAATACAAACAACAAAATACCTTATGATGTATAGAGATTTTAAGTCAAAAACCTAAGTAAAAGAGGGCATATAA
This sequence comes from Pyrus x bretschneideri, assembly GCF_019419815.1. NCBI lineage: Eukaryota > Viridiplantae > Streptophyta > Magnoliopsida > Rosales > Rosaceae > Pyrus > Pyrus x bretschneideri. Next base: position 453,804 of record NW_025999841.1, read on the forward strand.
ATATAACTTTATGCACTCAACAAATACCCCCAAACTTAGATTTTGCTAGTCCTTGAGCAAACCAAAACTAAAAGAAACAAAAGCAACACAAAAGACAAACATAAGTTAATCTAAGACCAATTTTGTTGGTGAGATGAATGCATTTAGCTTATGCATCAAGCCTTTAAACCTTTAGGCATCCCTAGTTGGAGGAGTTGTGTCTTCCAAGGGTTTAACAGTGACGGTACCCATAAACGTCTGAAACAACCTACAAAACAATGATTAGAGAAATTTTGAAACAAGATAATAAGAATCAAAGCTCAACTATGCCTCATATTCCTAACTTTGACTTTACCTTTCCAGCAATCAAATCTACATGTTAGTGAGGTGCTCTAGCTCAAATTCAACATGTTACTATGTTACAAGCTCAAGCAAAGAAGATAAGATTCGTCTCAACTCTAATCTCACAGATTCACTCTTTCACTTGATTCTTAGGGCTTGCTCTCAACAAATAGATGTGAGTGAGGTTATGTAATGGAAAGCAAAATATTCGTACACATAATTCCATTAGAAACAAAAGAACTTTCTAGACAGATCTCATGAAATGAATCAAATACTAAGAATAGGATAATACTTACTAACACCCATGAATACATCTTCAAAGATCAACTAAGTCTTTCATAAGGTTGTAATGTAAGGTTTTTAGGGTAGGTGAAAGGATGGATAAGGATTACTAGAACTTGAGATATACCAAAGTGTCTTCCTTGCAAAACCACCTCTTGAATTGATCTTCTTTTCTTTACTTGTTCTCAGCGTCCAGGACCTATGGATTAAGACATTGCATCTTCTTCTCTTTCTTTCTTTTTTCTTCTTAAAACGTTTTCTTTTTCCCTTTTTTTTTTCTTTTCTCTTATTTTGCAATTCCAGCCCATGTTACCTCGGTACACGCCACTTTCTTAGTTTAAAGCTTGAGCATTATATTTGTCTTCATCACTTTGGTATTCCCTAAGCTATAGGGAATGACTATTATGGGGGAAAATGAGTAGAGTTTAGTGTGGGTGATGAAAGATATGGCTGTGTTTGCAATTCCAAATGGGTAATGTCTCACATAACAAAGGTAGGGAATTAGGCCATTTACTAGTTAAAACATGCACAACCTAGCATCGTCTCAATGAGTTCATTCATGGGTGATAATAAGCACAAGTGTCCACAAAAGAGAATAACTCTTAGTATTCAATCAAAAATGAATAATGAGATCATTTGAAATGAATTTGAAAGAAAAAGATCGAAGTAGAAACAGTTTAATCCCTCTAAAAGAAGCAAATAGGCACATAATTTCACAAAAGGCAATCTCCACTATCCTTCTTCTAAGGCTTGAACTAGTAACTTTTCACATGTATTCTTAGAATTGAGAGCAATGGTATTATGTAGCAGATACAACAACTTTCAAAGCATAGCCAAAGTTATGATTGCAAGACTAAGTTAAACATGTACATTCCCATTATTTAATTGCAAATAGCTCTAATCATGACTCAAAAAGACTAAAAATTCAATACCACACACCCCCAAACCTAAACAAAGCATTGTCCTCAATGATTACAAATGAATGCAATGCAAAGTATGGCAAAGAATGGCATAGTATAAATACTAACAGAAAACAAAAACAAAATAAAGGATAGAAAAAAAAAAAAAAAAACCTAGTTGGGTTGCCTCCTAACAAGCGCTTTATTTTATGTCTAGGCAAGACATAATCTGAAGGTTAAGTGGCTGATGGTGGTGGTTAATTGAGAGTCTCAGTGACCTCAGGAGTTGGTTTATAAGCATTGTAGTATGGCTTAAGATGATGGCCATTCACTTTGAAAGTGTTCCCTATCTGGATGTTTTGAATGTCCACTGCACCATGAGGATAAACATTAGTGACAAGAAACGGATCATACCAACGGGAAAAAACTACCAGGGAAGAGCCTAAGGTGTGAATTGAATAAAAGAACTTTCTGCCCAATCTCAAACAACTTCCTATGAATTACTTTGTCATGATATGCTTTGGTCCTGTCTTTGTAAATTCGAGAGCTCTCATATGCATTATTCCTTAACTCACCAAGCTCACTGAGTTGAACACTCCTCAAATGGCCTGCCTCATTTAGATCAAAATTAAGCTTCTTTATTGCCCAATATGCTCTATGTTCCAGCTCCACAGGAAGATGGCAAGGTTTTCCATAGACAAGTCGGAAAGGTGACATGCCTATGAGAGTTTTATATGCTATTCTATAAGCCTATAATGCATCATGTAAGCGCAGTGACCAATCTTTTCAAGTAGGGCCTATAGTCTTCTCAAGGATTTTTTTTGACTTCACGGTTAAAGATTTCAGCTTATCCGCTCGTTTGAGGGTGGTATAGTGTGGAAACCTTGTGCGTGACTCCATAGCGTTTTAGTAAAGCCTTAAATGATCAGTTGCAAAAGTGTGTACCTCCATCATTGACTATAGCTCTAGGAGTTCCAAATCTAGCAAATATGTATTCTTTAAGGAAACTGAGAACAACTTTAGAGTCATTAGTCCTAATGGGGATTGCCTTAACGCACTTTGAAACATAATCAACAGCAATCAATATGTATAAACAACCATGAGAATTAGGAAAAGGTCCCATGAAATCAATGCCCCAAACATCAAAAATTTCAACAACTAGGATTGGGTTTAATGGCATTTGATCACGAGAACCTAAGTTACCTATACGTTGGCAGCGATCACATGTGACAACAAACTTCTTTAAACAAGCTAGGCCAATAGAAACCACTTTGAAGAACTTTAAGAGCTGTTTTCTTTGCTCCAAAATGAACTCCACAAGGTGAATCATGACAGAATTTTAAAATTGAATGAAATTCAGATTTAGGTACACACATTCTTATGATCAGGTCTGGGCAATATTTCCATAAAAATGGATCATCCCAAATGTAATACTTAGTTTGCTTTACTAGCTTGTCTTTTTGGAATCGACTGAATGTGCTAGGGACCTGCTTAGTGGCCAAGTAATTGATAATGTCTGCGAACCAATGATCTGCAATGTTAACGGGATGGAGCTGCTCATCTGGGAAGTTTTCTTGTAATGGCAAGTGGTCTTCTTCTTCATTAGATGAATGCACTAAAAGGCTAAGATGATCTGCCACAACATTTTTTGAAGCTTTCTTATCTCGAATCTCCACATCAAACTCTTGGAGTAGAAGCATCCAACGAATCAACTTTGGCTTGGCATCTTTTTTGGTAAGGAGATATTTCAATGCTACATGATCAGAATAGATAATCACTTTAGTACCAATTAGATAAGATCTAAACTTTTCTAGACCAAAAATAACAGCAAATAACTCATTTTCAGTTGTTGAATAATTAAGTTGTGCATCATTTAAAGTACGGCTAGCATAGTAAATGACATGGGGAAGCTTGTTCACACGCTGCCCTAAAATAGCTCATACTGCATAATTTAAGGCATCACACATAAGCTCAAATGGAATGCTCCAATCTGGTGGCATGATGATAGAGGCAGTAGTAAGGAGTCTTTTGAGCTTCTCAAAAGCTTCATGGAACTTGCTATTGAACTCAAATGGAACATCTTTAGCCAATAAGTTGCATAAAGGCCGTGAAATCTGAGAAAAGTCCTTGATGAACCGATGGTAAAATCCAGCATGTCCAAGAAAGGATCGGAGTTCCTTCACTAATGTAGGGGTGGCAACCTGTTCACTATGTCCACCTTGGCTTTGTCTACTTCAATCCCATGAGCAGAGATCACATGGCCTAAAATAATGCCTTGTTGCACCATGAAATGACACTTCTCCCAGTTATGCACCAAATTGCATTCCCTACACCTTTGCAACACTAAAGAAAGATTGTGAAGACAAACATTAAAAGAGTAACCAAATATAGAAAAATCATCCATAAAAACCTCAATGATGTCCTCAACCATGTCCGAGAATATGCTCATCACGCATCGCTGAAATGTTGCAAACGTGTTGCACAATCCAAATGGCATCTGTCTATAGGCAAATGTGCCAAATGGGCACATGAATGTGGTTTTTTCTTGGTCTTCAAAGGCTATCACGATTTGGTTATATCCAGAATAACCGTCCAAAAAGAAATAATGGCATAACCTACAAGACGTTCAAGCATTTGATTAATAAAAGGTAAAGGAAAATGATCCTTACGAGTTATTGCATTGAGCTTGCGACCCTCTAACCTGTTTGTACTCTTGTTAGCACCATGTCATCATGCTCATTCTTGACAACTGTGATACCAGATGTCTTAGGGACCACATGTATCGGACTTACCCATTTTGAGTCAGAAATTGGGTAAATAATTCCTGCATCTAGCAGCTTCAAAATCTCATTCTTCACCACCTCCTTCATAGGTGGATTTAGGCGTCTTTGAGCTTCTTTGGTTGGCTTTGCTCCATCCTCAAAAAGAATTCGGTGCATGCACTTTGTTGGGCTAATTCCTTTTATATCAGCTATTGGCCAACCAATAGCTTTCTTATTCTCTCTTAGAACTCTTACTAGCTTTTCTATCTCAACATCACTTAAATTGACATTTATAATAACAGAAGAGTATTCTCATTACCAAGATAAGCATATTTAAGATGTTCAGGAATTGTGATAAGCTCATATTTATATATTTTTTATATCAAATTCACTTGTCTTTTCTTAGTTAGTTCCTTATATTTTTGAGTTATTTACTTTGTTTTTGTGTTTTGTAGGATTTGTCAAGCAAAGAAAAGAAAAATAACACAAGTGAAATTTTAAGTAACAAATTCGTCAAAACTGCCTGTGCAGGTCAGCTGACTTTGGAAGCAAGTTGCGGACAGCTCAGAATGAATTAGAGAATGAGCCTTATATTCTTTGAAAGCTACGGATGTCTATTTTCTGGAGCATTTCGCAGATTGTTAATATCATTTTTCTAGAAGAAGTTATGGCCATTTTAACACTGAAAGGTTCCCAAGTGGCTGAGCAGTTTGTAACTGACAAGAAAGCATTGAAAGCAATAAATCCAATAAATCTACCAGCCAAAACTGATGCAATCAAGAACAAACCAGCTGACAGGAAATGGAATTAAAGATGAGGATTAAGAGGGAGTAATTGGCATAAAGGCTACCCAAGGAGTTACAATTGTTTTACATTTCCTCTCACTTATTGTCTTCACTAAATGGCTATTAGTGGGTGAGTTAAGGAGAAGAAAATGATGCAGCAAGAATTGGTTTAAAAGTAGCATTGGGGAAGGAAGGAAGAAGAGAAGCCTTAGTCGATTTCTTTCGGTTCTATTTTCTCAAACTCATGTCTATCTTTTGTTTTAACTTAAGGATTGTGTAACCAAATTTTTAGTAGTTAGGGGCTGTTTGAAGCCCCGAATATGATTGCAAGTTTGTTATGACATTTCGTTTGAATTACTTTTATAATGGATGAAAATTGATTCACTACTTGTCTCATTGATGAATTCTTTATGTGTTTTCTATGGATGCATACTTAGTAAGCATATCTAGGGTTCTAATGCTATGAATATGTGTGTGCCTGCCCTTGTCAAATGAGGACCTACATATGTTCTAGAGTAGTACTTGTTAATTGCAATTAACATGTGAACCAATTTCTAGGATAAGTAAGACAACGCCAGTACTTACGATGCCTTGTGATGACTCAAACTCTTTTCGTTCTTAATGATTTCTACTTGTTAAATCTATGAACACACCATTCTAGATTGCATGTTAGGGACTAAGTTAAGTTGAAAACGCCATTCGCTTGACATACTACATAAGAAAAAGTAATAGGTTGAGTTCTAACATTGAGCCAACTTGAGCATCTTCATCCAGAAATAGAAGGAATTTGAATGAAACATAACATGTTTGCATGATTATTTGGTGGTGGATAGCAATTCCCCTAGCTCGTTTTTCTTAATTTGCAAACTACTTAAAATCTGTTTTTGTCTTGTTTTTGTTCGATTTAATTTAAATATCAAATCAACTCCAAAAATCCCAAAAATTTGTGTGAGTGTAGCTCTGTGTGTCTAGTATCTACATATAAAATTTCCTAGATTTTAGATAAGTGTAAGTTGGTCTAATAATTATTTTTCGGTGGCTGGTCAGTAGGGAAAGCAGCCCAGTTTTTGTGACATTTTAAGTAGTTAGATAAAACAATCTTCTGCGGGAAAGACCCTTATTTTCATATGCTACAATTGACAAATATTAGTGTTAATAAGGAAAATCAATAGGATTTTTTGTGTGCTACTTTGTGGTGTGCTTTTAATCCTATCAAATTTTTGTATGAGTTCTAACCTTGGAGCTTGAATCATAGAGGGAATTGACTTCTCTGTTGAGCTAGGAAGAGGCTCAAGACTTGGCCACCTTAAATGCGTGTAAAATGGCATCACTTCTAAGGCAACAAGTATCTCAGTTCTTGCTTCATCATATGCATCTTCCTCACTTTCAGTTAAAGTGAGTGCTCTCTCTAGTGGATAATCCCAACCTTGTGTTTCAACTGGTGCCTGTAATGTTAGGCTTAAATCAATAGAATTACATTCATGAATGTGACTAGGGTACCTCATAGCTTCAAGAATTTGAAAAGTTCTTGTTTCTCCTAGAACAGTCATGGTATGCTTTCCGAAATGACAATCAATGATTGCACGAGTTGTGGCTAAAAATGGTCGACCAAAGATGAAAGGAAGATGATTTGGTAGAGGGCTCTCCTCCATGTCCAAAATGTAAAAATCTGCTGGTAGAACTAGGTCACCATTATGGACAATCACATCTTCCACAATTCCTTAAGGATGAGTAAGAGAACGATCCACTAGTTGAATCATCATACGAGTTGGCTTGAGATCACCTAATTGAAGTGCTTGATAAATAGAATAAGGCATTAAGTTAATCGATGCACTAATTTGGCATGGAATGGTAGCTTCTAGGATCCTTCTCCTTTGGTGGCAACTTTCTTTGCAAAACTGATGACACTTTCTCACCAAATGCCACCACAGCATTGAGTTCCACCATCATTTTATTTGTGCACAATTCCTTTATGAACTTTGAATAACTTGGAATATGCTTGATTGCTGATAAGTCACATTTTGTATACATTTATATCTTCATTATTTGGTGTCTTTGTGATTGTTTTGGATTAAACTAGTTGCATTTTACATTATTTGGTGTTAGTGTGCAGCCAAGTGTGAATTTGGATCAATAGGAAAGCAAATGAAGTAAAAACATTCCAGAAAAGATGTGAAGTGTTAAGAGATGCAATTCGGCCATATTGGGTGATTTTAAACAAGGCAAAATCATTGAAGTCACCTATGTGGTTCCAACATCAAAACATGCATTCACATGCATGTCACAACCTTGGCCGTGTGTTCCACTACTTGTCCATTTACCTTTTGCGCCAAAAACACCCATTTCCATCACTTAATTCATTCAGTCATTTTGACACCAACAATCACAACCTAGCCGTGTGTTCCCATATCATCCCATCAGATTATGCACTTCCAACATCAAAACATGCATTCACATGCATGTTCACACCTTCACATGCATGATCCACATCCATTCCGTGCATTCCATTACATTTCTGCACTTCATCTTTGCAGAAATACACATGCACTTCAATTAAATAAAACCCATGCTTGCACCTTTCCCTTTTGTTATTCACCCATTATTCCAGAAAATCACTCATTCTTTGTCCATGCCGTGGGATCCCTTCCCCTTTCCAGATTTGAACAAAGCAATTTCTGGTGGTCCAAGTCACCTTTGCAGGTTCCACTCACTTATGGCAGCAAGAGCATGTGCTTCTTTGAATACATTAACATTTCCTTGCAGATCATGTCCAGGCCGTGAGTCCACCATCTCAGAAACACAATCATTTCCATCACTTATGCTTTGCCATCTGAGTTAAACAAAGCCAAGATCCAATCTGATTGTTGGGGACAGATTCTTTTCCATAAAACAAGTCTCATTTGACACAACAAGGGTCCGCAAGTTTTCTTCTTCATTCAGGCCATTACACACACTTAAACTCTCCCATTTCACTCCATTCTAAGTCCATTTCTGTCCCAAGGGCAGAAACCATTCAAACATCACCAATCTAGTTCATCCGCACCACATTTGGAGAAGCAACACCAAGGGACTCTTCAAGGACTTCAACATCAGTTTTGCTTCAAGGGTTCATTCTTATCAATTCTATGTTCATTCATGTTTTATATTTCTATGTCAAATCTTTTGTAGACATGAATTGTAACTAAGCTTCCTCTAGGGATTCGATGTAACCTAGCAAAGTTTGCTATGTAATTAAGTTAGAATGCTCAGTTTGTCCATCTATTTCTTGTTTCATTCTCTGATTTAATGGTGACTTAGTGTGTTGATTTTAATGTTTGATCATCATTTGAATTAATCACAAAGTTGTGTAGCCAAGATTAGAACACACATCATGCATAATCTTGGTAGATATGTGAATGAATGAAGGGATTGTTTAGCACACATCCTGCCGAGTTAATCCCTTTAGTTTTATGAAAGTTTCTTGTGCATTACATACTCTTGATTATAAACCAAAGTTGCACATCACAATTAGGTTCATGATTAGAGACATTTGATCAAATCCACACATCATATGGTTGATCATGTCTAAGTGAAACAAACTCAAGAAATAGGTAGATGAATGAGTACAAACTAACTTAACAAACATGGACTTAGTTGAGCAATGGTGAAATCAAATCCCTAGTTTCATTTCCATTGATACTATCTCATTGTATTAGTTGTTGATTCATTTATTTGTGTTTACTTCGTTTTCTTATACTTTCAAGTTACAACAACAAAGCACAACAAATCTGCCTATTTAGACTAGTTGATTCAAATCTGCCTATTTAGACTAGTTAATTCATTTCATAGAGTTCTTGCAAAACAAGTAATTACATAGGTCCAATTAGTCCCTGTGGATTCGACACCCTTGCTTGTGCCATTATACTAAATATATTCTAGCATTAGGAAGGAAATATACATCAACAAAAATGGCGCCGTTGCCGGGGACTGATTTCAGTCCCTTGTAATTGCTTGTTTGCTTGTTTGCTATTTTGATTAGTGTCAAGGTTCATAACTTGTCAAATTGATAACTGGAAGTTGATTTAAGTTGCATACATTTCATGTGTGGAAAAGAATCCCTTAGCCATTCTATTATCCATTGGTTTACATCAATTTGCTTGACAATCTGTTTTCTTTATAATCTGTCCATTTAATAGCATTTCGTCCAAATACAAATCCCTCCATATTTTGTTAAGTCTTAGGCTTAGAATCTGTCTTATTTTGTGTTTTGAAGCATTTTGAGTCAAGTCCAAACCTAATTTTCGTCCAAAGTTGAGTTTAGTGTCAAAACTGCCTAGTTTGTGTTTTTAGGCAGTTTTGAGAGTTTTTAGCTTGTTTTGAGTCTTGTGAATCTGTTTTGAGTCCCTTGAGTCTTTTCAAACGTTTTTAAGTTTATCTTTGTTCTTTTCATTGTTGTTTGCTAGTTGATCTTTGTTCTTTTCATTGTTGTTTGCTTCTTGACTTTCATTCACACTTGTGTTACTTTGTTTCAGGTAGTATATGTCAAATAGACTTGTTGAGTTAGGCCAAAGAATTGAAAGGTTAAAGGGCCACACTTTGGACAACTTTGTGCCATCAAGTTCATCCTTTATCCTTGAGGAAGAGGAAAGGAATTCACCTAGTTCAACAAGTAAAGGATCTGAGCACCTTGATTGGGAAAGAGAAGAGGAGATGGCGGGCAACCAAGATGAGCTTCGAGCTTTGGAGGACTTTGCTCAACCAATCATACCAAATTCACCTTCATGCATCTTGCTGCCCACAGAAGCTAGAAACTATGATCTCAAATCTTCACATTTTCATATGTTTCCCTCATTTTATGGCTTACCTAATGAAGACCCTTTAGCTCATATTAAAGAGTTTTACAATGTTGTGAGTGGTTTACCTTTGCAGGGAGTAAGTGAAGCAAATTTGAGGATGAGAGTGTTTCCTTACACCTTGAAAGATAAGGCCAAGAGTTGGTTGATGACTCTAACACCAGGTTCCCTCACCACATGGGATGCCGTGGCTAAGAAGTTCTTGGAGAAGTTCTTTTCCACTCAAAAGACAGCCACATTAAGGGGACAAATCTTCAACTTCAAACAAGATGATGGTGAACCTTTCAATGAGTGTTGGGAGCGTTTTAAGGGCCTCTTGTTGCAATGTCCACATCATGGGTTACCTTTTCACTTACAAATGCAAATTTTCTATGATGGACTAACCCAAAATTGTCAATCAACTGTTGATAATGCAGCAGGTGGAGCATTGAAGAAAAAGAATGCTCAAGAGTCATACAACATTTATGAGATGTTGGGGTCTAATGCTCAACATAAAGATTTAAGGGGTAAGAAAGTTGGAGTCTATGAAACAAGTTCTAACCATGAGCTTTTGTTGCAGGTAGCTAACCTAGAAAGGAAGCTTGAATCCGTGCTCAATATGGTGCCAAAAACTAATGAAGTGTGTGCCATTTGCAACATACCAAGCCATCCTACTCACCAATGTCCATCTAGGGAGGCTTACCCCGAGTATGTTCAAGAACAAGTGAATCTCATGAATTCTTACAACCAAAGGCCAAGGAATGATGTGTATTCCAATACATATAACTCAAGTTGGAGAGATCATCCCAACCTTTCATGGAAGAACAACAATCAATTCCAAAATTTCCAACCAAAACCTGCCCCTACCCTTGAGGACACAGTTAAATTGTTAGCCCAAAACACTTTGCAATTCCAACATTCCACAAATAGCACTCTCCAACAACATTCAGCAGCCCTAACCAAAATGGAAACACAATTGGGGCAGATTGCAGATGCTTTGAACCAAAGAGAAGTTGGAAAGTTTCCAAGCCAACCAGTGATACTCCAAAGGAACCAAGAGCAAGCCAAAGCAATCACTACACTTAGAAGTGGTAAGGTGATTGATAATAGGGTTGGCAATGAAGTTACTAATGAATATGATTATGTGAATGCAGGTGTTACTCAAGGAGACAATGATAGACCAAATGAGGAACCAAGCCATGCTACTTCCTCACTTGAAGCACCAAATCTTCACAAGGCTGAGAAACCATACACTCCACCAATACCATTCCCTGGAAGACTTGCCAAGAGCAAGCAGGATAAGTCATTCAAAGAAATTTTTGATATACTAAGCAAAGTGAATGTTAACTTACCTTTGCTTGATGTCATTAGGAACATGCCAGCATATGGGAAGTTCTTCAAGGAATTGAACAGTTACAAAAGGAAGTATGGACCACATGAGAAGGTAGTGGTGTCTGAGAATGTGAGTGCAGTTTTGCAAAGAAAACTTCCACCAAAACTCAAGGATCCAGGAAGTTTCTCTATCAACATCACCATAGGGGACAAGAAAGTAGAGAAGGCAATGCTTGATTTGGGTGCTAGCATCAACTTAATGCCTTATTCAGTGTACCTTCAACTAGGTTTGGGAGATTTGAAAGCCACCACCATTTCATTACAACTTGCAGACAGATCTGTGAAATATCCAAGAGGTATAGTAGAAGATATTCTAGTTCAAGTTGATAAACTAATCTTGCCTGCAGATTTTGTAGTGTTGGACATGGAAGAAGCTCCTATACATGATCGAGAGTTGCCTATATTGCTTGGGAGACCTTTCATGGCCACGGCCAAGACCATCATTGATGTGCAAAATGGACTCCTCACTATGATAGTGTTAGGAGAGACAGTTCAATTCAAAGTGTTTGAATCTCTTTCTCATCCTTCTTCATCCCTTGATTGTTATGCCATTGATGTGCTTAATTCACTTGTATTCTCTAAGTTCTTGCAGGCACAATCGAATGAACCATTACAAACTGTTTTGAGTCAATCTCAAGATGAGTTTGATGAAGAAGATGCACTCATGGAAGAAGTAGCTGCCTTGGATGCATTAGCATTGTATCCTTTGAATGTGTCACCTCTTTTAGAGCCTTTAGAATCATCAATGTCACATATAATTCCTTCCACTGTTAAGGCACCAAAACTTGAACTTAAACCACTTCCACCACATCTTAAATATGCATATCTAGCTGAATTTGAAACTCTTCCAATTATCATAGCTTCTAATCTCACCCCAATTGAAGAAGATAAACTAATTAGGGTGTTAAAAGAGTTCAAATCAGTTTTTGGTTGGTCTATTGCAGATATCAAGGGAATAAGCCCTACCATGTGCATGCATAGGATTCTTTTGGAGGAAGGGGCAAAGTCAACCCGTGAGCCACAAAGAAGACTCAATCCACACATGAAAGAGGTTGTTAGGAATGAGGTGTTGAAATTGTTAGATGTGGGGATCATATATCCCATTTCTGATAGCAAATGGGTGAGTGCTATTCAAGTGGTGCCTAAGAAGGTGGGAATCACTGTGATGAGGAATGAAAACAATGAGCTGGTGCCCACAAAGCCCACTGCTAGTTGGCGTGTTTGCACCGATTACAGGAAGTTGAATTCTAGCACTAGAAAAGATTATTTTCCTATGCCTTTCATAGATCAAATGCTTGAGAGATTGGCAGGTTACTCACATTATTGTTTTCTGGATGGTTACTCAGGTTACAATCAAATTGCAATCGCTCCGGAGGATCAAGAGAAAACAACCTTTACTTGCCCCTTTGGCACATTTGCATATAGGAGAATGCCTTTTGGACTTTGCAATGCTCCAGCAACATTCCAAAGATGCATGTTGGCCATCTTTTCTGACATGGTAGAAAGATTCATTGAGGTATTTATGGATGATTTCTCAGTGTTTGGTTCCTCTTTTGATGAATGTCTTAACCATCTATCGTTAGTACTTCAAAGATGTCAGGAAACAAATTTGGTTCTCAATTGGGAAAAGTGCCAATTTATGGTGAAACAAGGAATTGTGTTGGGGCATGTAATTTCTAGCAAAGGAATGGAGGTGGACAAAGCCAAAATTGACGTCATCACCAATATGGTAGCCCCCACCACTGTGAAGGGAGTAAGAAGTTTTTTGGGTCATGCGGGTTTTTATCGTCGTTTCATTAAGAACTTTTCAATGATCACTCGTCCATTATGCAATCTGTTAGCTAAAGATGTTGTATTTCATTTTGATAAGGCTTGTATGGATGCATTCAATACTTTGAAAAGTGAACTAACCTCGGCCCCTATTATTATGGCACCAGATTGGTCGTTACCTTTTGAATTAATGTGTGATGCCTCTGACTATGCTGTTGGTGCAGTTTTAGGGCAAAGGGTGAACAAACTTCCACATGTGATCTACTATGCAAGCCGGACTCTGCATGATGCTCAACTTAACTATTCCACAACTGAAAAGGAGTTGCTTGCTGTTGTTTTTGCCTTAGAAAAGTTTAGGTCATATCTTGTGGGATCTAAAGTTATTGTGTTTTCTGATCATGCAGCCCTTAGGTACTTGATGACAAAGAAAGATGCTAAACCACGTTTGATTAGATGGATACTATTACTACAAGAGTTTGACTTGGAAATTCGAGATAAGAAGGGCAGTGATAATGTTGTGGCTGACCATTTGTCCAGACTTAATGAAAACCATGGAGTGGAGCAACCCTTGCCCCTAAATGAATCATTTCCAGATGAACAACTCCTTGTTGTTCAAGAACAAGAACCATGGTATGCTGATTTTGTTAATTATCTGGCTTGTGGTGTAATGAGAAATGACCTTTCTTTTCAGGAAAGAAAGAAGTTCCTTGCCATGGTAAAGCACTACGTTTGGGACGAACCATATTTGTTCAAATATTGCCCTGATCAAATCATTAGGAGATGTGTCCCAGAGAGTGAGCAACAAAGCATCCTAACATTTAGCCATACCTTGGCATGTGGAGGACATTTTGGTGCCAAAAAGACATCGCTAAAGGTTTTACAATCTGGTTTCTTTTGGCCCACTTTATTCAAAGATGCTTTTGACTTTTGTTCTAAGTGTGATAGGTGCCAGAAAATGGGGAACATTAGTCGAAGAAATGAAATGCCATTGAACAACATTTTGGTGGTGGAGCTCTTTGATGTTTGGGGAATAGATTTTATGGGACCATTTCCATCCTCTTTTGGCTACTTATACATATTAGTGGCAGTGGATTACGTATCCAAATGGGTTGAAGCCATTGCTACAAGAACTAATGATCATAAGGTTGTGTTGAATTTTCTTAAAGATGTGATTTTTTGTAGGTTTGGAACCCCAAGAGCTATTATTAGTGATGGTGGCAGCCATTTCTGCAACAAACCTTTTGAATCCTTGATGAAGAAGTACAACATCAACCACAAAGTGGCAACCCCATACCATCCTCAAACCTCAGGACAAGTGGAGATTAGCAACAGGGAGATCAAGAACATTCTGATGAAGACTGTGAGTCCTACAAGGAAGGATTGGTCACTAAGGTTGAATGATGCACTATGGGCATATAGAACAGCATACAAGACCCCCATTGGCATGAGTCCTTATCGCCTTGTGTTTGGGAAAGCTTGTCATTTGCCAATGGAGCTTGAACACCGTGCATATTGGGCCATCAAGAAGTTCAACTTTGATTACAAGGATGCTGGAACAGCAAGGAAGCTCCAACTTAATGAGTTGGAAGAGCTTAGAAATGAGGCATATGAGAATGCCAAAATCTACAAGGAACGGACTAAGCTCTATCATGACAAGGCCATCCTAAGGAAGGAGTTTCACCAAGGTATGAAAGTACTTTTGTATGACTCACGTTTGAGACTTTTTCCAGGTGATAGGCGCATATTCATGCGACTTAATTAGCTTGTTCTCATGCATTTATGTTGTGTTTACTTATCTATTTCAGTGTTTAAGGCCACTTTTGTGTATTTTCAGATTATAAGGCCAAAGTGTGCAAGAAGATGGAAATTGGAGTCTTTTGGAGCGAAAGAGGAATGAATGAGTTGAAGACTTGAAGAAACGACGAATTCCTACGCCAACGATGAATTCTTACCAAAACGAAGAATCCTACTCAAACAAGGCTTCCTATTTTAGGAAAGTTGACCCTAATTTTCCCGTTTTGGTAACCTTTCCTAATCTTAAACGTCCGTATTTTCTAGCCACTTTGAAGTCCTTGTAGGCGCTTTAGGACACAAAACCAAGGCCCTAGCCGCACCATTTTAATCTTCCCCCTTTAATTTCTGATTTTTCCTAAATTCTAGAAGCCTTTGAATTTATTTTAGTTAATAAAAATAAGCTAGGGATTAATTTCTGGAACAAAAACATTTTTCAAACCCTAGGTTCTACCATCTTAGCCGCATCTCCCATTGCTCCATTATTCATATTAGCCACCATAAAATAATTTCCATTTAAGCCGTGACCATCCCATTTTCTCTGATTCATATTTTTTTATTTAGCCAATGATCCCATTCATGCCATTTTATTTACTAAGCCATTAACCCTTTTCTTTTGAACCTAGCCGCAAATCCCATGGACTTTTTTTCTCCATCCGTAGCCACCATAGCCCATTATCCCATTCTTTTTTGTCTTTAAGCCGCAGCCACATTCCCATTATTCAACCATTAAGCCATTCTCCCATTCAATCAATCCGTCCACACCATCCATTCACCCTAATTTTGCTAAGCCGTGATTATTCCACTAACCCTAAATAAAATATTAAGCATCCATTCCATGACCCTAAGATCCCATTATTCTTTTCCCTAGCCGCCATCATCCCATAATTTTTTTCCTTGCAGCCGCATATTGTCCCAAAAACCTATCCCAGAATTTCCCTTCACAGCCGCAACTTTCCCCCATAATTCCACCACCTCGCCGCACCACCAATCCTCCCTAAATCCATCCCCAACCCAAAATAACATCCAAATCATCCATTTAACCTCACTACCGCAGCAAGGAGAAGAGGAAAGAGGACTTAGACGCGCAGAAATTCAAGTGGATTCATTGGGCGTTCTAGGTGTAATCCATCCTTTGTTCTTTATGTTTAAATTCAATTTTATTTTTCTTGTTGTGAACATGAGAGGCTAAATCCCCCTAGTTAGCTAGGGGGTGATTCGAAACCATGTTTATGCTTGCAATATGAATTGATTATATTTGGTTGGAATTTCATAAGTTGTGGATTCAATTTGTTTAACTGCTTGATCGATAACTTATTTATGTATGTTGATTGAGAGTGCACGCTTAATTTTCATGCATGAATATGACGCTAGAATATAAGTGAATTTCACCTAATAGTTATGAACTTATTTTCACAAGTAGTGGAGGTTGCTTATAAACAATCGCGTTAAATAAATTCTTGGCATAAGTTTCATGCAATCATAGTAACGAATGCCTCGTCAATACTTATAGTTTTCATGATGCTTAATGATTCTTGCTTGTATCTCTATTATGCAATTCATGTAGGGAACTTGTGGGGAATGCTTTGGGTTGTCGCATGCAATCATCCAATTCATTAACTTAAGGAAAACTTGACGGTTAATTTAAGCGGACCTAATTAACCCGGGGTGTTGAGTTTCATAATTTATCGAAAGACCAACTGAAAATCATTTTGTATGCAAGTGTAACATGTGTGGAGAAGAACCTTCTAGCTAGCATTCATTCCATATTTCATCACATTCATATTTAAATTCTACATTTAAATTACAATTTGTGCATTTAATTTATTTTCGTCAAAATCTCAATCCCCCTTTACCTTAGTGTCTAATTTAGTTAGAAAGTGTCTTAGTTTGTGTTTATAAGTGTTTTGTATTCTTTGAGTCTTTTGATTTGTTTTAGTATTTTATTGTTTAGTTTTACATTCTTTGAGTCTAGTTTAGTGTTTTTAACGTTTGTTTTACGTTTTTGAGTCAGTTTCCAAGTGATTTAGTAATCCCTCCTAATCCCCGGTCTAGAACGATCCCTACTTGCATCTTTACTACAATTGTCACAAGAGGGTTTTAATTTGTGTGCTTATCTAGTTCGCATCAAATTTTTGGCGCCGTTGCCGGGGATTAGCAACTTTGCTAATCCCTTGGATTGTTTAATTTCTGTTTATTTATTTATTTTGTTGAAGTTTCTGATTTTGTTTTGTTTTCCTTGTTTTAGGTACTAGTGCATGACTCGGAGTTCTCAACCAATTCGTGAGCGTATCTCGGACTTTGACAGTGACTTTGAGAGGACTTTGAGACGAAGGAAGAAGCATCACGAATCAAATCCGCTAAGCCCGGAACCTGAGCTTGACGAACAAGGCCTAGAAGAGGAAGAAGAGGCCACGGCAGGGATCTTTGAGGAGCCACAAGACATGGCCGTAGACAACCGGACACTTAAGGAACTTTCCGCTTCGGGATTGGCTAATGCAGCACCCTTGTGCATCCAAAATCCCCCACCGGCCGAAGGGAAGACCGAGGAGTTTGAGTTGAAGTCAAGCTTGCTCCATCATATTCCGAAGTACCATGGGTTGTCCATGGAGGATCCGAACAAGCACCTAAAGGAATTTGAGGTGGTGTGCTCAAGTATGACTCCCGTCAACGTTGACGGAAGTATATTGAAGATGAAGGCTTTTCCATTTTCTTTGATGGACAAAGCCAAGGATTGGTTGTACGATTTAGCTCCCGGAACCGTCACATCGTGGGAGAGCATGAAGAGGGCCTTTCTGGAGAAGTTTTTCCCAACTTCTCGAATCATCCTTTTACGAAAAAGGATAAGTGGTATACAGCAAGAAGATGGTGAGTCTTTTCCTACGTATTACGAACGTTTTAAATCTCTTGTTGCTTCTTGTCCACAGCACCAGATGAAGGAGGAGTTGCTTCTGCAATACTTCTACGAGGGGCTCCTGCCAATTGAACGACAAATGCTTGACGCATCAGCGGGTGGAGCATTGGTGGACAAGACACCCATGGCGGCCAAGGTCTTGATCGCGAACCGAGCGCTGAACGCTCAACAATATGAAGGAGTGGGACAAAGAGGACCCCCGCGGCAACAGGTTCATGAGGTAAGTTCCGCCCCTGATATTCAGTCACAGTTAGCTAATCTTACCTCCATTGTGTCTCAGATGGCCGAAGGCATGAGGATGCAAGGACCAGTTGTATGCGGGGTGTGTTCGATCCAAGGACATGCGTCGGAGAAGTGCCCACAGCTCATAGAAAATGGTGGATGGGAAAGCGCCAACGCCATTGGATTTCAAAGCCAAAATCAGTCAAGACATGATCCATACTCCAACACGTATAATCCGGGGTGGCGAGACCACCCAAATTTCAATTGGAGGGATACCCAGCAACCTCAGAACCAAGGAGGCTTTAGGCAACAACCCCCGGGGTTCTTTCCCAAAACCTACGGCCCACCCCAAAATCAAGCCCAATCCGGCCCAAGTGCCTCAGGTACGTCTCTTGACAATGATGCACTTATTAAGATACTAACTAAGTTGTCTAATGGGCAGGAAGATCAAGCGAAGGCTATGCAAAACCAAGATAAGAGGGTGGATCAACTTGAGAAACAAATTGGGCAGATTGCCGAGTTTATAGGTAAGTTTCGAGATCCCGGACAACTCCCTAGTTCCACCATTCCAAATCCGAAGGGAGGTTTCGAATCAGCTAAAGCAATCACCCTAAGAAGTGGTAAGGAAGTTGGGGTAGGTCCTACATCAAAAACAGGTCATAACGAGGATGAAAAGCTGCAACATGAAGAGGAGGAAGCAAGCAAGCCCACGGCAAGGGTACAAGCACCCTTGTCGCAACTATCAAGGGACATTAATGCACCCAACTCATCTCATTCGGCCACCAAAGGTAAGTTGGGGTCAAAATTGATTAATTCTAACTTTGTTCCACCCAATGTTCCTTTTCCTAGCAGATTTTTGCAATCCACGAAAGAAGAGGAGGAAAAAGATGTTCTAGAGACATTTAGGAAAGTTCAAGTCAACATACCCCTTTTGGATGCAATCAAGCAAATCCCGAAGTATGCGAAGTTCTTGAAAAAGCTTTGCACAACAAGGAAACGGATTCAAGAAAAAGAGGTGGTTCATGTAAGTGAGAATGTCTCTGCCATCTTGCAACGCAAACTACCTCCCAAATGCAAAGATCCAGGTAGTTTCACTATTCCTTGTGTAATTGGAAATACAAAGTTCGAACATGCCATGCTAGATTTAGGTGCCTCAATTAATGTCATGCCATATTCTGTTTATGCATCTATGAATCTAGGAGAGCTTAAAAAGGATGGTGTTATTATTCAATTAGCTGATAGATCTAATGCATACCCGAAAGGAGTTTTGGAGGATGTTTTGGTGCAGGTAGACCATTTGATTTTTCCTGCAGATTTCTATGTGCTTGACATGGAAGATTCGGCACACTCTCCATCATCACCACTCTTACTTGGACGACCTTTCATGAAAACAGCTCAAACCAAGATTGATGTGGCCAAGGGAGCAGTCACTATGGCCTTTGGTGGTGATATGATTAACTTTAAGATTCCTGAATCAATTGAGACTACTAATGATGTTCGTTCTTGTTGTGCCATTAATGTAATTGAACACATAGGGACGGAGTGTTCAACAAAGATCAAGAAGGATGTTTCTCGAACTACCACCGAGAAAGAACTTGGAGTAGAGAACAAGGAGTGCACGGCTCCAATCTTGAAAGGACCACAATTGGCCATGAGCAACCCTTGTGCATCCGTCCATTGTGCTACCACTTCTTTGCCGTACAAAGGTAAGCCACCTATTCCAAATTCGATTCCCATTTCAACTAATAGGTTGTTACCTCGTGTGGTGCAGGTACCGAATCGAATTAAACGTCGTGGGAGAATTCGTGTTGATGTAGAAAAGAAAAACACGACAATAAGAAAGGATCATTATCCCACTCCATTCAAGGACCCAAAGCATGAAGTGGTTCGTCGGACAGATTGTAGTTGCACCCCTCGATGTCGTGGGGTTCCATAAACCTTCAAGGGAGCATCGTCCGGCTGGAAGACGTTAAAGCAAGCGCTTCTTGGGAGGCAACCCATGCAATCAACAAAGGAAGAACTTGGGAATCGCTCCACACTCAGATTTGCGTCCCTAAACCCTTTCCTTTGTTGCTTACTTTATGTTTTGTGTAATGTTTTTAATTGTGTTTAAAACATTGAGGACAATGTTTAGTTTAAGTGTGGGGGGGTAACATTCTGTTTTGAGATATTTGTGCATGAAATTCGTAGGGTATTACCACCTAACATGTCTAAACTTGTTTCCCACTGTTTTTATGTGTTTTAAGCTATTTTAGAGTGTTTGAGTGTGTGTTGACTTAAAAATCCGAAAATTCCATAAAAATTTGAAAAATTGTTTTGAAAAACCCAAAAAGAGTTGTTTGTGTGTGTTTGTTTATGTCGTAGGGTACCTTCCAACGCAATGATGAGGATTTGGTTTTTAATTGCATGATGGTTAAAGAAAGTTACAAACATGGTTGGACGTTTGATATACTCTTTGGTTTATGCTTGGTTGTAGTTATAGTTTACGAATTCACATGTAATCACAAATGATAAAAATCAGTTTTTGTAACATGCTTGAAGGAAGGAACTTAAACAAACGCTACATCCCTGTGAGACTTGAGCCTAAACGTTATTTGGAGAGTTATAATCTTTGCATCATTGTTTTCTAAGTCGTTGCATGATCTCATTATTCTTTGCTTGGTTACTACTTAGAAGGCGTTTCATCACTTAGTTCCAAATGCTAGAACTCATGCCCATTTCATTTAAAGCATGTCATTGATTTGCATAACACGTATTCAAGATGAAGTTGTGTAGTGAACACCATAGCCAAATTGCCATATTTCCCTTTTCATTTGTTTGTAGGATTTAACCCCGTTGAGCCTTGTGTAGCCTACTTTCTTTGTTAACCCGCATTATCCTCACCTAGCCTAGATTAGGACCATCCTTACCCTTGTTCTTGAAGCATAGTAAGCAATGAATTCCTTTTGATTAATGTGTTGCAGGAAATAAGTGTGGGGGAAAGATTATTGATGTGAGTTTATGTGCCATAGGCACGTTTAAAAAAAAAAAAAAAAAAAAAAAAAAAAAAAAAGAAAAAAGAAGAAAGAAAAAAAAAAAAAAAAAAAATGAAAGAAAAAAAAAATTGAAAAGTATTGGTTGTTGAAGTAAGGGCCCAAAACAATGAATTAGGCCTTAAGAGTTGTTTGAATCTCCCCTATTTGTTTAAAAGTTGATTTCTGCATTCTAAGGGAATTCTAGGTCTTAATTTCATTACTTTACTTATTATTGCTTAAAGAACGTTTGTTTATCCTTACCTTCCCTTGTTAGCCAAAACCCCAAGCCCCGTTACAACCCTTGACTTCTATCTTGAGTGTTGTGCATTTCAATTGTGGAGTTTGAATTTGGTATGAGCATATGGTGTCACTGGTTCTCGCATCTAAGTAGTAGCATTCCATTCATGAGATCATATCTAAACACGTGTAATTACTCCAGAAATTGCTTTCTTTGTTATAACGTATGTGAGTACTAGTCTTTCATGTTTACATCAATCTTCTCACATATAACTAGTGTAGGGTGTGTAGTCAGAAAATCTGAGTGAAAATTGAGTGCATAACTAGTGAGGAATTGAGGGAATTCTCTAAGGCATGTTACTACATTCAAGATGTGTTTTAATTGATTAAATGCGAACTAGTGAATGGTGACTATGATTAAGTATGTGCTCGAGGGGAAAGAAGACTAAAAGCTATGTGAGTAATGATCTTTGACATGTCATGTTTCATTGGAAATCCCTGAGGCAATCGTTGGAAGGTTTAGGTTTTGTTTGTTTGTTTTGTTTCGTCTTGGTTACTTTAGTTGTTTTGTTTTGCTCGAGGACTAGCAAAAGTTAAGTGTGGGGGAATTTGATAGGCGCATATTCATGCGACTTAATTAGCTTGTTCTCATGCATTTATGTTGTGTTTACTTATCTATTTCAGTGTTTAAGGCCACTTTTGTGTATTTTCAGATTATAAGGCCAAAGTGTGCAAGAAGATGCAAATTGGAGTCTTTTGGAGCGAAAGAGGAATGAATGAGTTGAAGACTTGAAGAAACGACGAATTCCTACGCCAACGATGAATTCTTACCAAAACGAAGAATCCTACTCAAACAAGGCTTCCTATTTTAGGAAAGTTGACCCTAATTTTCCCGTTTTGGTAACCTTTCCTAATCTTAAACGTCCGTATTTTCTAGCCACTTTGAAGTCCTTGTAGGCGCTTTAGGACACAAAACCAAGGCCCTAGCCGCACCATTTTAATCTTCCCCCTTTAATTTCTGATTTTTCCTAAATTCTAGAAGCCTTTGAATTTATTTTAGTTAATAAAAATAAGCTAGGGATTAATTTCTGGAACAAAAACATTTTTCAAACCCTAGGTTCTACCATCTTAGCCGCATCTCCCATTGCTCCATTATTCATATTAGCCACCATAAAATAATTTCCATTTAAGCCGTGACCATCCCATTTTCTCTGATTCATATTTTTTTATTTAGCCAATGATCCCATTCATGCCATTTTATTTACTAAGCCATTAACCCTTTTCTTTTGAACCTAGCCGCAAATCCCATGGACTTTTTTTCTCCATCCGTAGCCACCATAGCCCATTATCCCATTCTTTTTTGTCTTTAAGCCGCAGCCACATTCCCATTATTCAACCATTAAGCCATTCTCCCATTCAATCAATCCGTCCACACCATCCATTCACCCTAATTTTGCTAAGCCGTGATTATTCCACTAACCCTAAATAAAATATTAAGCATCCATTCCATGACCCTAAGATCCCATTATTCTTTTCCCTAGCCGCCATCATCCCATAATTTTTTTCCTTGCAGCCGCATATTGTCCCAAAAACCTATCCCAGAATTTCCCTTCACAGCCGCAACTTTCCCCCATAATTCCACCACCTCGCCGCACCACCAATCCTCCCTAAATCCATCCCCAACCCAAAATAACATCCAAATCATCCATTTAACCTCACTACCGCAGCAAGGAGAAGAGGAAAGAGGACTTAGACGCGCAGAAATTCAAGTGGATTCATTGGGCGTTCTAGGTGTAATCCATCCTTTGTTCTTTATGTTTAAATTCAATTTTATTTTTCTTGTTGTGAACATGAGAGGCTAAATCCCCCTAGTTAGCTAGGGGGTGATTCGAAACCATGTTTATGCTTGCAATATGAATTGATTATATTTGGTTGGAATTTCATAAGTTGTGGATTCAATTTGTTTAACTGCTTGATCGATAACTTATTTATGTATGTTGATTGAGAGTGCACGCTTAATTTTCATGCATGAATATGACGCTAGAATATAAGTGAATTTCACCTAATAGTTATGAACTTATTTTCACAAGTAGTGGAGGTTGCTTATAAACAATCGCGTTAAATAAATTCTTGGCATAAGTTTCATGCAATCATAGTAACGAATGCCTCGTCAATACTTATAGTTTTCATGATGCTTAATGATTCTTGCTTGTATCTCTATTATGCAATTCATGTAGGGAACTTGTGGGGAATGCTTTGGGTTGTCGCATGCAATCATCCAATTCATTAACTTAAGGAAAACTTGACGGTTAATTTAAGCGGACCTAATTAACCCGGGGTGTTGAGTTTCATAATTTATCGAAAGACCAACTGAAAATCATTTTGTATGCAAGTGTAACATGTGTGGAGAAGAACCTTCTAGCTAGCATTCATTCCATATTTCATCACATTCATATTTAAATTCTACATTTAAATTACAATTTGTGCATTTAATTTATTTTCGTCAAAATCTCAATCCCCCTTTACCTTAGTGTCTAATTTAGTTAGAAAGTGTCTTAGTTTGTGTTTATAAGTGTTTTGTATTCTTTGAGTCTTTTGATTTGTTTTAGTATTTTATTGTTTAGTTTTACATTCTTTGAGTCTAGTTTAGTGTTTTTAACGTTTGTTTTACGTTTTTGAGTCAGTTTCCAAGTGATTTAGTAATCCCTCCTAATCCCCGGTCTAGAACGATCCCTACTTGCATCTTTACTACAATTGTCACAAGAGGGTTTTAATTTGTGTGCTTATCTAGTTCGCATCAAATTTTTGGCGCCGTTGCCGGGGATTAGCAACTTTGCTAATCCCTTGGATTGTTTAATTTCTGTTTATTTATTTATTTTGTTGAAGTTTCTGATTTTGTTTTGTTTTCCTTGTTTTAGGTACTAGTGCATGACTCGGAGTTCTCAACCAATTCGTGAGCGTATCTCGGACTTTGACAGTGACTTTGAGAGGACTTTGAGACGAAGGAAGAAGCATCACGAATCAAATCCGCTAAGCCCGGAACCTGAGCTTGACGAACAAGGCCTAGAAGAGGAAGAAGAGGCCACGGCAGGGATCTTTGAGGAGCCACAAGACATGGCCGTAGACAACCGGACACTTAAGGAACTTTCCGCTTCGGGATTGGCTAATGCAGCACCCTTGTGCATCCAAAATCCCCCACCGGCCGAAGGGAAGACCGAGGAGTTTGAGTTGAAGTCAAGCTTGCTCCATCATATTCCGAAGTACCATGGGTTGTCCATGGAGGATCCGAACAAGCACCTAAAGGAATTTGAGGTGGTGTGCTCAAGTATGACTCCCGTCAACGTTGACGGAAGTATATTGAAGATGAAGGCTTTTCCATTTTCTTTGATGGACAAAGCCAAGGATTGGTTGTACGATTTAGCTCCCGGAACCGTCACATCGTGGGAGAGCATGAAGAGGGCCTTTCTGGAGAAGTTTTTCCCAACTTCTCGAATCATCCTTTTACGAAAAAGGATAAGTGGTATACAGCAAGAAGATGGTGAGTCTTTTCCTACGTATTACGAACGTTTTAAATCTCTTGTTGCTTCTTGTCCACAGCACCAGATGAAGGAGGAGTTGCTTCTGCAATACTTCTACGAGGGGCTCCTGCCAATTGAACGACAAATGCTTGACGCATCAGCGGGTGGAGCATTGGTGGACAAGACACCCATGGCGGCCAAGGTCTTGATCGCGAACCGAGCGCTGAACGCTCAACAATATGAAGGAGTGGGACAAAGAGGACCCCCGCGGCAACAGGTTCATGAGGTAAGTTCCGCCCCTGATATTCAGTCACAGTTAGCTAATCTTACCTCCATTGTGTCTCAGATGGCCGAAGGCATGAGGATGCAAGGACCAGTTGTATGCGGGGTGTGTTCGATCCAAGGACATGCGTCGGAGAAGTGCCCACAGCTCATAGAAAATGGTGGATGGGAAAGCGCCAACGCCATTGGATTTCAAAGCCAAAATCAGTCAAGACATGATCCATACTCCAACACGTATAATCCGAGGTGGCGAGACCACCCAAATTTCAATTGGAGGGATACCCAGCAACCTCAGAACCAAGGAGGCTTTAGGCAACAACCCCCGGGGTTCTTTCCCAAAACCTACGGCCCACCCCAAAATCAAGCCCAATCCGGCCCAAGTGCCTCAGGTACGTCTCTTGACAATGATGCACTTATTAAGATACTAACTAAGTTGTCTAATGGGCAGGAAGATCAAGCGAAGGCTATGCAAAACCAAGATAAGAGGGTGGATCAACTTGAGAAACAAATTGGGCAGATTGCCGAGTTTATAGGTAAGTTTCGAGATCCCGGACAACTCCCTAGTTCCACCATTCCAAATCCGAAGGGAGGTTTCGAATCAGCTAAAGCAATCACCCTAAGAAGTGGTAAGGAAGTTGGGGTAGGTCCTACATCAAAAACAGGTCATAACGAGGATGAAAAGCTGCAACATGAAGAGGAGGAAGCAAGCAAGCCCACGGCAAGGGTACAAGCACCCTTGTCGCAACTATCAAGGGACATTAATGCACCCAACTCATCTCATTCGGCCACCAAAGGTAAGTTGGGGTCAAAATTGATTAATTCTAACTTTGTTCCACCCAATGTTCCTTTTCCTAGCAGATTTTTGCAATCCACGAAAGAAGAGGAGGAAAAAGATGTTCTAGAGACATTTAGGAAAGTTCAAGTCAACATACCCCTTTTGGATGCAATCAAGCAAATCCCGAAGTATGCGAAGTTCTTGAAAAAGCTTTGCACAACAAGGAAACGGATTCAAGAAAAAGAGGTGGTTCATGTAAGTGAGAATGTCTCTGCCATCTTGCAACGCAAACTACCTCCCAAATGCAAAGATCCAGGTAGTTTCACTATTCCTTGTGTAATTGGAAATACAAAGTTCGAACATGCCATGCTAGATTTAGGTGCCTCAATTAATGTCATGCCATATTCTGTTTATGCATCTATGAATCTAGGAGAGCTTAAAAAGGATGGTGTTATTATTCAATTAGCTGATAGATCTAATGCATACCCGAAAGGAGTTTTGGAGGATGTTTTGGTGCAGGTAGACCATTTGATTTTTCCTGCAGATTTCTATGTGCTTGACATGGAAGATTCGGCACACTCTCCATCATCACCACTCTTACTTGGACGACCTTTCATGAAAACAGCTCAAACCAAGATTGATGTGGCCAAGGGAGCAGTCACTATGGCCTTTGGTGGTGATATGATTAACTTTAAGATTCCTGAATCAATTGAGACTACTAATGATGTTCGTTCTTGTTGTGCCATTAATGTAATTGAACACATAGGGACGGAGTGTTCAACAAAGATCAAGAAGGATGTTTCTCGAACTACCACCGAGAAAGAACTTGGAGTAGAGAACAAGGAGTGCACGGCTCCAATCTTGAAAGGACCACAATTGGCCATGAGCAACCCTTGTGCATCCGTCCATTGTGCTACCACTTCTTTGCCGTACAAAGGTAAGCCACCTATTCCAAATTCGATTCCCATTTCAACTAATAGGTTGTTACCTCGTGTGGTGCAGGTACCGAATCGAATTAAACGTCGTGGGAGAATTCGTGTTGATGTAGAAAAGAAAAACACGACAATAAGAAAGGATCATTATCCCACTCCATTCAAGGACCCAAAGCATGAAGTGGTTCGTCGGACAGATTGTAGTTGCACCCCTCGATGTCGTGGGGTTCCATAAACCTTCAAGGGAGCATCGTCCGGCTGGAAGACGTTAAAGCAAGCGCTTCTTGGGAGGCAACCCATGCAATCAACAAAGGAAGAACTTGGGAATCGCTCCACACTCAGATTTGCGTCCCTAAACCCTTTCCTTTGTTGCTTACTTTATGTTTTGTGTAATGTTTTTAATTGTGTTTAAAACATTGAGGACAATGTTTAGTTTAAGTGTGGGGGGGTAACATTCTGTTTTGAGATATTTGTGCATGAAATTCGTAGGGTATTACCACCTAACATGTCTAAACTTGTTTCCCACTGTTTTTATGTGTTTTAAGCTATTTTAGAGTGTTTGAGTGTGTGTTGACTTAAAAATCCGAAAATTCCATAAAAATTTGAAAAATTGTTTTGAAAAACCCAAAAAGAGTTGTTTGTGTGTGTTTGTTTATGTCGTAGGGTACCTTCCAACGCAATGATGAGGATTTGGTTTTTAATTGCATGATGGTTAAAGAAAGTTACAAACATGGTTGGACGTTTGATATACTCTTTGGTTTATGCTTGGTTGTAGTTATAGTTTACGAATTCACATGTAATCACAAATGATAAAAATCAGTTTTTGTAACATGCTTGAAGGAAGGAACTTAAACAAACGCTACATCCCTGTGAGACTTGAGCCTAAACGTTATTTGGAGAGTTATAATCTTTGCATCATTGTTTTCTAAGTCGTTGCATGATCTCATTATTCTTTGCTTGGTTACTACTTAGAAGGCGTTTCATCACTTAGTTCCAAATGCTAGAACTCATGCCCATTTCATTTAAAGCATGTCATTGATTTGCATAACACGTATTCAAGATGAAGTTGTGTAGTGAACACCATAGCCAAATTGCCATATTTCCCTTTTCATTTGTTTGTAGGATTTAACCCCGTTGAGCCTTGTGTAGCCTACTTTCTTTGTTAACCCGCATTATCCTCACCTAGCCTAGATTAGGACCATCCTTACCCTTGTTCTTGAAGCATAGTAAGCAATGAATTCCTTTTGATTAATGTGTTGCAGGAAATAAGTGTGGGGGAAAGATTATTGATGAGAGATTATGTGCCATAGGCACGTTTAAAAAAAAAAAAAAAAAAAAAAAAAAAAAAAAGAGAAAAGAAGAAAGAAAGAAAAAAAAAAAAAAAAATGAAAGAAA
Organism: Pyrus x bretschneideri; assembly: GCF_019419815.1. Classification (NCBI taxonomy): domain Eukaryota; kingdom Viridiplantae; phylum Streptophyta; class Magnoliopsida; order Rosales; family Rosaceae; genus Pyrus; species Pyrus x bretschneideri. The sequence goes on from NW_025999841.1 coordinate 481,906, forward strand.
AAAAAAATTGAAAAGTATTGGTTGTTGAAGTAAGGGCCCAAAACAATGAATTAGGCCTTAAGAGTTGTTTGAATCTCCCCTATTTGTTTAAAAGTTGATTTCTGCATTCTAAGGGAATTCTAGGTCTTAATTTCATTACTTTACTTATTATTGCTTAAAGAACGTTTGTTTATCCTTACCTTCCCTTGTTAGCCAAAACCCCAAGCCCCGTTACAACCCTTGACTTCTATCTTGAGTGTTGTGCATTTCAATTGTGGAGTTTGAATTTGGTATGAGCATATGGTGTCACTGGTTCTCGCATCTAAGTAGTAGCATTCCATTCATGAGATCATATCTAAACACGTGTAATTACTCCAGAAATTGCTTTCTTTGTTATAACGTATGTGAGTACTAGTCTTTCATGTTTACATCAATCTTCTCACATATAACTAGTGTAGGGTGTGTAGTCAGAAAATCTGAGTGAAAATTGAGTGCATAACTAGTGAGGAATTGAGGGAATTCTCTAAGGCATGTTACTACATTCAAGATGTGTTTTAATTGATTAAATGCGAACTAGTGAATGGTGACTATGATTAAGTATGTGCTCGAGGGGAAAGAAGACTAAAAGCTATGTGAGTAATGATCTTTGACATGTCATGTTTCATTGGAAATCCCTGAGGCAATCGTTGGAAGGTTTAGGTTTTGTTTGTTTGTTTTGTTTCGTCTTGGTTACTTTAGTTGTTTTGTTTTGCTCGAGGACTAGCAAAAGTTAAGTGTGGGGGAATTTGATAGGCGCATATTCATGCGACTTAATTAGCTTGTTCTCATGCATTTATGTTGTGTTTACTTATCTATTTCAGTGTTTAAGGCCACTTTTGTGTATTTTCAGATTATAAGGCCAAAGTGTGCAAGAAGATGCAAATTGGAGTCTTTTGGAGCGAAAGAGGAATGAATGAGTTGAAGACTTGAAGAAACGACGAATTCCTACGCCAACGATGAATTCTTACCAAAACGAAGAATCCTACTCAAACAAGGCTTCCTATTTTAGGAAAGTTGACCCTAATTTTCCCGTTTTGGTAACCTTTCCTAATCTTAAACGTCCGTATTTTCTAGCCACTTTGAAGTCCTTGTAGGCGCTTTAGGACACAAAACCAAGGCCCTAGCCGCACCATTTTAATCTTCCCCCTTTAATTTCTGATTTTTCCTAAATTCTAGAAGCCTTTGAATTTATTTTAGTTAATAAAAATAAGCTAGGGATTAATTTCTGGAACAAAAACATTTTTCAAACCCTAGGTTCTACCATCTTAGCCGCATCTCCCATTGCTCCATTATTCATATTAGCCACCATAAAATAATTTCCATTTAAGCCGTGACCATCCCATTTTCTCTGATTCATATTTTTTTATTTAGCCAATGATCCCATTCATGCCATTTTATTTACTAAGCCATTAACCCTTTTCTTTTGAACCTAGCCGCAAATCCCATGGACTTTTTTTCTCCATCCGTAGCCACCATAGCCCATTATCCCATTCTTTTTTGTCTTTAAGCCGCAGCCACATTCCCATTATTCAACCATTAAGCCATTCTCCCATTCAATCAATCCGTCCACACCATCCATTCACCCTAATTTTGCTAAGCCGTGATTATTCCACTAACCCTAAATAAAATATTAAGCATCCATTCCATGACCCTAAGATCCCATTATTCTTTTCCCTAGCCGCCATCATCCCATAATTTTTTTCCTTGCAGCCGCATATTGTCCCAAAAACCTATCCCAGAATTTCCCTTCACAGCCGCAACTTTCCCCCATAATTCCACCACCTCGCCGCACCACCAATCCTCCCTAAATCCATCCCCAACCCAAAATAACATCCAAATCATCCATTTAACCTCACTACCGCAGCAAGGAGAAGAGGAAAGAGGACTTAGACGCGCAGAAATTCAAGTGGATTCATTGGGCGTTCTAGGTGTAATCCATCCTTTGTTCTTTATGTTTAAATTCAATTTTATTTTTCTTGTTGTGAACATGAGAGGCTAAATCCCCCTAGTTAGCTAGGGGGTGATTCGAAACCATGTTTATGCTTGCAATATGAATTGATTATATTTGGTTGGAATTTCATAAGTTGTGGATTCAATTTGTTTAACTGCTTGATCGATAACTTATTTATGTATGTTGATTGAGAGTGCACGCTTAATTTTCATGCATGAATATGACGCTAGAATATAAGTGAATTTCACCTAATAGTTATGAACTTATTTTCACAAGTAGTGGAGGTTGCTTATAAACAATCGCGTTAAATAAATTCTTGGCATAAGTTTCATGCAATCATAGTAACGAATGCCTCGTCAATACTTATAGTTTTCATGATGCTTAATGATTCTTGCTTGTATCTCTATTATGCAATTCATGTAGGGAACTTGTGGGGAATGCTTTGGGTTGTCGCATGCAATCATCCAATTCATTAACTTAAGGAAAACTTGACGGTTAATTTAAGCGGACCTAATTAACCCGGGGTGTTGAGTTTCATAATTTATCGAAAGACCAACTAAAAATCATTTTGTATGCAAGTGTAACATGTGTGGAGAAGAACCTTCTAGCTAGCATTCATTCCATATTTCATCACATTCATATTTAAATTCTACATTTAAATTACAATTTGTGCATTTAATTTATTTTCGTCAAAATCTCAATCCCCCTTTACCTTAGTGTCTAATTTAGTTAGAAAGTGTCTTAGTTTGTGTTTATAAGTGTTTTGTATTCTTTGAGTCTTTTGATTTGTTTTAGTATTTTATTGTTTAGTTTTACATTCTTTGAGTCTAGTTTAGTGTTTTTAACGTTTGTTTTACGTTTTTGAGTCAGTTTCCAAGTGATTTAGTAATCCCTCCTAATCCCCGGTCTAGAACGATCCCTACTTGCATCTTTACTACAATTGTCACAAGAGGGTTTTAATTTGTGTGCTTACTTAGTAGACAGCATCACCAGGAAAACTGAAGTCTAGGTGGGTGGGACCATTCAAAGTGTTGCAAACATTTCCCCATGGAGCTGTGGAGATAGAGAACATGAAGAATGGCACCTCTTTTAAAGTCAATGGGCAGCGATTGAAACCATATTTGGAGAAAGTAGAGGAGGAGCCAGTGTATCAAGTTGTAGATTTTCTTGAGTTTACAACACCATGAACAAGCTACCATGTCTTGCCTAGACATTAAATAAAGCGCTTGCTAGGAGGCAACCTAGTGTGGTTTGTGTTCTTTCTTTATGTTGTGTTTATATTGTTACCATTCCATATTCTTTGCCTACTTGCATTGCATACAAATTTTAAACATCGAGGACAATGTTTAGATTAGGTTTGGGGGTGTGGGATGGAAAGTTTGTGTGTTGTGTTGTTTTAGGTGTTTGTTTTAGTTAAGTGTGTTTTGCTTTTATTTTGTTCAATTTGTGTGGGTTTGTTTTAGTTAAGTGTGCTTTGCTTACTAATAGGAATGTATATGAGGGTTATGTTTGAAAATAAACGATTAGGTTGCTATGAAAAAGTGTTGCATCTTGTTGTCTTGTATAAAGCTTTAACTCTTGGAATTATGATGATAGAGGTACCATACTTAAATTCTGGAAGAAGAATAGTGGAGACTACCCTAGTGAGTTATTTTGAGCCTAATTGCTTCTTTGAGAGGGTTTAAAGTATTTCTACTCCTATATTTTTTTCTTTCAATTTCACTCTAAATGATCTCATTACTTCTATTTTGTTTGGATACTAAGAATCATTCTCCTTTGCAGATACCATGTGTTTAGTGTCATTCATGAATGAACTCAATGAGATGATGTTAGGCTATGCATGTTTAACTACTAAAAGGCTTAAATCCTACCCAGTTGTGTGCTCCATTCACCCTTGTTGCAGCCAAACACTTTAGCCTAATTCTTTCATCACCCACACCATAATCTACCCATTCTAGCCCATTACAAGCCATACCTTATAGTTTGGGGAAATACCAATGTGATGAAGACTAAGGGCAGATTGAGTTATAAAGCAAGATTGTGGCGTGTACCGAGGGCACCTATGTTGAAAATGTTTCTAAAAAAAAAAAAAAAAAAAGAGGATCAAAGTGGATACAAATTCCAAATCGCCTAATTATAAAGCATAGGGCCTGGACGCCAAAAACAAAAGAAGACAAATGCCAGTGAAGAGCCTCAAAGACACCTTGGTATGCCCCAAACTCTAGCATTTCATATCAAGTCTTTCATAACCTATACCCTAAGCCTTGCAGTACAACCTTGAGAAAGACCTAGCTGATCATTGAGGATGTATTCATGGGTGATGGTAAGTGTGTGTGTTATCTATATTCTTAGCATTTGATTCATTTCATGAGATCTACTCAGAAACTGTGCTTTCATTTCAGATTTCATATGTGAGAATTTTGATTTCCTTTACATAATTTCACTCATATATGTTGTTGAGAGACTAAACCTTAAGATCTGAGTGAAAACTTGAGTGGAAGCTGTGAGGAGTAGAGTTGAGGCGAATTCTATCTTAAGCATTTGGGTATGGTGACCTTGAAGTTGTAAGACATTGAGAAATATCTTTATACGTTACAATTGATACGATTCTTTGAAGTGGCAAACTTTTGAGTTGAATGAATGACAAAACCTTCATTGGTTCTTATTAGTTTGTTTAAAGCATGTATTAGCCAAATTGTTTGCAGTGTTTGTAGATGTTTGTGGGTGTCATCACTGTAAACCCTCAGGAGACACAACTCCTCCAACTAGGGACACCTAGGGGTTCAAAGGCTTGTTGCACATGCTCAGTGCAATCGTTTAGCCAGCGAAAGTGGTTTAGTTATATGTTTGTGTTTTGTGTGTTTTAGTTTTAAGTTTGCTCGAGGACTAGCAAAAATCAGGTTTGGGGGTATTTGATAAGTCACATTTTGTATACATTTATATCTTCATTATTTGGTGTCTTTGTGATTGTTTTGGATTAAACTAGTTGCATTTTACATTATTTGGTGTTAGTGTGCAGCCAAGTGTGAATTTGGATCAATAGGAAAGCAAATGAAGTAAAAACATTCCAGAAAAGATGTGAAGTGTTAAGAGATGCAATTCGGCCATATTGGGTGATTTTAAACAAGGCAAAATCATTGAAGTCACCTAAGTGGTTCCAACATCAAAACATGCATTCACATGCATGTCACAACCTTGGCCGTGTGTTCCACTACTTGTCCATTTACCTTTTGCGCCAAAAACACCCATTTCCATCACTTAATTCATTCAGTCATTTTGACACCAACAATCACAACCTAGCCGTGTGTTCCCATATCATCCCATCAGATTATGCACTTCCAACATCAAAACATGCATTCACATGCATGTTCACACCTTCACATGCATGATCCACATCCATTCCGTGCATTCCATTACATTTCTGCACTTCATCTTTGCAGAAATACACATGCACTTCAATTAAATAAAACCCATGCTTGCACCTTTCCCTTTTGTTATTCACCCATTATTCCAGAAAATCACTCATTCTTTGTCCATGCCGTAGGATCCCTTCCCCTTTCTAGATTTGAACAAAGCAATTTCTGGTGGTCCAAGTCACCTTTGCAGGTTCCACTCACTTATGGCAGCAAGAGCATGTGCTTCTTTGAATACATTAACATTTCCTTGCAGATCATGTCCAGGCCGTGAGTCCACCATCTCAGAAACACAATCATTTCCATCACTTATGCTCTGCCATCTGAGTTAAACAAAGCCAAGATCCAATCTGATTGTTGGGGACAGATTCTTTTCCATAAAACAAGTCTCATTTGACACAACAAGGGTCCGCAAGTTTTCTTCTTCATTCAGGCCATTACACACACTTAAGCTCTCCCATTTCACTCCATTCTAAGTCCATTTCTGTCCCAAGGGCAGAAACCATTCAAACATCACCAATCTAGTTCATCCGCACCACATTTGGAGAAGCAACACCAAGGGACTCTTCAAGGACTTCAACATCAGTTTTGCTTCAAGGGTTCATTCTTATCAATTCTATGTTCATTCATGTTTTATAGTTCTATGTCAAATCTTTTGTAGACATGAATTGTAACTAAGCTTCCTCTAGGGATTCGATGTAACCTAGCAAAGTTTGCTATGTAATTAAGTTAGAATGCTCAGTTTGTCCATCTATTTCTTGTTTCATTCTCTGATTTAATGGTGACTTAGTGTGTTGATTTTAATGTTTGATCATCATTTGAATTAATCACAAAGTTGTGTAGCCAAGATTAGAACACACATCATGCATAATCTTGGTAGATATGTGAATGAATGAAGGGATTGTTTAGCACACATCCTGCCGAGTTAATCCCTTTAGTTTTATGAAAGTTTCTTGTGCATTACATACTCTTGATTATAAACCAAAGTTGCACATCACAATTAGGTTCATGATTAGAGACATTTGATCAAATCCACACATCATATGGTTGATCATGTCCAAGTGAAACAAACTCAAGAAATAGGTAGATGAATGAGTACAAACTAACTTAACAAACATGGACTTAGTTGAGCAATGGTGAAATCAAATCCCTAGTTTCATTTCCATTGATACTATCTCATTGTATTAGTTGTTGATTCATTTATTTGTGTTTACTTCGTTTTCTTATACTTTCAAGTTACAACAACAAAGCACAACAAATCTGCCTATTTAGACTAGTTGATTCAAATCTGCCTATTTAGACTAGTTAATTCATTTCATAGAGTTCTTGCAAAACAAGTAATTACGTAGGTCCAATTAGTCCCTGTGGATTCGACACCCTTGCTTGTGCCATTATACTAAATATATTCTAGCATTAGGAAGGAAATATACATCAACAATTGCCCTGAAAAAGGGAATTGCAATTTCTAGATTCTTGATTATCTCTAGAAACTCTTTCTCGAGTTACTCCTTCTTTGAATTGACAAACCTGCAGGGGTAAGGCATAGGTGGAGTATATCCTTCCACCTTAGGATTAGAATTGAACTCACCAGGTTTAGATTTTACCTTTGGAACATTCAACTTGGCTGGAATGGTGCTCTCGTCATGAAGAGTTGATTTAGACTCCTTGTGATGTTGCTGGTAGTCTTCTTCTTCCTCTTGTTGGACAACCACAAGTTCATCAATTTGTTGAGGCTCCTTGGTGCTTTTAGGCTCCTTGGTGCTTTTAAGCTCCTTTCCACTCCTCAAAGTGATCGCATTCACCTGTGCATTGTTCAAATCTTTTGGATTTACAACAACTTGACTAGGAAGCTTACCTGGTTCTCTTTGGTTTATGACTTTTGCAATCTGTCCAACCTAAGTTTCTAAGTTTGCAATTGAATGATCAGTCTTGTTGATGAAAGCTTGGGTTGAAACCTTGAGGTCTTGAGTGCTTTGATCTAAAGAACTCACTTGTCCAGTCAATGTACTCATGATGTCTTCAAGAGGCTTGCTTGGTGTAGCTTAGGGAGGTGGTAAATTTTACACATTGTTGTTGTTTCCCCATTTGAAATTAGGATGATTCCTCCATCCTGGGTTGTAAGTCAGAGCAAATGGATCATTTCTAGGTCTCTGATTTTCTTGAAATCCTCCTACCATGTTTGCTTCTTCATGAAACCCTTGCACTTGAGGACATGCCTCAGATGAATGTCCCTGCATGGAACACACTTGACAAACAGCCACAACTTGCTTTTGGGATACAAGTTGCTTAACAAGGTTAGTTAATTCAGAAATTTGAGAATTATCATTAGAAGTACTAACCTCATAAACCTTCTTGGTTTGTCGATTTTTGAAACTAAATTGCTTCGTATTTGAAGCAATGTCCTCAAACATGGTCTTGGCTTGATCAGCCATCTTGTTCATCAAACTACTAGTAATAGCATCCACCATCTTACGATCAGAATCAAGCAATCCTTCATAGAAATATTGCATGAACAACTATTGTTCCAAGTTGTGATGAGGGCAAGAATGCAACAGAGTTTTGAAACGGTCCCAATACTCATGGAACAACTATTCATCATTTTGCACAATTAACATGATTTTGTGCCAAAGCTTGTTAGTGCGTTGAGCTGGGAAAAATTATTGTTGAAACTTTGAAGCTAGCACATCCCAAGTTTCAATGGATCCAGATGGAATAGTGTGAAGCCATGCCTTACCTTTCTCCCTTAATGAAAAGGGAAAGAGCCTAAGACGTATCTCTTGAGGGGTCATGCCTTGGATCTTAATGGTATTACACACCTCTACAAACTCGTTGATATGCAAATGGGGATCCTCACTTGCCAAACCATTAAATTTAGGTAAAAGATGAATCATACCTGATTTGAGTTCGAAGTTCTCCATGGTGGTATCAGGATAATGAATGCATGAAGATTCCTCACTGATCTTGGGAATCGCATACTTCTTCAAAGCACGATTAGCCTCGTTATCATTGTTGTAGTTGTTGTTTGCCATAGCCATCTCGTCTTCTTCTAATTTAGCCTTAAGTGAGGATGAGGCTGACTTAGGTGTATGTGATTCTGAGTGGTAAGGAGAACTTGGCAAAGATTGAGTTTTGAGAATCCTCACAAGTTTGAGTGTACACCTTTTACCCGAACTTGGCTGAACCACCCTTTGTAGCTGCTCCAAATCAATGGGCTGCTTGAATGGATTGAAAAACATACAACTAAAAACAAAATAAATTAAGTTAGTATGCAAAACTAAAAGGAATTACAAAGTTGTTTAAACGCAGTTCTGGCAACGGCTCCATTTTGTTGAAGTTCCTTTCGAGTGCAAATATAAGGATAGTATAGCGGCACAAGTAGGGATGTCGAACCACAGGGACCGAGAAACAACTTAGTAAAACCCTTGACCCTTACAAATTAGCATTAGTTAAAGACTCATATGACTTAAAATGGGGGTTTGATTAATTTTGGAAAAGAAATAAAGACAGAAAGAAAAAGGAAAAATTAGAACTATCTAAAAGTAAACCTAAGACATGGAATAGGTTAGAAACGTTTTTAGGACATAAATCTGACTTGAAATGAATACATGCCTTCCCCTAAACATTCCTGAATCAGTGATATGATCTTTTAACTTATCCCTTTCAAATGCACAACCAAGATGTTCACATATCTAGCATGGCATATAACTAGATTGTATGAATCCTCTCTTACTTTGCATGTTAGATGCATGGCATATACATAAAACTTGTATTTGTAGGTGCAACCTAGCATGGCATATACTCAGATTTAGCACCTAGAAACTCATTAAGAACGAAGAGGATTATGAACATCACATGAACCTTAGAACATGACATTTATCCTAGAACTTCGTGGAATCAATTTACATGATTAGTTATGAACCTAACCACATGTTCCTAATGAATGAAAGAAGATATGGGAGTCGTCCTTGTCATTCTCAATAGAAAGCAAACATAAACAAGGTAGCTAAGCTTGAAAATATGTGCTTGAAATGATTGAAACAGAAAATTGATTCTAGCTTGCAAATGAAATTGATACACTAAATCTGCATCACAACATTAATTCAATCATGTCTAGGGCTTCAAAGCAGCTCTAAGTATCCATAAACTAAATTAAAAACATAACTAAATATATAAAAAATTAGGAAAACAAGAACCTAGAAACTGCTTAAGGCTGAAGACTCTTGCTCTCTCCAGATTCTCCTCTTTTCTTTTTTTTCCTCATGTAGCGTATTTGTCTCCTATTAAATGGCTTAGGACTTATCTAACATCTGACACATTTACATCCTTAAATTGACTCTCATTTATAACTCATAACAACCAGCTTTTAGTATTGAAGTAACTGAAAACTAGCTGTTATTAGAATTTGTAACTGAAAAGATCCTCTTTATTCTATTATAACTTCTTGTTGAAACCTCCAAATCACAAGTTGGAAAAGCCATTAGAAAGAAGACTTCCACGACTTTCCAACCATATATGGCCCATTTTCTAATTCGTTATGAGCACTTAAGGGCAAAGCTCGCAAGTTGGTTGTTCTGCAAGGACCTTTTATGGAGGATCTTGGGCCACTTGTTACAATATTCAAAATAAGATGATTTCTTTAAGTCCTTACTTTCATTCTGAAATACAGTGCAAACAACAAAATACCTTGTGATGCATAGAGATTTTAAGTCAAAAACCTAAGTAAAAGAGGGCATATAAATATAACTTTATGCACTCAACAAAAGGGCATGTACATATAAGGTCAGGGACCAACCCTCACCTCGCTAATGTGGGATGCTACAATCCACCCCTCCTTAGGGAGACCAACGTCCTCGTCGGCGCATCCGAACGGACGGTGAGTCTGGCTTTGATACCAAATTGTCACATCCTGACTCCGCCGTAGCACGATATTGTCTGCTTTGGGCCACGCCTTCACTAATTTGTTCTTGGGTAAGAGAATCTCACTACCCAAAACGTGTCATGCTAGGAAGAGAAAGGCATGTACATATAAGGCCAGGGACCAACCCTTACCTAGCTGATGTGGGATACTACAGGAGACATATATTTGCTAGTCATGTTTGGAAGTGACTTTAGAATGTCTGAAATTTGCTTTTGGTGAAAGTGTTTTGGGTTCCAAAAGCACTACAAGTGCATTTTGGAAGAAGCTTATTAATGCGCTTTTTGTATGAGTAGTTCAAAAACTCAGGATTAGTCAGAAGCTATAAGACCTACGCGTTAGCCAACTACGCCACCACCCCTAGGATGTTAGTTGTCCACCTCTTATTTTTATAACTTACTTAGAAAACTATATTAACTTTAAATTACGCTTTGTATGCTTTAAATTTAGGGAACTTTAACGAAAAACCACATTTTTACACTAAAAAGTCAATCTTGGTACTATTCACTTTACCCTTTATTTTGTTTTTATCGTTAAAACTTAAAGTTTTCAAGCCATTTTCATTATTTTCCTTTAAATTTAATCACGTCAATCACCTTGTCATAGATTTTAACGAATGAGGATTCTCTTCGGATCCTCTTTATGATGATTCTAGGGATCCTCAAGTCATGCAGTCATAAATTATTTTAAATTAAATATGAATAGTAATTGACGAGAACTGGTCGCACAATATACAATGAAAGGACACGATTTGAGGATCCCCAATATCCTCTTGGATTTTAATGTGATTGGTGATGTGAGCTGTTTTGGGGGAGATTTTCAGTGTGTCCGGAAGACTATGTGATACATCATGTGTCATTGTATAAGTGGTAAGATATTTGTATTATAAATTACTAATTTTGTTTTCCATTTGAAATATATATATATATATATATATGACACACCCCGACCGAGATCAGGGCGTGCTGGCCATCACGCGGAGGTGACGTAACCATGTGCACAGTGCGGAAGCTAATAAAATAGTAATAGAAGAAGTACGAATAAATAAAAACTAGCATACATAAGGTAATAGTAATAAGTGCTAGCGTAAGTGAGACACCAGTTCAGAGCATAAAGTCTAAAGCAGTCCAACTAAAATGACGCAACAACAGTACACCCGAAGGTGGCCCTACGCTGGTGATCGTCTGTCAGATATGCCGGGAAAGCCCTCTGGGAAACCACCAAACCTGCTAGATAGCTAGAACCTGGAGGGGCGCAAAACAAAAGCGTGAGTGGGCAAAAACAAAGCTTTTCGAAACCCATTTAAAAAATAAGTTCTAACCCCTCGCCGTAAAACCTGTATACTTCCCAGAAAATAAACATATGAACATATATATATAACTATATCAATCATGCTTAAGAATATGCCATGTCGGAACCTCAGAATGAAATGCAAGTGCTCAGGTAGAAATCATATCAATAACATATAGTCTGGCAGCCGAAGTCACCTAACGTGACCTGTACGGCTGCATCTAGAGCTCAAATCTCAATCTCAATAACTAAACCTGCCCACGAGTCGGAACCACCTAAAGTGGTCTGTACGACAGGCCTGGGTGTAATACATATAAACGCTCTAGTGCTATGATCACGTGAAGGCTGTGCGAATAATCGTGGGTCACCTACGAGTCGGAACCACATAAAGTGGTCTGTACGACAGGACTGTGCACCTAACTTGGATCCAAGCTGAGCGTGTGGTGCGGGAGGTGAACAACACGTGAAGGACTGTGCCCTACTCTGGGCGGGAGCACTAACACCGGGGGTGCAGGTTATGAGCTCTCTAAGCATCTCGAATCACTACTGAATGTAAACATAAATAACACTTACCTATGCGTCCGCAGCACCCAATATGCATATATATATATATATATATATATATATATATATACCACTAATAATGCAACTAACGATGCATAAATAACGATGATCTAATGCATGGCATATGGCAAATGACAATTCAAATCAATTTCTGGGAAAATATAAGTATATAGGTATATACGGAAAACCAAAAGCCCACTCACTGGTAAGTGGAAGGGTCGTAACCCCCCTGCCTCGAGTGACCACGCTCGTCCTCGGGATATGTCTCACCTATATGCGAAATAACTATAAAAACGTTAATTTTAAAGCACATAACCAAACTTTAGAAATTACTTCTCATACATTGCTTAAATAGGGTGTATGAATACACCAACGTGATCTACTCAACCTCAGGAACATCCCTATATTTTTAAAATAATTTTTCACCGCCGCACGCGCCCCCATGCGCCGGCCAAGGCACGGCCACAAGCGCCGGCCACGCGCAGGCACGTACCTGGCACGCTGACGGCGTCAACTGACGCCTTAGGGAATATTCCGTCAGATTTAACAGATTCTGTCAACGGCGTCAAGAATATTCCGTCAGACTTGACGAAATATTCCGTCGTCTTCTCCGGCGAGCCTCCGGCGCCGGAAAATCGGGAAGAATTCAAACTTCAATATCTTCTTCGTTTTTCATCCAAATTTCACAAAATTGGTACCAAAATGAAGCTTAGAACTAGGGGAACACAATCATACTACTTTCAAGGGTTAAAAACCACGAAATCTCACCTGAAAATTCAACCCAACTCCAGCCAACTTCGAAACTAGTGTTCCCGACGTCCAAATCCTTCAAACGAACCACCCCGAGCCTCCTAGGGACTTCACCAAGCTACCTACAAGCTTGAAATTCCCTAAAACGTGAGAAATCACGTGTGCATGAACAGTGCCTCAAATCGGACATCGTGTAATCGACGTGAAAACGAAGGTGTTCTTACTTGATAATGGTATAGTTGGACTCCTACAAGCCTCACGAGCTCGAATATGGCCTTGGTTCCTTCGATCTGTGGAGGTTTGATAGGGTTATGGGTGTGTCCGTACGTGTTAAAGGAAATGGAAGGGGAATAGGGCTCGAGACAGGTGCAGGAAAACAGGAGGAAAAGGCTGTGGTGTGTGGGAAGGTGTGTGTGGCTCCAAACATGCCGACCAAAACTCAAAACAACCAATAAACGTAAAGAAAACGAACTAGGGGCAAAACTGTCCTTTCACGCGTACGTTTTAACATTCCCGGGACGGGCTGTCACATATATATATATATATATATTTTAGAACAAAACGATACTTTCTATACTAAGGAGTGGAGGAGTGGGGTAAGTTTCATAATGAGTTTGCAATAATGTGGCTTAAATTCGCTTTTGGTGAAAATCTAAAACCTCTCACTTACCAATGAAGATAAGTACCACTAAAACGTAGTACTAAGTGGTTAAAATTAACAACTTAAAAAATTAAAAGTTTATCCCATTTATATAATTACAGATGATGTTGTGTTCGGGGCACAATGAAATGTTTCTCAAAGGCCCGCTGAGCGGCACAGTATCCCTTGGTCACACGGAGCAGGGGCAATACAGAACATAAAATACACCCCGGGCTAAGAACACCCATCGCCACCTATCCCACCACGACCCAAAAACCCACCCATCTTTCGTCATCTTTTGAAACCGCCCCCACCGGGGAACTATCGGCAATACCCAACGTGGACTCCGACCAACCCCTGACCTGACCCAACCCAACCTATGGAGATCACCCCGTCCCCGCCGCCGTCCGCTGACCGGGACGTCCCAACCGACACCGTCAAGACGTCGTCGTCTCAGCAGAACGAAGCGAGCGCCGCGGTGGTGACGGTCAAGTGCGACGATGAGGAAGAGGAGGAGGACGTGTGCCGGATCTGTAGAAACACGGGCGACGCCGATAACCCGCTGCAGTACCCGTGCGCTTGTAGCGGAAGCATCAAGTTTGTGCACCAGGATTGCCTCATGCAGTGGCTTAATCACAGCAATGCTCGCCAATGCGAGGTTCAACTCTCTCTCTCTCTCTCTCTCGCTGTCTCTATGTAATTGGATTTGTTGAATTTTGTGCATTTCGGTCTCGATTGGTGATTGAATTGGTGTTTGCAATCCCTCAAATTTTCAGATAAGAGTTTGGAATTGATTTGATTAGGGTTCTAGGGTTTATTTTACCCGTTTTGTTTGTGATATTGGTAAGAGAGGCTCAAAACGAAGTCGAGCTTTTCATTCAACTCTGAAATCATTTTCCTATTAGTCCGTAAATGTGTTAGGGAGATCTTAACTCTGCCATATGATATGAGAACCACAAAATTATTGTATACTAGTGTGCATGGGAGTGCTCGCGTTTACTGGGTAGAAAACGAAAACAAGAGAGCAAAGATATATTCGAATTTTATTTAGGATTGTGTATGGTCATCTTGGTGGGAAGCAATGGTTTAGAGAAGAAAAACATATCATTGTGTTAATAAAATCTAGAAGTTAAACCCCAGCATCACCACGCCTAAGTTTGAAAGGCAGAAATTGTTACGTGTTAATATCCTAACAGAGGAATGTGAACTTTATTGAGCTTATACCATTTATCTTGGACCTTAAATACTTTTTTATGCACCTAATCAAGATATATGCTTGGTTGGATTTCATTGGGATATCCAGCATTGTTGGTTCTTAATTTTTTTATGTTTTTTACATTGTCATTCAATTTGTGTTTAAGCGTAGTGGTGACTTTATGTTCTCGGGGACACTGATTACTTTACTTGCATTGCAGGTTTGCAAGCATGCGTTTTCCTTCTCTCCTGTATATGCTGAGAATGCCCCTGCAAGGCTTCCTTTTCAAGAGTTTGTAGTTGGGATGGCAATGAAAACTTGCCATGTTCTGCAATTCCTTCTGCGCCTTAGTTTTGTGCTTTCTGTTTGGCTTCTCATTATACCTTTTATCACATTTTGGATATGGCGGTTGGCTTTTGTGAGGAGTTTTGGTGAAGCCCAGAGATTATTCCTTAGTCATTTATCCACTACAGTCATCCTTACTGATTGTCTGCATGGGTTCCTACTTTCTGCTAGCATTGTGTTTATTTTTCTTGGGGCCACTTCTCTGAGGGATTACTTCAGGCATTTACGTGAGCTTGGAGGACAGGATGCTGACAGAGAAGATGAAGGGGAAAGAAATGGTGCCCATGCTGCAAGGAGAGCTCCTGGACAAGCTAACAGGAACTTTGTTGGTGATGTGAATGGGGAAGATGCTGGAGCACAGGGGATCGCCGGAGCAGGTCAAATGATTAGGAGGAATGCAGAAAATGTTGCTGCTCGGTGGGAGATGCAGGCAGCTCGTCTTGAAGCTCAAGTGGAGCAGATGTTTGATGGTCTGGATGATGCTGATGGGGCCGAGGATGTACCGTTTGATGAGCTTGTCGGCATGCAGGGACCTGTATTTCATTTAGTTGAAAATGCATTCACTGTAAGTTTTTGTTTTGGTCTTTTTCTCCTTTAAATTATGTTTTCTGATAGATAATGCTCTTATATTTCTATTTTTAGGTTCTCTCTCTCTCTTTTTATTTTTTTCTTGTTTTGTTTCTGATTTTTCTGGCAACTATAGCTTGTTTATGCATCTGTATTGTGCGTGTTATTTGGTTGAGGTCAACTTTCAGCGGTAGTTTCTCATTAGGACTTTATGTTGTAAAGGATATTTTATGTAATTTGTATTAATACATTGAATGATTTTAATTCTTTCTTCAGGTTCTGGCCAGCAATATGATATTCCTTGGTGTAGTAATCTTTGTGCCTTTCTCAATAGGTCGGATTATACTCTATCATTTGTTTTGGATTTTCTCCACAGCTACTGGTCCAGTATTGTCAACAGTCATGCCACTTACAGAATCAGCCCTTTCCTTAGCAAATGTAACATTGAAGAATGCAGTAACAGCGGTAACGAATGTATCATCTGAAAGCCAACAAAGTGGTATGGTTGGACATGTTGAAGAGATCCTGAAAGCGAACATGAGTGGACTAAATGAGGTTTCAAACAATGTAAGCTTACCACTATCAGCAGACTTCTTGAAAGGGGCAACACTTGGGACATCAAGGCTGTCTGATGTTACAAATCTTGCCGTTGGATACATGTTTGTGTTTTCCCTAGTGTTCTTCTACCTGGGCATTGTTGCTTTGATTCGGTACACTAGGGGTGAATCATTGACTATGGGAAGGTTCTATGGTATTGCTTCTATGGCAGAGACAATTTCATCTCTCTTCAGGCAGTTCCTGGCAGCAATGAGGCATATGATGACTATGATTAAGGTTGCTTTTCTTCTAGTCATTGAACTGGGGGTATTTCCCTTGATGTGTGGATGGTGGCTAGATGTTTGTACTATAAGGATGTTCGGGAAGTCCATGTCTCACAGGGTTCAATTCTTCTCAGCTTCTCCCTTAGCCAGTTCATTGGTCCATTGGGTGGTTGGAATTATATACATGCTACAAATAAGCATATTTGTCAGTCTTCTTCGAGGGGTACTGTTCTTTGCCATCTTATGTTTTGGCTAATTTGCTTTTCAAACACCAAATTTCCATGTATCTTTTGTCCTATGTTCTGCCTGCAGGTTCTGCGTAATGGAGTTCTTTATTTCCTTAGAGATCCAGCTGATCCTAACTACAATCCATTCCGTGATCTTATTGATGATCCGGTGCACAAACATGCTCGCAGGGTCCTCTTATCTGTTGTGGTGTATGGGAGTTTAATTGTGATGCTGGTGTTTTTACCGGTTAAACTAGCTATGCGGATGGCACCTTCCATTTTCCCTCTTGACATCTCGTAAATTGACCCTCTGTGTTTCATTTTCACTTATTATGTTCCTGGTATCTTTTAATGTTCGCTAAGATGCATATCATTTTTCCCTATTGGCAGGGTATCCGACCCGTTTACTGAAATTCCTGCGGACATGCTTCTTTTTCAAATATGCATTCCATTCGCCACTGAGCATTTCAAATTACGGACAACAATTAAATCCCTCCTCTGTTATTGGTTTACGGCAGTTGGCTGGGCTCTTGGTTTAACTGATTTCTTACTGCCCAGATCTGAGGACAATGGTGCACAGGAAAATGGAAATGCAGAGCCAGGAAGACAGGATAGAGTACATGTTCAACTGGGGGTACAGGATCAGGCTTTGGTGGCACTTCCAGGTGCTGATGATCCAAATGGAGTTATTCTTGCATCAGGAGACTCAAATGTTGCAGAAGAGTATGATACAGATGAACAATCTGATTCTGAGTAAGTTTAGAGAATCCGTACAAATTGATACACGAGTGGATCGTATCTTTTGCTATCACAGGGTTTTTTTTTTTTTTTTTTTTTTTTCAAATTTTCTTGGGCTGCATTCCTACTTTCAGATAGAAAATTCATAATGCAGATGTTTTTACTTCACAATTTGAAGTCACGACATTCCTCTTTTTCTATTCCCCGTTGCATTTTTGAACAGTATGTTGTGTTAGTTTATCATCTTAACTGGTTTTACTTTTTTTGGTTACTAGTATCTCTTTCTTTCTTTTTTTTCAGAAGGTACAGCTTTGTGCTTCGCATTGTACTTTTGTTGGCGGTGGCTTGGATGACGTTACTTGTCTTCAACTCTGCCTTGATAGTCGTACCAACCTCACTTGGAAGGGCAATTTTCAATGTCATTCCTTTTCTCCCTATAACACATGGAATCAAGTGTAATGGTAATTTCCCTTCTAATTGTTATGTTTCTTACTTCTAAAATCAGAATGCTGAACCTTTTCCCATTTCTTGTCTTAGATTTGTATGCTTTCATCATTGGAAGCTACATAATATGGACTGCTGTAGCTGGAATTAGATATTCCATCGAGCATATTAGAACCAAAAGGGTTGCAGTTCTGTTGGGCCAGATCTGGAAGTGGTGTGCCATTGTTGTCAAGAGTTCTGCGCTTTTGTCAATATGGGTACAAATCATTTGGTTTTTATAAGTGGTGTTCTATATGAGGTTTGTATATGTTTTATGCTCTAATACCACTGTCTCGTGTTATGTTCCAGATTTTTGTCATTCCAGTATTGATTGGGCTGCTCTTTGAGCTTCTGGTGATCGTTCCAATGCGTGTGCCTGTTGATGAGAGCCCGGTATTCCTGCTTTACCAGGACTGGGCTTTAGGCCTTATTTTTCTCAAGATATGGACCAGACTGGTGAGTGGTCTTATAAATAATCATTAGCATATGTGTTTGGACTTCATTATGTTGGGGATTTTCTGTTCACAAAAGACCGAGGTTTTTATTGTTGCTGCTTGTTACGTACTTCTGCAGGTTATGTTGGATCACATGATGCCACTGATGGATGAAACCTGGCGAGCAAAGTTTGCAAGGGTGAGGGAAGACGGGTTCTCCAGGCTGCAAGGTCTTTGGGTGCTTCGTGAAATTGTATTCCCAATCATTATAAAGTTGTTGACTGCCCTGTGCGTGCCTTATGTACTTGCCAGAGGGCTATTTCCTGTTCTCGGTTACCCATTAGTGGTGAACTCAGCAGTTTATCGGTTTGCCTGGCTGGGATGCCTTTGCTTTAGCCTGTTGTGCTTTTGCGCCAGGGGATTCCATGTCTGGTTCACAAACCTTCACAACTCAATACGTGACGACCGGTACCTAATTGGTCGAAGGCTTCATAACTTTGGGGAAGCCGTCGAAGAGAAGCAAAACGAAGCAGGGACATCCTCGGAAGTGCAGGACTCTAACTACGAGACCAACAGGTTAATCCGATACGATCGAGAAGTTGACATAGGACTCCGACTAAGGCGTGTTAACCAAGTCGATGACTAATTTTTTAGTAGTGGTTTTTGTACTTCACCTCCGTGGGATGTGGATGGTAAGAAAGGGTATCCAAGTATGCTGTTATTAGAGTTGTCTTTGAGTTTGTGCATATAATAGCTCGTCTAAAATGGTAATTAGCGTACATGAATGCAAAATTGTCGATAAATATGCATTGCCGCTTGTTCCTTGCTCGGAAACTATAACACAATGTACCGAAAACTGATCCGAGAAAACGAAGATGGCTGAATTCATGATTCACGTGAATGTCATACAAGTGTATTATGCTAACCATACAGAGACCTGTGTTAGTTTGTTTTCACGTGTCATTGTGTCACTGGCATGAAAGTGCATCCGCGGTAGACAAGAAGCTCTCCCTTACATATGGTTAGTCTATATTTACAGCAAAAATCAAGAAACCTCGGCTCGCAATTTAGATTTTATTTAAAATAAAAATTATCGCGCCGATTCATCAACGCCAAACACAAGTGCGTGTTTTCTGAACAATTTTACGTTTCAAACCCACAGCAAATTCTTCAATGTAAATGTACTCTTCAGAGTTGAAAATGTTACAGCCGAGGAAAGTTTTGCAAATGAAAAAAAATAAACACTTAGACCGTCTTAGTGCTGCGGAAAGCAACATGTGCATAGAAATATTTATGCATAAACATCACAAATTCACAATCTGAATAAACTCCGAAAGCTCACGGAAAATTGACCAAAACCAGTTTCCACCTACGCAAGAAACTTCTCAAACCAATCCAGACCACACCCTACAAGTGTCTCAATCCATCAAATCCAAAGATGAAAACTCTCATGAAACAAGGTTCCCATTGAGTGACAATGAGCCAAGTTGATCGGCTGCATTGCCAACTTGCTGTTGCTGAGCAACGTTCCTCAGAACATCCATAGCCTCAGCTACCTTTGCCTTCAAAGCTTCAGGCGACTCGAGCAAATGAAGAACCTCAGTCTGATCCATCTCCAGAAGCATGCCTGTAACCTTCGCTGCATTGTCAGGTTCCAGCTGTTCCACGAGCGGGTAAAGATTCTCACCCAACATCTGCAAATTTTCACCCAAAGAGAACGTATGAAAAACATTAAGAACAAAATTTACAGAAATTAATTTCCATCTTAGAACAATGAATGGACAAAGAAACAAAAAAGCATACCGTTCTTTGCTGCTCTGGTGTAGCATTTGCAAGAGCAGTAGCCAAAGCCCCTATTGGAATTGTTGGCTGGGACAGTGCTGCATCACGGATAGGCATGCCGCCACCGCCGCCCATGTCATATGGTACAGAAAACATGCCTCCAGCAACACCAGGCATAGGACCATCAGGTATTCCGCGACCAGATGGGTAGCGGTAGACACGTCCCCTTGGTAGCATCTGTCAGTAAAAGGCCATCAGAATGTATGTCAACAAATAAATACTAAAGACTACTTCAGGACAACATGCATCCAACCTGCTGTTGCATTATCGGAACCGGTTGTTGGTTTTGCTGGACAGAGCCCACACGTCTGCCACCAGGACGCTGCCCTTGCTGCCCCTGCTGAACCATTGGCACAAAGAAATTTGGCATTGGTGCCCCACCAGGCCTCATACCAGGAACAAGCTGCTGCTGATACCCGAATCCAGGCTACAAAGGAAAAATAAAATATAAAGTCAGGTAATAGGGCAACATTACTGAACTCTTGATATAACAATTAAGTAAAAATAAAATATAACAATTTTAAATACCAAAAGAATGAAATTCCTGGTTACCTGAGAGGGAATGATAGCAGGTGGGCCTTGACCGTAGAATATTTGTTGTCCAAGACCTGGACCACCAGGAGGGTACATTGGCATACGAGAAGGTGCCATTGCAACAGGCCGCATTTGAGAAAACTGAGCCTGGGCAAGCAGTTAATGTCCATAACATAACAACAATACAAAAAGAGTGGCACCAAGTTCAACAGGATACGTATCTTTGAGATCCTTTTAGTCTACAACTCACTTTAAAGATCTTGCAGGAAAATAACTTGATGTACACAGAAAAACTATTTATCAATTGACGTTAGGTACACTCAAAGTTAGTTTGTTGTAGGACAAATAAAAGACATACCTGTAGCCTTGCTCTTCTATCTTCTTTTCTTTGTGCAAGTGCAACATAGAGAGGTTTACTTACAATCATCTTTCCATTCATCTCCAATAGCTATACACAATAACAAAAAATAAATTATTTTCACTAGACACTATTATTTGAGGAATAAAACACACATGCACACGCTCACAGACATACATTACCCACAAGAGCCCCCATATTCTACAATATTCATAAATCCTAACCCTAATTTTTTTGGGTTATAGATGAGGCAGCCATGAATCTCACTACCCATGGTTGATCATGGTAGCAAGATTAAATTTTGTCCTACAAAACTGAAATGAGGGAAGTCGGAATGAGACCATAGAAGCACTATATTAATCCATATAGGAAATCAACTCACAGCTCTATTTGCCTCTTCAGGAGTTGAGAATGCAACAAAACCTGATCCCCTACTTATTCCACTAGGATCTCGCATGACCTGAACACATGCCAACAAAAAAAGAGAAAACTACGTTAGGCCATACCAATACAAAATGACTGAAGATTATGACACAAATACATTGCACTTTGCAATTTAAAACAGGGGCTACACAATACACACCTTGCATGAGGTAATAGTCCCAAATGGAGAGAAAAGCTCGTGAAGTTTATCATCAGCAATGGTATCATCCAAATTTTTAACATACAAGTTCGCGCCTTGATACTTGTCTGCTGCCTCTTTCATACTCTGTTCAAATCGTTGTTTCAACTCATTTTCCCTTTCAGATTTCTTCTGGGCCTTCCCAACATACCACTCCTTATCATCAAATTTCTTTCCATTCAGAGCCTCAACAGCTCTAGCAGCATCATCAGCCTTTTCAAAATTGACAAACCCAAAGCACTTTGATTTTCCATCTCCATCCCTCATCACCACTTCACTAGTGGTTATCCCAAATTCAGAAAAAACTTTTTTCAAATCTTCCTCGGTAGTTGACTCTGACAGATTCTTTACATAAACATTGTTGAATCTTGACTTGTCAGCAGTACTGTCTCTTTCCTGTTTCCGGAGGAAAGGACCAACATAAACTTGCTTATCATTTAAAAGCATACCATTCAACTTCTCTATAGCCTTTTGGGCAGCTTCTTCTTTGTCAAATTGTACAAAGCCATAGCCTTTTGACTGGCCAGCAGGATCAGTAGCCACCTTGCAAGAAAGGATGTCTCCAAATGCAGAAAATGTATCATGCAAGGCTTTGTGATCAATAGCTTTGTCCAAATTCTGGAAAAATTAATACAAGTAGAGGTGTCAGGAAGGATATAAAACAAGTAAAAACTGAGGACAACCATGACATGAAAGTAGAACGGTGCTGCATAAAAATTAAAAATGGAAATACCTTAATAAATATGTTTCCAGCCCCACTTTTGCGAATAGTAGGATCACGATGAGAGTACATAATCCTAATGGGCCTTCCATTCACAGGAGTAAAGTTCAACATATCCAAAGCCCTAGCAGCTGCCATCAATTCCAACTAAAGATGTAAGTAAGATTCAAAAGAAAAAAGAGTACTGACTAATCCAACACAGTGCAAAACAAAGGAAGGCGAAAAATACTAGGCATCTCTGAGCTCTATTTCAAGAACAAAACACAAGATTGCATGTATGTATCCAAATACTTATGAGGCACATGTTACTGTAAAAGAGTTCTGTCAAACCCTTCAACGCAATCATTGCCATGATAAAAATCATAAGACAAAACAAAAATAACTCAAGATCCAAAGAAAAATGACACATTGCTGAACCAATTAGAGCAAGGCATCCCAACTGACCCATATTTTCAAGCTGTAATTCAACTTTTTCTTCTTGAATAAGATACAATACAAACATCTTTCCAGCAAGTACTTCTTAAATTTAATGGTTCATTGGCACAATTGTTTACAGGAAAGCAAAATATCCTCCTTTTTTCGGTTTCTAATCTCAACGACGGCCTTCAGATGACAAGAAAGTTTCAACTTAACATTTTAAGAGAGGCCTTAAAGTATCCATCTAAACTGATCTTTGTGTGGAACAGAACAAAAAAACCATGAAATAAAGACAAAGAATTGAAAACTTTATTATTTCATAAACGATAGGTAAGGGGACATATTATCATCTAATAACAAAAGGTAACAAAACAGCTTCCAAATTTGTTTCCACGTAACACCAATCAGATTATTCAAAGAGTAGTATGAGATGGAAAATATAGACACACTTTTAACATATAAGCCTTTTTTCAGTTGAGAATAAGCCTAAATATGAACAACCTTAATCCTGCCCTTTGCTAGAATGAATCCTAATACAACAGTAGCTTAATTCAATTTGGTGCACGTTTCTTTCTTGTTCAAACCAAAATTGGAGCCTTTACCGAAGAGACCAACTGAAAGTCGTAAAACATGACCAGAAAACTCGTACAAGAGTCCAACACCACAGCCACAATCTCAACATTACAAACCTCACCAATAGACAGCAATTCATAATCATATAATGCATCGGCAGGAAGTAAATCAAGAAAAAGTCGCACATTGCCCAAATTTGAAACATCCGTTCATAGCCCATAACAATTAACCAAAAAATTGCACATGCTTGTATTCACTCTCCCCACCTAACAACAATTCCTTTTTGCAAACACTAAGGCCTTGTTTGGCACACCGATTAGTACCACCGGATAGTACTAATAATACGAAGCGGGTGTTTGGTGAGCTTCGTATGAAATAAGCACCATACTATTTAATCTGGGCCCACTTATCTTATACCCTTCACACCCGGCTATTTATCCCGTCTAAAACCACAGGACAATTTAGTCGGGCTCGCTAACTCCGTCCTCTCCGAACGCACTGTCGATCCTCCTAGGTTCTGCCCATCCTTCATTCATCTTCTTCTTCAACTGAATCCTAGTTCATCTTCTCATTCATCTTCCTCTTCTTCCCAAGTTCCACCCCTCCCTCTATTTCATGGAATTTTTCTGCAATTTCTGATTTCTGGGTTTTTTCATCCGCCGTTATCTAACACAACAGAGCTTTTCAAAGCTTGTGAGTAATTTACTGGGTGGAAATCACATTCAAGTTTTAAATTTTGGATGCATTTAGTAGTTAGTTTTCTTGTTTTGCAGAAGGATTTTATTTTTATAGGATTTTTCAAGAACCAGAGCAAGCGAGTGAGAGAGCTCCAACGGCAAAACAGCTCTCTTCTCTCTCCCAGTGAAAAACACACAAAACTCACTTCTTTCTTCGTGAATCCGAGATTGTTCACCAGTTTCACCTCAAAAGCCGTCTTTGAATCCGATGGCCACCATGAGCCCAACCTCTATCCTCGAAACGAAGCCGTTTTTGGGCCTACGAACCCCTTTTTGTCCGAATCAAACACCCCTAGAACCCCAAAAATCTAGGGAGAGTGATGGAGGAGGAGGGAGTGAGGGGAGGAGACGATCGGAAATCTGGGGAGAAGATCGGCAATCTGGGGAGGGGAGAGAGAAAAGTTCATCAAACAAAAAATGATTTGTCAAATTTTTTTTTCCCTTTTCTTATCCAGTACCAAACACAATATAAATAATACGATCATTAATCCGATACTACATCAAACGCCTGACTAATTTAGTCAATATTATCCGATAGCTATTTATCATATCCGACAGAAATAGTCAGTACAATCCAAGCTGCCAAACGAGGCCTCTCATAACAAGCAACACCTGCGCTTAACGAATGACCGATCACTTAGTTCATGTTTTTTCTACGGTTTCTTTCTACAATTATTTGCGCAAACACAGTTAAACAGAATTGGATCCACCGACCGCACCTAAAAATTGTAACTTTCGCACAACAAAATACAGTATTATGGAGAGCTCAATTGGCATCCACAGTGCCTACATCGCATGCACAAATATTTCTTAATTAAGCATCCTAAATCAGCTAAAAATAAGATAACCCATGATCTAAATTACATAATTGAGCTTAAAAATCCATAAGAAAGTGAATTAAAACCACTAACCATCTTGCGGGTTGGCAAAATTGACATAGCCATAGCCAAGCGACCTCCGAGTGGACAAATCCCTGCAAACCCTAACCGAAACTACCTGACCCAGCTGGTTGAACAGGTCGTAGAGCTGCGAATCGGTGACGTTCGGGTCAAGATCGCCAACGTAAAGCGACGTCGTCACGAACTGGTTAGCTCCTCCGGCACCGTTCGCCACAGCTGCCGCTGCTGCCGCGTTCGCATTCTGAGCCGGAACCTGCTGAACTTGCGCCATCTTCAACAGACAAAAAAAACCCTAAATTTTTTTGTTCTTTTTTCAAATATTTGAATTTTTTTTACTTTTGTTTTTTCGATAATCCTCCCTCTCCTCTTTCTATTCAACGCTCGCCAACTGCTCGATAAAATTCCGCTGAGAAAAATAAAATAAAATAAAAGACTCAACTCTTTTTAGGTTTTTGGGTAGGGAGGAGAGGAAAGGGAGTGGAGGGATAGATAGTCGGAGATCCGACGGAGGGGGCTGAGCAGCCGGTGGGTGGCGACGCGTGAGATAGGAGTGTGGGGGAGGAGAGAGAGACGTGGAGCGAGAAAGAGGAGTCGGACACGCGGCTGTGAGAGTTGATATAGCGGGAGGGCTTGCGTGAGCCCTTGGCTGATCCGGAGGATCCGATCTGGAACGTTGGTTTGGAGGGTGGGCCCGCGATGACCAGTCGTTTGTGCGAGATCAACGGCTGGGACGCGTGGAAGGGGAGTTGTGAGGTACAACTACTGGTAATGACAGATTTTTAGATAAGGTAGGTTTTTTCGGAAAATGATCATCTCCGAATTCCTTCCTCTTAATCCATTAAATCAGTAGATCTGTGCCATTAAAATTTGATCCAACGACTAAAAATAGGGGCCCACTTTAAAAGTTATAATAACTTCAACAGTTGGATCAAATTTCAATGACACGAATCTACTAATTTGGTGAATTAGAAGGAAAGGGATCTGGATAAGATCCTTTCCGGTTTTGTCTTTGTGGGGTTGGTGTGGGGGCCGTCAAGCTGTCTTGGATTGTTGCCACATGGCATGTGAGCGCATCAAATACATGTTTACTGTGGAGTCAAAATGCAACACGTTGGTAAACATGAAGTTTTAACTTTCATTGCCACTTAGTACTCGATCTAGTGGCATTTTACTTCACTTATAATTGAAAGGTCTTAGATTCGATTATTACCAAAGACGGATTTAAATCACATTATTATGGCTAACCCAATATGGGTCTTAGCTGACACACCCCGACCGAGATCAGGGCGTGCTGGCCGTCACACGGAGGTGACGTAACCATGTGCACATGCGGAAGCTAATAAAATAGTAATATAAAAAGTACGAATAATTAAAAACTAGCATACAAAGTACTAAAAACAAGTGCTAGCGTGAGTTAGATGCTAAGTTCAGAGCATTAAGTCTACAGCAGTCCAAAGAAAAATGATTCGACAATAGTACACCCGAAGGTGACCCTACGCTGATGAGCGTCTGTCAGAAATGCCGGGAAAGCCCTCTGGGAAACCACCGAATTTGCTAAGCAACTAGAACCTGGAGGGGCGCAAAACAAAAGCGTGAGTGGGCAAAAACAAAGCTTTTCGAAAACCATTGAGAAAAATACATTCTAACCCCTCGCCGTAAAACCTGTATACTTCCCAGAAAATAACATATATACGTATGTATATAGATATGCCAAACATGCTCAAGAGTATACCATGTCGAAACCTCAGAATGAAATGCAAGTGCTCAGGTATAAATCATATCAATAACATATAATCTGGCAGCCGGAGTCACCTAACGTGACCTGTACGGCTACATGTAGAGCTCAAATCTCAAACTCAATAACTGAACCTGCCCACGAGTCGGAACCACCTAAAGTGGTCTGTACGACAGGCTTGGGTTTAATACATATATACGCTCTAGTGCTACGATCACGTGAAGGCTGTGCGAATAATCGCGGGTCACCTATGATGCGGGATTTATACGCACACAAATTAAACCCTCTTTTTGTCAATTTGTAGTATAAGTGCAAGTAGGGATCGTTCTGGACCGGGGATTAGGAGGGATTGTTAATCACTTGGATTTGACTAAAAAAAAAAACACAAAATAAAATACTATACTAGACTCAAATATTGCAAAACTAAACTTTAAAACACTAAAACAAACCAAAAGATTCAAACAAGTTCAAAAGACTCAAAACTCTTAAAAACACAAACTAAATTGATTTTTAACTAATTTGACATTAAAGTAAAGGGGGATTTAGATTTTAACGAAATTAAACTAAATGAACAAATTGCAAATTAAAGCAGAATGTAAATATGAAAATGATAAAATGGAATGAATGGATGATAGAATAGCTAAGGGGTTCATCTCCACACAGGTTACACTTGCATAATAAAATGATTTCCAATTGCATTTCAATAAATCATTAATTCTCAACACTCCAAGTTAATTAGGTCCGCTTAAATTAACCGTCAAGTTTTCCTTAAGTTAATGAATTGGATGATTGCATACGACAACCCAAAGCATTCCTCACAAGTTCCCTACATGAATTGCATAATAGAGATACAAGCAAGAATCATTAAGTTCTTTGAAAACTATAAGTGTTGACGAGGCATTTGTTACTATGATTGCATGAAACTTATGCCAAGAATTCGTTTAACGCGATTGTTTATAAGCAACCTCCACTACTTGTGAATATAAGTTCATAACGATTAGGTGAAATTCACTTATATTCTAGCGTCAAATTCATGCATGAAAATTAAGTGTGCACTCTCAATAAACATACATAAATAGGTTATCAATAAAACAGTTAAACAAATTGAATTCACAACTTATGAAACGTAATTAGAAGTAATCAAATCAAAATGCAAGCATAAACATATATTTCGAATCACCCCCTAGCTAAAGGGGGGGGGGTTTAGTTCCTCATACAAAACAAAGAGAATTGAAATTAAACATTGAAATCAAAGAAACGCCTAAACATTCCAACAACTCAAACTTGAATTGTATGAACGTTTAGGCTCTCTTCTCTTCCTCTTTATTGTAGCATAAGGTCTAGGGATAATTGGTTTGGGGGATGGAAGTGTGGAATGGAAGAGGAGTGGTGGAGAAGTGGAAGGGGAATGGAAAAATGGTGTTTGGATTATAAGGGGAGAGATGGGAAGCTCAAGGCTAGGGAAGGGAGAATGTGTTTGTAATGTGTTGTGTATGAAATGAGATGTTTATGAATGAATGAATGCAAGGGTATTTATAGGAGTAGTGGAGGGAACATATGGCTATGTCATTTGTAGGTGAAGTAGGTGGATGTTGTAGGTGAAGTAGGTGGATGTTGTAGGTGAAGTGGATGTTGTAGGTGAAGTAGGTGGATGTTGTAGGTGAAGTGGATGTTGTAGGTGAAGTAAGTGGATGTTGTAGGTGAAGTAGGTGGATGTTGTAGGTGAAGTAGGTGGATGATATTTTAAGTGATAAGTGATAAGTGATATGATATGTGGTTATGATATGATAAGTGGTTAAGTGGTGATGATAAGTGATAAGTGATTAAGTGATATGATATGTGGTGATGATAAGTGATAAGTGCATGTGGGTTAACTAATGAAGGAAATGCATGTGCAATGACAATGTGTTAGAATGGATGTGTGTTATGCATGGCATGATTGGGATTAGGAAAGGTTTAAATGTCCTAAAACTAAAGAGAACAAGGTTCCAACACTTTGGCTCCAATTAGGTCTTCAATTTCGTCCAACACTTTGGCTTCAAGCATAAGCTATCCGTCCTTAGCCCAAAAGTGCTCCAAAAGTCTCCAAAATGCATCTTTTTGCTCCTTTAGCCCTTTGGACCTACAAACACACGAAAATAGCTTAAAGTACTAAAATAACTAAAGAAACATAACGTAAATGTACGAGAACAAGCCATTTAAGTCGCATAAATATGCTCCTATCAACCTACGAGTCGGAACCACCTAATGTGGTCTGTACGACAGGACTGTGCACCTAACTTGGATCCAAGCTGAGCGTGTGGTGCGGAAGGTGAACATCACGTGAAGGATTGTGCCCTACTCTGGGCGGGAGCACTAACACCGGGGGTGCAGGTTATAAGCTCTCTAAGCATCTCAAACAACTACTGAATGTAAATATGAATAACACTTACCTGGCACTTACCTGTGCGCCCACAACACCCAAATATGCATATGTATATATATATGCAACTACTAATGCAACCAACGATGCATGACTAACGATAATGTAATGCATGGCATATAACTGATAACCATTTAATCAATTTCTGGGAAAAAAATATAGTATATAGGTATATACGGAAAACCAAAAGCCCACTCACTGGTATGTGGAAGGGTCGTAGCCCCCCTGCCTCGAGTGACCACGCTCGTCCTCGGGATACGTATCACCTATATGCGAAACAACTATAAAAACGTTAATTTTAAAGCATATAACCAACTTCTCGTAATAACTTCTCATACATTGCTCAAATTGGACAAATGAATATACCAACGTGCTCTACACAACCTCAGGATCACACCCAAATTTTTAGAAAAATTTTCCACCGCCGCACGCGCCGGCCAAGGTACGGCCACACGCGCCGGCCACGCGTAGGCACGTGCCTGGCACGCTGACGGCGTCAACTGACGCCGTAAGGAATATTCCGTTAGTTCTAACGGATTCCGTTAACGGCGTCAGGAATATTCCGTCAGACTTGACGGAATATTCCGTCTCCTTCCCCGGCGAACCTCCGGCGCCGGAAAACTGGAAAAACTTCAAACGTTGATATCTCGTCCGTTTTTCACCCAAATTTCACGAAATTACTACCAAATTAAAGCTTAAACCTAGGAGAACACCAATACACCACTTTTAAGGGTTAAAAATTACGAGATCTTACCTGTCACCACACTCCAATTCCGGCCAACTTCAAAAACGGCTATCCCGACGTCCAATTTCTTCAAATGAACCACTCCGAGACTCCTTGGGACCCCACCAAGCTACCTACAAGCTTCATTTTCCCTAAAACGTGAGAATTCACGTTTGCATGAATAGTACCCCAAAACGGACTTCGTGAAATCGACGTGAAAACGGTGGTTTTCTTACCTGAAAATGGTACAGCTGCACTCCTCCCAGTCTCACGAGCTCGAATGTGACCTTGGTTGCCTCGATCTGTGGGTGTTTGATGGGTTTTGGGTGGTGTCCGTACGTATATGGTGAAAGGGAAGGGAAACAGGGCTCGGGACAAATCCCAGGGAAAGGGACAGAGGGTTAGGGAGAGTGACAGTGTGAGTGTGTGGCCCAACACATGCCAACACCACACAAAACAACCAATAACGTAAAGGGAACGAACTAGGGGTAAAAGTGTCTTTTCACACGTACGTTTTTGATATTTTCGGGACGGGCTGTCACATTAGCCCACTCATTCACTTCCTTAATGTAGATAATATCGTTTGTTGAAAAAAACCAAAAAAAAAAAAAAAAAAAAAATCTTCCAAAAGGTCTTACGTTTGATTCTCGCGCAAAAGCGAATTTGAACCATATTATTGCTTACTCATTATGATGACTTAGCCCATTCTTCTGTTCCATTCTTTTAATGCAGATAATATCGTTTATTCAATATTTTCATACACATATACTTGACCATAAGTAAAGACACATATTTTGACAAAAAAGAGACACTTATTTGTGTTTTTTCTTAAGTAAATTTTTTTTTTTTATGTAATTAATTACGATTAAAAATTTCTTGTAATTAATTGCAATTGTTTATTAGTATAGAAAGTATTCATTACACAAGAAGACGAAGTCAGTGTGTCACATCCCGACTTGGGCCCCCACTACATTCCGGGCTCGACTCCACCGTAGCACGATATTGTTCGCTTTGGGCCCTTACCACACCCTTAAGGTTTTGTTTCTGGGAACTCACACGAGAACTTCCCAGTGGGTCACTCATCATGAGATTGCTCTCACACGCTACTCGCTTAAACTTCAGAGTTCCTATGAAACCCGAAGCCAGTGAGCTCCCAAAAGGCCTCATGCTAAGTAGAGATGAGAATATACATATAAGGCTTACAGGATCCACACCCTGGGCGATGTGGGATGTTACAATCCACCCCCCCTTAGGGGTCCGACGTCCTCGTCGGCACACTTCTGGCCAGGAATTGGCTCTGATACCAAATTGTCACATCCCGCCTTGGGCCCCCACCACATTCCGAGCTCGACTCCACTGTAGCACGATATTGTCCTCTTTGGGCCCTTACCACACCCTCACGGTTTTGTTTCTGGGAACTCATACGAGAATTTCCCAATGGATCACCTATCATGGGATTGCTCTCGCACGCTACTCACTTAACTTCATAGTTCTTATGGAAACCGAAGCCAGTGAGCTCCCAAAAGGCCTTGTGCTAGTTAGAGATAGGAATATACGTATAAGGCTTACAAGATCCACACCCTGGGCGATGTGGGATGTTACAGTGTACATATAAGGTAACAAGATATTTTTGGCTTTCGGATTAAAGGCGCACTAAAAGAGAGTAGGCTTCTCTCCTCTCTTTTTTCTCCTTCCCTTCCTTCCCCTTGTCTATAAACGGTTATGGTTAAACCACGTCAATATCTTATATTAATTTTATATAGAAAGAGAAAGACAAAAGAGAGAATGTGAGAGGAGGGAAGGGAAGGGGATGGAAAAAGGAGGGGAGAGATGAGTTTGCATTGAAGTCTAGCTTGTTGCATCACATTCCTAAATACCATGGGTTGTCCATGGAAGATCCAAACAAGCATTTGAAGGAATTTGAAGTGGTATGTTCGAGTATGACACCCATTAATGTGGATGGGAATATTTTGAAGATGAAAGCTTTTCCATTCTCTCTTGTGGAAAATGCTAAGGATTGGATCTATGAACCAGCACTTGGAACCGTCACTTCTTGGGAAAGCATGAAGAGAGCTTTCTTAGAGAAATTTTTCCCAACTTCGAGAGTCATTCTTTTGAGGAAGAAGATTAGTGGAATTCAACAAAGTCAAGGAGAATCTTTTCCAGCATATTAGGAGTGTTTCAAGACTTTAGTTGCATCATGCCTACAACATCAAATGGAGGAAGAGCTTCTAATTCAATATTTCTACGAGGGACTTCTTCCCATTGAGAGACAAATGCTAGATGCCTCGCAGGTGGTGCTTGATTGATGTTTTCCTTCTTCATGCTAGAATATGTTTAGTATAATGGCACAAGTAAGGGTGTCGAATCCATAGGGACTAATTGGACCTATATAATCACTTGTTTTGCAAGAACTCTTTACTAGAGAAATAAAACTAATCAATGTAGGCAGATTTGTTGTTGTACCTTGAAAGCATAAAGAAATGAAGTAAACACAAAATGAATGAATCAACAGCTAATAAAATGAGATAGTACCAATGGAGATGAAGCTAGGGATTCAATTTTACCATTGCTAACCCAAGGCCATGCTTGTTGAATCAGATTATACTCATCCATCTACCTATTTCTTGAGTTTGTTTCACTTAGATATGATCAACCATATGATGTGTGGATTTGATCAAATGTCTCTAATCATGAGCCTAATTGTGATGTGCAACTTTGGTTCCTAATCAAGAATATGTAGTGCACAAGAAACTTTCACAAAACCAAAGGGAACACTTGGCAGGATGTTTGCAAAACATTCCCTTCATTCATTCACATATCCACCAAGATTATGCATGATGTGTGCTTTAATCTTGGCTAAACAACCTGTGGTTAATTCAAATGATGATCAAGCATTAAAATCAACACGCTAAGTCACAATTAAATCGGAGAATGAAACAAGAAATAGATAGATTAAATGAGAATTCTGAATTAACTACATGGCAATCTTGCAAGGCTACATCGAATCCCTAGAGAGAGATTAGTTACACTTCATGTTTACAAAAGGTTTGACATAAACATATATAACATGAGTGAACATAGGATTAAGAAGAAAGAACCCTTGAAGCAAAACTGATGTCGAAATCCCTTAAGAGTTGCCTTCGGTGTTGGTGCTCCAAGTGTGTTGTAAATGAAGGTGGAGCGGCTAAGGTTGAATGGTTTCTGCGAATGGGAGAGTGTATGGAATGGAATGAAGCCGAGAAGAGATTGTGTAGAAATGGAAGGGGATTTGCGGCAAAAGGGAAAGATTGGATGTGTTTGTGGTGTCTTGTGTATGAAAATGAGATGTGTTTTTTGTGTATGAATGCATGGGTTTTTATAGGGGGAATGGGAGAATAAGTGGGTGATTGTTTAAGAGTGAATGTGGTTGTTATGATTGAGAGTGCATGTGGATGAAATAATGATGGAAAAAGAGCTAGGTTGTTGGTGTGTGAATGCATGTGTTGAATGATTAGAGTGCATGTGGGTGAATATGTGGTTGAAATGATGAAGTAGGAAGGTGGAAATGCATGTGTTGAATTGGTGGTGCAATGATGAAAGAGTAAGTGCATATGTGTGTGAATGGTGGTGCAATGATGAAAGAGTAAGTGCATGTGTGTGTGAATGCATGTGGCTAAGGGTTGTTGATTGGGCTAGAGGTTTTGCATGGCTCAAAGGATTGTTTGATTGGGCTAGGCCCTTTGTTTTATGTCCAAAGTGCATACAAGGCTTTCAAATTCGTCCAACACTTTGGCTCCAAGCATATGCTATCCATTCCAAGCCCAATTTTGCTCCAAAATGCTCCAAAATGCATCTTTTTGCTTCCTTAGCCATATGAACCTAAAAACACACGAAAATGGCTTAAACTACTAAAACAACTATGAATTAACAACATAGATGCACGAAAACAAGCTAAGTAAGTCGCCTAAATATGCTCCTATCAAATTCCCCCACACTTAGCTTTTGCTAGTCCTCGAGCAAAACAAAATAATAACAAATAAACAAAACGACACTAAACAAGTAAAACACAACCTAAACCTTCCAACAACCGTCTTAGGGATTTCCAATGCACATGACAAGTTAAAAATCATTATTCTCACAGATTTTAGCCATCTTTACACTTAAGTACATTCTTAATCATAGTCACCACATACTAGTTCACAATTAAGCAATTAAAACACATTTCAAATGTAGTAACATGCTTTAGAGAATTTACTCAATTCCTTACTAGAATGCACTCTATTTTCACACAGATTTTCTGACTACACACCCTACACTAGTTATATGTGAGAGATTGATGTAAACATGAAAGACTAGTATCTCACATATGTTATAACAAAGAAAGCATTTTCTGGATTTACGATAATGACATGAATATGATCTCATGAATGGAATGCTACTACTTAGAATGAGAACCAGTGATTCCATAAGCTCATATCAAATCCAAACTCCACATTATTGAACACATAACGATCAAGATAGAAGTCAAAGGGGTGTAACGGGGCTAGGGTATTGGTTAACAATGAAAGGTGAAGGATAAACAAACATTCTTAAAGCAATAGTGAGCAAAGTATTGAATTAGGCACTTAGAATTCCCTTTAGAGCGCGGAAAACAAATTTTAGACTAATAGGGGAAATTCAAACAACTCTTATTTTTCTTCTTTTTTTTTTTTTTTTTTTTTTTTAGCCGTGCCTATGGCACAACAACTCTCATCAATAATCCTTCCCCCACACTTATTTTCTGCAACATATTAATCAAAAAGGAATTCATTTTCCGTCATGCTTACTATGCTTTAAGAACAAAGGCATGGATGGTCCTATTCTAGGCTAGGTAAGGATAACATGGGTTAACAAAGAACATAGGCTAAACAAGGCTCAAAAGGGGTTAAAACTTACAACAAATACGAAATATGGGAAGTAAGGCTATTTGGCTATGGTGGCAACTACACAACTTTATCTTGATATATGTTATGCAATTCAATGTCATGCTTTGAATGAAATGGATATAAGTTCTAGCATTTAGTTCTATCATGATACAATTGCATTCTAAGTAGCAACCAAGCAAGGAATAATGAGATCATGCAACAACTTTAGAAAACAAAGAATCACAGAAAATAACTCTCCAAAGAAGGTAATGGCTCGAGTCTCACAGGGTTGTAGCGTTTGTTTGAGTTCCTTCCTTCAAGCATGTTACAAAAACGAATTTTTCTTTTATGATTGCATGTGAAGTCATACATTATAACCATAACCAAGCATATACCAAGAGTAAATCAAACTTTCATCCATGTTTATAACTCTTTTTAACCGTCATGCAATTACAAACCAAATCCTTATCATTGTGTTGGAAGGTACCCTAAGACACAAACACACAAAAAGCACTTAAAACACTCTTTTTAGGCTTTTCAAAACATTTTTTTCAAATTTTTATGTGATTTTCGGAGTTATAAAACAAAACACACTAAAACACTCTAAAACAATTTAAAAACACCTTAAAACAGCAAGGAACAACATTTGAAGTTATGGGTGATAAAATCCCAAGAATTTGCATTAACAACATTAGTTACCCCCCCCCCCCCCCCCCACACTTAAATCAAACATTGTCCTCAATGTTTTAAGCATAGATTCACACAAAACATAAGTAAACACACAAAAAGCACTTAAACATACTAAACATGGCAAAATGTAATTAACAAAGAGAAGAGTTTAGGGACGCAAATCTGGTTATGGAGTGTAAATTCCCTCTTCTCCTTGGTGATTGCATTGAGGCTTTTATCTTTGTGATTCCACAAGCTTACTCTTGAACTGGTTTCCGCCCATCGTTGATTTTCCTTTGTGCTACATAATCTTGAACTGGGCAGCAGGATTCTTTTGGTCTTCCCCGAAGGTCTGAGCTTACCCCTTTTATCTGTTTCTTTGTTCAATCTTTGCAGGAGTGGTCCCTTCTCTGGAAGTGTATCAACCGTTGAAGATGACTACTCGAGAGCAATGCTAGGTAAGCAATCAGGAATAGATTCCAGGCAGTTGGCTCCAGAACAGAAGACTGACTCCAAATGCTGGCTGATTGCTTCTTTCACTTTGCCATGTGAGTAAGAACAAGGACAAAGAAAAAGACAGGGAAAGAGCATGATATGAGATACTTTTGCTTTTGACCTTGATGATATGAGATACCTTTGCTTTTGAAGAAGCGGTGAATGAATCAGCACACTTCAATCCGTCGTTTCCTCCTAGGTCATCTGTACTCCAGGCATCTGGTATCATCTTTGGGGAAGAAGAAAGAATTGAGTATTTCGAAAGGCTTTGCTGGGAGTGCGCCCTCAGAGGTGAGGGAGAGTTGGGCATTTTCTTCAGGTTTTCCTTGCCATAAAAGATGAAGGTCGACATATATAGAGATAATAACAAGTGGTGGTACCATTCTTTTACCCTTGTCGACAGACGTTTTGATCCCGCAAATCCGGCTTTTTGAAATATTGGCGCCTCTTCGATCTTTGAAGACGCCTCTTCGATTTCTGAGCAGGCGCCCCTTCGATTTCTGAACGACGCCCCTTCGCTTTCTGAATGACACGTGGTAGTGCAGATGCGG
Source organism: Pyrus x bretschneideri (assembly GCF_019419815.1). Lineage (NCBI taxonomy): Eukaryota > Viridiplantae > Streptophyta > Magnoliopsida > Rosales > Rosaceae > Pyrus > Pyrus x bretschneideri. The sequence goes on from NW_025999841.1 coordinate 518,442, forward strand.
CTCCTTTTGACAAAGCTGCACGCGTCTTCTGAAAAGCAGAGAAAGCGTCGCCGAACTTTGCGCTTGTCGGCTAAAGATGTGTAGTTGCGATGATGGCCTCCACGTGTTTTCAGCTTTGTCAGAAATCTTTTGACAAAGTTGAACGCGTTTTCTGAAAAGCTGAGGGAGCGTCGCCTAACTTACGCCGGAAAATCCGGCTCTTTGAATCGGTGGACGCGTCGCTTTGGCTTTTTATAGAGCTATCGATCACTGCCAACATACACACTCTGAAGATTTCCCATTCTTGAAAATCGTCTCCGGCCTTTCGAAATTTAACTTCATCCACCCCTTCTCATTGAACACTTTTGAAAAATAACTAACTCATCGAACCTTAGCTTAGATTTGAGTCTCAGCAGCGATCCGGTTGCGCCCCGTCAAGGTAATGTATGGCGCCCTTCTTTTTTATCTTCTAATGGTCCTCTTTCAGGTGAAGACTCCATGATGACCGATGCAACAACAGCTACGATAGTAGCTAGGAACCTCCTTACTCCTAAGGACAGTAGGCTGCTTTCAGGACGGTCCGATGAGTTGGCCGTTCAAGAGTCTCTCGCTCTCAGCGTTCAATGTGCAGGCTCTGTGTCCAACATGGGCCAACGCCTGCTTGCTCGGTCCCGCTAAGTGGAATCGTTGATGGCAGAGGTGGAAAGTCTTAAGCAGGAGATCAAACAGCTTAAGTACGAGAATAGAAGTTTGCATGTGCTTGCAAATAACTATTCGTCGGGCATGAAGAGGAAGCTTGATGAACTGCAAGAATCTGAGGGTCGAATTCACAGTGACCGTCAAAGGCTTGCGGCTTATCTCCAGAGGCACCTTTTTCCTGGGTCATCCAGCGTTTGGCCAAGTATTGAGGCCTGGAATGCTCCCGCTCCGATGCCTCCCGCTTCGACGCCTTCTGCTCCGACGCCTCGTAGTGGGGCTTCACGTAAACATCCTTTGTGAAGGCTCATCTTTCTACCATGTTTATTTTTTTTTATTTTTTATTTTTTATTTTTTTATTTTTTATTTTTAATCAAATCAACCGGCATGGAATTGATCTTTGAATGGAGGGTGATACTTGAAATGATCCGGTAATGGTTTAAATTCTAGAGTGGATGCCTGAATCATTAACAACATATTAGTATAAAAGAAAATTGAAATTCGGGAAGGCGGCTTACCTTTGAGCTCCGACATGAACTTAAAAATAAACACCCCTTCGAAAGTTATGACATGTCCCGTGTCATAAAACCCTTTTTCATAGCAACCCAATAGTTTGTCTACAAATATAGCCCTCATATACATTCGTATTAGTAAGCAAAAACACACTTAGTAAGCAAAAACACACTTAACCAAAACTAACACAACTAACACAAAAAAACACAAACCTTCAATCCCACACCCAAACCTAACCAAAGCATTGTCCTCGATGCTTAAAATTGTATGTAATGCAAGTAGGCAAAGAATATGGAATGGTGACAACATAAACACAAAATGAGGAAAGAACACAAACCACACTAGGTTGCCTCCTAGTAAGCGCTTTATTTAATGTCTAGGCAAGACATGGTAGCTTGTTCACGGTGTTGTAAACTTAAGAAAATCTACAACTTGATAAACTTGCTCTTCCTCCACTTTCTCCAAATATGGTTTCAATCGCTGCCCATTGACTTTAAAAGAGGTGCCATTCTTCATGTTCTCTATCTCCACAACTCCGTGGGGAAATGTTTGCAGCACCTTAAATGGTCCCACCCACCTAGACTTCAATTTACCTGAAAAAAGTCTCAAACGTGAGTCATACAACAATACTTTCATACCTTGGTGAAACACCTTCCGTAGGATGGCCTTGTCATGATAGAGCTTAGTCTGTTCCTTGTAGATTTTGGCATTCTCATATGCTTCATTTCTGAGTTCTTCCAACTCATTAAGTTGGAGCTTCCTTGCTATTCCAGCATCCTTGTAATCAAAGTTGAACTTCTTGATGGCCCAATATGCACGGTGTTCAAGCTCCATTGGCAAATGACAAGCTTTCCCAAACACAAGGCGATAAGGGCTCATGCTAATGGGGGTCTTATCTGCTGTTCTATATGCCCATAGTGCATCATTCAACCTCAGTGACCAATCCTTCCTTGTAGGGCTTACGGTCTTCATCAAAATGTTCTTGATCTCCCTATTGCTAATCTCCACTTGTCCTGAGGTTTGAGGATGGTACGGGGTTGCCACTTTGTGGTTGATGTTGTACTTCTTCATCAAGGATTCAAAGGGTTTGTTGCAGAAATGGCTGCCACCATCACTAATAATAGCTCTTGGGGTTCCAAACCTACAAAAAATCACATCTTTAAGAAAATTCAAAACAACCTTATGATCATTAGTTATTGTAGCAATGGCTTCAACCCATTTGGATACATAATCTACTGCCACTAATATGTATAAGTAACCAAAAGAGGATGGAAATGGTCCCATGAAATCGATTCCCCAAACATCAAAGAGCTCCACCACCAAAATGTTGTTCAATGGCATCTCATTTCTTCGGCTAATGTTCCCCATTTTCTGGCACCTATCACACTTAGAACAAAAATCAAAAGCATCTTTGAATAACGTAGGCCAAAAGAAACCAGATTGTAAAACCTTTAGAGATGTCTTTTTGGCACCAAAATGTCCTCCACATGCCAATGTATGGCTGAACGTTAGAATGCTTTGTTGCTCACTCTCTGGGACACACCTCCTAATGATTTGGTCAGGGCAATATTTAAACAAATATGGTTCGTCCCAAACGTAGTGCTTTACCATGGCAAGGAACTTCTTTCTTTCCTGAAAAGAAAGGTCATTTCTAATTATACCACAAACAAGATAATTAACAAAATCAGCATACCATGGTTCTTTTTCTTGAATAACAAGGAGTTGTTCATCAGGAAATGATTCATTTAGAAGCAAAGGTTGTCCAACTCCATGGTTTTCATTGAGCCGTGACAAATGGTCAGCCACAACATTATCACTTCCCTTCTTATCTCGAATTTCCAAGTCAAACTCTTGTAGTAAGAGTATCCATCTAATTAAGCGTGGCTTAGCATCCTTTTTTGTCATCAAGTACCTAAGGGCTGCATGATCAGAAAACACAATAACTTTTGATCCAACAAGATATGACCGAAACTTCTCTAAGGCAAAAACAATAGCAAGCAACTCCTTTTCAGTTGTGGAATAGTTAAGTTGAGCATCATTTAGAGTCCGGCTTGCATAGTAGATCACGTGTGGGAGCTTGTTCACCCTTTGCCCTAAAACTGCACCAATAGCATAGTCAGAGGCATCACACATTAATTCAAAAGGTAAAGACCAATCTGGTGCCATAATAATAGGGGTTGAGGTTAATTCATGTTTCAAAGTATTGAATGCATCCATACAAGCTTTATCAAAATGAAATACAACATCTTTAGCTAACAGATTGCATAATGGACGAGTGATCATTGAAAAGTTCTTAATGAAACGACGATAAAAACCCGCATGTCCCAAAAAACTTCTTACTCCCTTCACGGTTGTGGGAGCTGCCATATTGGTGATGATGTCAATTTTGGCTTTGTCCACCTCCATTCCTTGGCTAGAGATTACATGCCCCAACACAATTCCTTGTTTCACCATAAATTGGCACTTTTCCCAATTGAGAACCAAATTTGTTTCCTGACATCTTTGAAGTACTAAAGAGAGATGGTTAAGACATTCATCAAAAGAGGAACCAAACACTGAAAAGTCATCCATAAATACCTCAATGAATCTTTCTACCATGTCAGAAAAGATTGCCAATATGCATCTTTGGAATGTTGCTGGAGCATTGCAAAGTCCAAAAGGCATTCTCCTATATGCAAATGTGCCAAACGGGTAAGTAAAGGTAGTTTTCTCTTGATCCTCCGGAGCAATTGCAATTTGATTGTAACCTGAGTAACCATCAAGAAAACAATAGTGTGAGTAACCTGCCAATCTCTCAAGCATTTGATCTATGAAAGGCATAGGAAAGTAATCTTTTCTAGTGCTAGAATTCAACTTCCTGTAATCGGTGCAAACACGCCAACTAGCCGTGTGCTTTGTGGGCACAAGCTCTTTGTTTTCATTCTTCATCACCGTGATTCCCACCTTCTTAGGTACCACCTGAATAGCACTCACCCATTTGTTATCAGAAATGGGATATATGATCCCCACATCTAACAACTTCAACACTTCATTCCTCACAACTTCCTTCATGTGTGGATTGAGCCTCCTTTGTGGTTCACGGGTTGACTTTGCTCCCTCTTCCAAAAGAATCCTATGTATGCACATGGTAGGGCTTATTCCCTTGATATCTGCAATAGACCAACCAATAACTGATTTGAACTCTTTTAACACCCTAATTAGTTTATCTTCTTCATTTGGGGTGAGGTCAGAAGTTATGATAACTGGAAGAGTTTCAAATTCAGCTAGATATGCATACTTTAGATGTGGTGGAAGTGGTTTAAGTTCAAGTTTTGGTGCCTTAATAGTGGAAGGGGTTAAATGTGACCTCGATGGTTCTAAAGGCTCTAAAAGAGGTAAAATATTCAAAGGATACGGTGCCAATGCTTCCAAGGCAGCTACCTCTTCCATGAGTGCATCTTCTTCATCAAACTCATCTTGAGATTGACTCAAAACAGTTTGTAATGGTTCATTAGATTGTGCCTGCAAGAACTTAGCGAAAACAAGCGAATCAAGCACATCAATGGCATAACAATCAAGAGATGAAGAAGGATGTGAAAGAGACTCAAACACTTTGAATTGAACGGTCTCTCCTAGCACTGTCATAGTGAGGAGTCCATTTTGCACATCAATGATGGTCTTGGCCGTGGCCATAAACGGTCTCCCAAGCAAAATAGGCAACTCTCGGTTATGTATAGGAGCTTCTTCCATGTCCAACACTACAAAATCTGCAGGCAAGATTAGTTTATCAATTTGAACTAGAATATCCTCTACTATACCTCTTGGATATTTCACGGATCTGTCCGCAAGTTGTAATGAGATGGTGGTGGCTTTCAATTCCCCCAAACCTAGTTGAAGGTACACGGAATAAGGCATTAAGTTGATGCTAGCACCTAAGTCAAGCATCGCCTTCTCTACCTTCTTGTCCCCTATGGTGATGTTGATAGAAAAACTTCCTAGATCCTTGAGCTTTCGTGGAAGTTTTCTTTGCAACACAGCACTTACATTCTCGGACACCACTACCTTCTCATGTGGTCCATACTTCCTTTTGTAGTTGTTTAACTCTTTGAAGAACTTCCCATAAGCTGGCATGTTCCTAATGACATCAAGCAAAGGTAAGTTAACATTTACCTTACTTAGAATATCAAAAATTTCCTTAAATGACTTATCCTGCTTACTCTTGGCAAGTCTTCCAGGGAATGGTATTGGTGGAGTGTAAGGTTTCTCGGCCTTGTGAAGATTTGGTGCTTCAAACGAGGGAGTAGCATGGCTTGGTTCCTCATTTGGTTTCTCATTTTCTCCTTGAGTAACCCCTGCATTCACATGATCAGATTCATTAGTAACTTCATTGCCAACTCTATTATTGATAACCTTACCACTTTTAAGTGTAGTGATTGCTTTGGCTTGCTCTTGGTTCCTTTGGAGTATCACGGGTTGGCTTGGAAACTTTCCAACCTCTCTTTGGCTCAAGGCATCTGCAATCTGCCCCAATTGTGTCTCCATTTTGGTTAGAGCCGCCGAATGTTGTTGGAGAGTGCTATTGGTGGTTTGTTGGAATTGCAAGGTATTTTGGGCTAACAATTTAACCGTATCCTCAAGAATAGGTTTTGGTTGGAAGTTTTGGAATTGATTGTTGTTCTTCCACGAAAGATTGGGATGATCTCTCCAACTTGGGTTATATGTATTGGAATACACATCATTCCTTGGCCTTTGATTGTAAGAATTCATGAGGTTCACTTGCTCTTGGACATACTCGGGGTAAGCCTCCCTAGATGGACATTGATGAGTAAGGTGGCTTGGTATGTTGCAAATGGCACACACTTCACTTGCTTTTGGCACCATGTTGAGCACGGATTCAAGCTTCTTTTCTAGGTTAGCTACCTGCAAAGAAAGATCATGATTAGAGCTTGTTTCATATACTCCAACTCTCTTACCCCTTACATCTTTGTGTTGAGCATTAGATCCCAACATCTCATAAATGTTATATGACTCTTGAGCATTCTTTTTCTTCAAAGCTCCACCTACTGCATTATCAACAGTTGATTGACATGTTTGGGTTAGTCCATCATAGAAAATTTGCATTTGTAAGTGAAGAGGTAACCCATGGTGTGGACATTGCAACAAAAGGCCTTTAAAGCGCTCCCAACACTTATTGAAAGGTTCTCCATCATCTTGTTTGAAGTTGAAGATTTGTCCCCTTAATGTGGCTGTCTTTTGAGTGGAAAAGAACTTTTCCAAAAACTTCTTAGCCACGGCATCCCATGTGGTGAGTGAACCAGGTACTAGAGTCATTAACCAACCCTTGGCCTTATCTTTCAAGGTGTAAGGGAACACTCTCATCCTCAGATTTGCTTCACTTACTCCCTGTAAAGGTAACCCACTCACAACATTGTAAAATTCTTTAATATGAGCTAAAGGATCTTCATTAGGTAAGCCATAAAAAGAAGGAAACATATGGAAATGTGAAGATTTAAGATCATAGTTTCTAGCTTCTGTGGGCAGCAAGATGCATGAAGGTGAATTTGGTATGATTGGTTGAGCAAAATCCTCCAAAGCTCGAAGATCATCTTGGTTGCCCGCCATCTCTTCTTCTCTTTCCCAATTAAAGTGCTCAGATCCTTCACTTATTGGACTAGACGGTTTCCCTTCCTCTTCTTCACAGACAATGGAGGAACTTGTTGGCACAAAGCTTTCCAAAGTGTTGCCCTTTAACCGTTCAATTCTTTGGCCTAATTCAGCAAGTCTATTTGACATATACTACCTGAAACAAGATAAAACAAGTTTGAATAAAAATCAGAAATCTACTTAAAATGAAAAGAACAAGGTTTAATATCAAAACAAGCAATTATAAGGGACTGAAATCAGTCCCCGGCAACGGCGCCATTTTGATTGATGTTTTCCTTCTTCATGCTAGAATATGTTTAGTATAATGGCACAAGTAAGGGTGTCGAATCCACAGGGACTAATTGGACCTATATAATCACTTGTTTTGCAAGAACTCTTTACTAGAGAAATAAAACTAATCAATGTAGGCAGATTTGTTGTTGTACCTTGAAAGCATAAAGAAATGAAGTAAACACAAAATGAATGAATCAACAGCTAATAAAATGAGATAGTACCAATGGAGATGAAGCTAGGGATTCGATTTTACCATTGCTAACCCAAGGCCATGCTTGTTGAATCAGATTATACTCATCCATCTACCTATTTCTTGAGTTTGTTTCACTTAGATATGATCAACCATATGATGTGTGGATTTGATCAAATGTCTCTAATCATGAGCCTAATTGTGATGTGCAACTTTGGCTCCTAATCAAGAATATGTAGTGCACAAGAAACTTTCACAAAACCAAAGGGAACACTTGGCAGGATGTTTGCAAAACATTCCCTTCATTCATTCACATATCCACCAAGATTATGCATGATGTGTGCTTTAATCTTGGCTAAACAACCTGTGGTTAATTCAAATGATGATCAAGCATTAAAATCAACACCCTAAGTCACAATTAAATCGGAGAATGAAACAAGAAATAGATAGATTAAATGAGAATTCTGAATTAACTACATAGCAATCTTGCAAGGCTACATCGAATCCCTAGAGAGAGATTAGTTACACTTCATGTTTACAAAAGGTTTGACATAAAAATATATAACATGAGTGAACATAGGATTAAGAAGAAAGAACCCTTGAAGCAAAACTGATGTCGAAATCCCTTAAGAGTTGCCTTCGGTGTTGGTGCTCCAAGTGTGTTGTAAATGAAGGTGGAGCGGCTAAGGTTGAATGGTTTCTGCGAATGGGAGAGTGTATGGAATGGAATGAAGCCGAGAAGAGATTGTGTAGAAATGGAAGGGGATTTGCGGCAAAAGGGAAAGATTGGATGTGTTTGTGGTGTCTTGTGTATGAAAATGAGATGTGTTTTTTGTGTATGAATGCATGGGTTTTTATAGGGGGAATGGGAGAATAAGTGGGTGATTGTTTAAGAGTGAATGTGGTTGTTATGATTGAGAGTGCATGTGGATGAAATAATGATGGAAAAAGAGCTAGGTTGTTGGTGTGTGAATGCATGTGTTGAATGATTAGAGTGCATGTGGGTGAATATGTGGTTGAAATGATGAAGTAGGAAGGTGGAAATGCATGTGTTGAATTGGTGGTGCAATGATGAAAGAGTAAGTGCATGTGTGTGTGAATGGTGGTGCAATGATGAAAGAGTAAGTGCATGTGTGTGTGAATGCATGTGGCTAAGGGTTGTTGATTGGGCTAGAGGTTTTGCATGGCTCAAAGGATTGTTTGATTGGGCTAGGCCCTTTGTTTTATGTCCAAAGTGCATACAAGGCTTTCAAATTCGTCCAACACTTTGGCTCCAAGCATATGCTATCCATTCCAAGCCCAATTTTGCTCCAAAATGCTCCAAAATGCATCTTTTTTCTTCCTTAGCCATATGAACCTAAAAACACACGAAAATGGCTTAAACTACTAAAACAACTATGAATTAACAACATAGATGCACGAAAACAAGCTAAGTAAGTCGCCTAAATATGCTTCTATCAGTGCTTTGGTTGACAAAACACTGGTGGCTACCAAGATCTTAATTGCAAACCGAGCCTTGAATGAACAACAATACGAAGGTGTTAGGCAAAGAGGCATCCCACGGTAGCAGGTCCATGAGGTAAGTTCAATAGCTGAAATTCAATCTCAATTAGCTAACCTCACTATGCTTGTATCTCAGGTTGCCGAACAATGCAAAGTGCAAGGAATTACACCAAGTGTGTGTGGCGTGTGCTCTATGCAAGGGCACCTCAATGATCAGTGTCCCCAATTGATAGAGAATGGAGGATGGGAAAGCGCCAATGCCATAGGTTATCAAGGTCAAAATCAGTAAAGGAATGATGCATACTCAAATACATACAATCCGGGATAGAGAGATCACCCAAATTTCAAGTGGAGGGAGCCTCAACAACTTCAACAACAAGGAGGATTTCGACATCCACCCCCTGGGATATATCAAAGGCCATTCGCACAATCTCAAGCTCAATCACAAACTGCTCAACCAAACTCAGGTTCGCTATTTGATAATGATCAAGCTATTCAATTACTAACTTCTGTATCGTAGGGATTACAAAATCAAAATAATAGAATAGCGAACAAGGACAAGGAGATGAGTGACATGAAGAAGCAAATAGGGCAGATCTCAGAGTTCCTTGGGTAGTTTCGTGAACAAGGTAAACTTCCTAGTTCAACCGTTGTGAATCTAAAGGGAGGCATTGAAACCGCCAAGGCCATTACATTGAGAAGTCCCAATGAGCTTGGAAATCACACAAAACCATCCAAACAAGGCCTTAACCAGGATGAAGAGCTGTTGCAAGAAAAAGAATAGCAACCAAAGGCCATGACAAGGGAAGACCAATCCTTGCCGCAGCCCTCTCAGGCCTCAAAACCGTCCCAAACCACCAAGGTAAGTCCAAATTTGAATTTTTTTAGTTCTATTCCATTAAATATGCCCTTTCCTAGCAAGTTTATGCAATCTAAGAAAGAGGAGGCTGAAAAAGACATTCTGGAGACATTTGATAGGAGTATATTTATGCGACTTAGTTAGCTTGTTTTCTTGCATTTAGATAGTTAGTTGCTATTTATTATAGTGATTTAAGCTATTTTTGTATGTTGGTAGGTTTATATGACAAAGTTGGCAAGAAGGTGCAATTTGGAGCATTTTAGAGCAGTTTTGGGCTTGGAATGGATTGCACATGCATGGAGCAAGGTGGATGGACGAATTTGAAGATCAAAAGAGGCTAGGAACATGCTACAAATTTGGAGAAACAAATTCAAGACAAAGAAGATAAGGAAAGAGTAAGAAACATGGAACATTATCCAAACAACCTTATCTTATCCAAACCTTATCCAACCTTATCTTATCTTATCCTATCCTAATCTTTTCGTACCTTAATTCCAGCTGCAAAGAGGATTCATTTTCACATTAAATCACCTAAATATCAGGTTCTAGAAGCCCTATTTTCATGCCCTAAGTTTATGCCACATGTAACCCTTCTAGAAGTTCTAGAATCTACCACAACAACCATTCCTTGTCCTCCCTAGAATCTGATTGAAAGTGTCCTTGTTCTTTGGTGATTTGGAGTCCTAATTCCCCTCTTTTTCAACCCAATTTTGTGCCTTCCCTTCTCCCTATAAATACATGATGCCGCAGCACTCATAAGACACCACCCTCTACCACAATTTCACACCACACCATCCACCACACCTCAAAAGCCTAAATTCAGAAAATTCCCTCTAGTGGCACAACTTTGCAAGGAGAAAGGAGAGGAGAACTTTAGCTGTGCCATCACATTCAAGTTTGGATTGCTGGAACGTCCTAGATGTATTCTATCTTTTGCTTTCAATGTTTAATTTATCTTTGTTCAAGTGCGAACATGAGGAGCTAAACTCGTTTTAGCTAGAGATGGATTCAAAGCCATGAATATACATATGTGATATGAATTGATTTCTTCCAGTTATTGTTTCGTAAAACATGAATGCGATTTGCTTATTTGTTTGATTGATAACTTATTCTTGTATGTTGATTAAGGGTGCACACCTAGTTTGCATGCATGAATTTGATGCTAGAATATAAGGGAATTTCACCTAATAGTTATGAACTTATATTTATAAGCAGTGGAGGTTGCTAGTCATAATCGTGTTAAGTAAATCCATGGTAGGAGTATCATGCAGTTCATAGTTACAAATGTCATGTCAATGCTTATGATTTTCACAAAGCTTAATGATCTTTGATTGTATCTCTATTATGCTATTCATGTAGGGAACTTGATAAGAATAATTTGGTTGTCGATGCATATTCCATCCAATTCAATGAATTTAGGAAAATCTGAAAGTTAATTTGTGTTTTTCACGATTAATATAGGGCATTGTCATTCATGGTTTAAAGGAATAATAACTGGAAATCGATTTGTATGCATGTGTCATGTGTGGAGATGAACCCTCTAGCTAGCCATTCACCCATATTTCACCCAATTTCGTCCAAGTTGTTTAGAGTCTTTAAAATCTATTTGTTTTTACCTTAATTTCGTCCAAAATCCAATCCCCCTTTACTTTGTTGTGTCAAATTAGTTAGAATCTGTCCAAACTTGTGTTTTTAAGTGTTTTGAGTCAAGTTAAAAGTAATTTTCGTCCAAATGATCCTTTATTGTCTAGTTTGAGTCTATTTGATTATTTTGTGCTGTTTTGAGTTTGTTTAGTTTGTTTTGAGTCATAAGAGTCTAGTTTTCTATTTTTTAGTCTAGTTTTGTGTTTTAGAGTTTAATTTGAGTAGATTAGCATCCCTTCTAATCCCCGGCCTAGAACGATCCCTACTTACACATACTACAATTATAGGGTTTAATTTGAGTGTTAGAATATATCACACCAAATTTTGGCGCCATTGCCAAGGGATTAGTAAAATTGCTAATCCCTCTGTTTGTTTGTTTATTTTTCTTTTCATATTTGATTTAGTTTTATTTCCTTGATTTCAGGTACTAGAGAAGCAAGACATGGCAATTGTTAATCTTCAAGCTCAAATAGCGAATCTTACTTCTTAGTTGTCACAGTATGCCGATGGGTCCACATTGCAAAGTGTCCCTACATTTGGTACTTCTTATAGGCAAGAATATCAAGCAAATCAACGTCCACAAAGAGGTTGGGAGAACGTCAATTCCTGGGGTTATAAAGATCATAATCAATCAGGGAACAATTTGTTTTCCAACATGTACAATTCAGATTGGAGTGATCATTCGAACTCTATGTGGTGGGAATCTCAACAAGTTCAACACGAAGGATATTGGCAGCTATAGGAAAAGTTCTATTCAAGACTTGTGCAGCCACCACAACCTCATATACAATATGCCCAACCAAACTCAGGTTCGTTATTAGATTGTGATCAAATTCTTGATGAATTAGTTTCTTTGGTGCAAGGCTCGCAAAATCAAGCCAAGGAGGCTCAACAAGGAGAATATTGGCAGCCATATGAGTAGTTCTATACAACGCCTATACAGCCACCACAGTCTGACCTGCAACAATTCTAACCGAATTCAAGTTCGTCAATAGATTGTGCTCAAATTCTTAATGTACTAACTTATTTGACGCAGGAATTACAAAATCAAGCCCAAGTGATGAATGAATTGAAGAATCAAATGGGAAAGATCGCAGAATTCATGGGGCAAATGCAAGAACAAAGTGAACTATCCGACTCAACTGTTGAAATTGCTGAAGCTATCACCTTGGAAAGTGGCATGGAGGTTGGAGATGAACCCAAGACGTCCAAACTAAGCCAAAACATGGATGAACAGCTACTGCGCCACCGCAAGGGAAGAACCACCCTTGTCGCAGCCCCACATACCCTCTATGTTGTCCACTACAACCAAGGTAAGCCCCAATTCAATTTGTCTTGACCCCATTCCACCAAATGTCCCTATTCCTTGCAGGATCATGCAATCCAAGGAAGAAAATCGTGAGAAAGGCATCTTCGAAACCTTTTCAAAGAATTAAGAGCAAGAAGTGGCTGGGGAATGTCTAGAATTTATCAAAGAGGATATACTTGAGAGAACAATTCCCAAAGAAACTGGATTTTATGACACGGGACAAGTCATAACTCTCAAAACACCAAATTTGGCTGAATTTCCTAGTCCTACAACTTTCGAAGGGGTGCTTATTCTTGAGTTCATGTCGGAGCACACAGGTAAGCCACCTCCTCCAATTTCACTTTCGTTTTCTGATAGGAGCATATTCGTGCGACTTAAATGGCTTGTTCTCATACATTTACGTTATGTTTCTTTAGTTATTTTAGTCCTTTATGCTTCTTTTGTGTGTTTTCAGGATAATAAGACGTGTTTGACGAAAGGATGCATTGTGGAGTGTTTTGGAGCACTATTGGGCTAAGGATGGATAGCTTATGCTTGGAGCCCAAGTGTTGGATCAAAGCCTCAATGCAATTACCAAGGAGAAGATGGAATTTACACTCCATAACCAGATTTGCGTCCTTAAACTCTTCTCTTTGTTAGTTACATTCTGCCATGTTTAGTATGTTTAGTTGCTTTTTGTGTGTTTACTTATGTTTTGTGTGAATCTATGCTTAAAACATTGAGGACAATGTTTGATTTAAGTGTGGGGGGGGGGGGGGGGGGGTAACTAAGTTTATTTGATGCAAATTCGTGGGATTTTATCACCCATAACTTCAAATGTTGTTTCTTACTGTTTTAAGGTGTTTTTAAGTTGTTTTAGAGTGTTTTAGTATGTTTTGTTTTTATAACTCCGAAAATCACATAAAAATTTGAAAAACATGTTTTGAAAGAGCCTAAAAAAAGTGTTTTGAGTCGTTTTTGTGTGTTTGTTGATAGGAGCATATTCATGCGACTTAAATGGCTTGTTCTCGTGCATTTACGTTATGTTTCTTTAGTTATTTTAGTACTTTAAGCTATTTTCGTGTGTTTGTAGGCCAAAAGGGCTAAAGGAGCAAAAAGATGCATTTTGGAGACGTTTGGAGCACTTTTGGGCTAAGGATGGAAAGCTTATGCTTGGAGCCAAAGTGTTGGACGAAATTGAAAACCTAATTGAAGACCAAAGTGTTGGAACCTTGTTCCCTTTAGTTTTAGGATATTTAAACCTTTCCTATATCCTTAGTCGTGCATAACATTCCAACATTCCACTCCTTCATTTATTACTTATCATATCATTCATTCATCTACATATCAATAACCACTTATCATTCATTTATTACTTATCATATCATTCATTCATCTACATATCAATAACCACTTATCATTCATTTATTACTTATCATATCATTCATTCATCTACATATCAATAACCACTTATCTTATCACTCAACATATCATTCATTTATCACTCAACATATCATTCACTTATCACTTATCTTATCATTCACTTACCACTCAACATATCACTCAACATATCATACACTTATCACTCATCACACTTCATCATTATACCACCATTCATTCTTTAAAACACATGCACATTCACACACACTTCACACAAACAACATTCACATGCAAACACAAGCTTTAACCAACAAACAAAACATACACACACATGCACTTACTCCTTCATCATTACACCACCTTCTCCATCTTTATTCCACATGCATTCATCATAATTCACCCTAGCTACCACCATTCACACACACATGCACTTATTCTTTCATCATTGCACCACCATTCACCATTCACACACACATGCACTTACTCCTTCATCATTACACCACCTTCTCCATCTTTATTCCACATGCATTCATCATAATTCACCCTAGCTACCACCATTCACACACACATGCACTTATTCTTTCATCATTGCACCACCATTCACCATTCACACACACATGCACTTACTCTTTCATCATTGCACCACCATTCACACGCACATGCACTTACTCTTTCATCATTGCACCACCAATTCAACACATGCATTCACACACCAACAACCTAGCTCTTTTTCCATCATTATTTCATCCACATGCACTCTCAATCATAACAACCACATTCACTCTTAAACAATCACCCACATATTCTCCCATTCCCCCTATAAAAACCCATGCATTCATACACAAAAATCACATCTCATTTCATACACAACACACCACAAACACTTCCATTCCTTCTCTTTGCCGTGAGTCCCCTTAGAATCCAAAACCATCTTTCCATTTCCATCACTCCTCACTCCATTCCACATTTCCATAATCCCCCAAACCTCACCTTAGACCTTGTGCTACAACAACGAGGAAGAGAAGAGGACCTAAACGTTCATACAATTCAAGTTTGAGTTGTTGGAATGTTTAGGTGATTCTTTGATTTCAATGTTTCATTTTAATTCTCTTTGTTTTGTACGTATAAGGAATGGAAGAGAAGAGTGCCTAAACGTTCATACAATTCAAGTTTGAGTTGTTGGAATGTTTAGGTGTTTCTTTGATTTCAACGTAATGAGGAACTAAAACCCCCTTTAGCTAGGGGGTGATTCGAAATAAATGTTTATGCTTGCATTTTGATTTGATTACTTCTAATTGCGTTTCATAAGTTGTGGTTCAATTTGTTTAACCGTTTGATTGATAACTTATTTATGTATGTTTATTGAGAGTGTACACTTAATTTTCATGCATGAATATGACGCTAGAATGTAAGTGAGTTTCACCTAATAGTTACGAACTTATATTCACAAGTAGTGGAGGTTGCTTATAAACAATCGCGTTAAATGAATTCTTGGCATAAGTTTCATGCGTATTCCATAGTAACGAATGCCTCGTCAACACTTAAAGTTTTCATGATGCTTAATGATTTTTGATTGTATCTTTATTGTGCTTTTCACGTAAAGGACTTTTGGAGAATGTTGTGAATTGCGTTGCGCTAACCCATCCAATTCATTAACTTAAGGAAAACTTGACGGTTAATTTAAGCGGACCTAATTGACCCGGGGCGTTGAGAATTAATGATTTGTTGAAATGCAATTGGAAATCTTTTTATTATGCAAGTGTAACATGTATGGAGATGAACCCCTTAGCTATTCTATCATCCATTCATTCCATTTCATCAATTCCATATTTACATTCTGTTTTAATTTGTTCATTTAATTTAATTTCGTATAAACTTAAATCCCCCTTTACTTTAATGTCAATTTAGTTAGAAATCATTTTAGTTTGTGTTTTTTTTTTAAAGCATTTTGAGTTTTTGGTTTGTCTTAGTGTTTTAAACTTTAATTTTGCATTCTTTGAGTCTAGTTTAGTGTTTTAAACTTTATTTTACGTTTTTGAGTCAGTTTTCAAGAGATTTGCATTCCCTCCTAATCCCCGGTCCAGAACGATCCCTACTTATACATATACTACAATTGATAAAAAGAGGGTTTAATTTGTGTGCGTATAAATCTCGCATCAAATTTTGGCGCCGTTGCCGGGGATTAGCAACTTTGCTAATCCCTTGGTTCTTTTCTTTTTTTTGGTTTAGTTGTTTTCGTTTTAGTTTCTAACTTAGTGTTGTTTTCTTTGTTTGTTGTTACTTTTGATTTTTGATTTAGTTCTCTTTCTTTGATTTTAGGTACTAGAGAAGTAAGATATGGATTTTGCTAGCATTCAAGCTCAATTGGCAAATCTTACTTCTAAATTGTCGCCGTATGCCGAAAGGACCACAATGCAGAGTGTCCCTACATTTGGTGCTTCATATAGGCAAGGATTTCAAGCCAATCAATGTCCACAAAGAGATTGGAGGGATCATTCAAACTCTATATGGTGGGAAGATCAACAAGTTCAACGTGAAGCATATTGGCAACCATATGAGGAGTTCTATTCAAGACCTATGCAGCCACCACAACTTCATATGCAATATGCTCAATTAAATTCAAGTTCGCCAGTAGATTATATTCAAATTCTTAATGAAATAAATTCTTTGGCGCAGGGGTCACAAAATCAAGCCAAGGAGGCTCAACAAGAAGCATATTGGCAACCATATGAGGAGTTCAATACAACACCTATGCAGCCACCACAACCTCCCCCACAACATTTCCAATCAAGTTCAAGTATGTCCATGGATAATGATAAAAATTTTCAATTACTAACCTCTTTGACGCAGGACGAACAAAATCAAGACAAGAAGTTGGGTAAATTGGACGAGCAATTTGGGCAGATTATGGAGTTCATGAAACAAATTCAAGAGCAAAGTGAACTTTCCAACTCAACTATTGAAAACTTGAAGGAAGATTTTGAAATCCATAATGCTATCACTTTGGGAAGTGCTATGGAGGTTGGAGCTGACCTAAAAATGTCCAAACATAGCCTAGAAGTGGATGAAGAGCTGCTAATTGAGGAGGAGGAAGAAGACATGCACACGGCAAGGGTAGAACAACCCTTGCCGCAGCCCCCTAAGCCCTCTAAACCACCCACCACCAGTAAGGACGTCCCAATTCCATGTTATTCTGATGTTATTCCACCCAATGTCCCTTTTCCTAGTAGGTTTTTGATTCCCAACCAAGAAGAGAGTAAAAAGGACATCGTGGAAGCCTTCCCAAAGGTGCAAAATGTTATTCCAATTCTTGGTGCAACACAGCAAGTTTTAGATGGTGTTGAATTCTTCAAAGGACTTTGTACACCAAGAAGAATGATTCAAGAGAAGGTAGTGGCTGGAGAAGATGTAGAAGGCATCAAAGAGGACAAATTTGAAACCACAATTCCCAAGGAAGTTGGATTTTATGACACGGGACAAGTCATAACTTTCGAAGGGGTGTTTATTCTGGAGTTCATTTTGGAGCACACAGGTAAGCCGCCTCCCCGAATTTCAATTTTCTTTTATACTAACATGTGGTTAATGATTCAGGCACCCAATCTGGAATTTAAACTATTACCGGATCATTTCAAGTATCACCGCCCATTCAAAGATAAATTCCATGCCGTTTGATTTTATTTATGTTAATAAAAAAAAAAATAAAATAAAAAAAAATAAAAATAAAAAAAAAGAAAAAGAAAGAAAGATACTAAACATAGAGAAAAGTTTGATTTACTCTTGGTTTATGCTTAGTTATGGTTATAATGTATGACTTCACATGCAATCATAAAAGAAAAATTCGTTTTTGTAACATGCTTGAAGGAAGGAACTCAAACAAACGCTACAACCCTGTGAGACTCGAGCCATTACCTTCTTTGGAGAGTTATTTTCTGTGATTCTTTGTTTTCTAAAAGTTGTTGCATGATCTCATTATTCCTTGCTTGGCTGCTACTTAGAATGCAATTGTATCATGATAGAACTAAATGCTAGAACTTATATCCATTTCATTCAAAGCATGACATTGAATTGCATAACATATATCAAGATGAAGTTGTGTAGTTGCCACCATAGCCAAATAGCGTTACTTCCCATATTTCGTATATGTTGTAAGTTTTACCCCCGTTGAGCCTTGTTTAGCCTTTATTCTTTGTTTACCCACATTATCCTCACCTAGCCTAGTGTAGGACAGTCCACACCCTTGTTCTTAATTGATAGTGAGCATGACTAAAATGAATTCCTTTTGAGTACATTATGCAAGAAAATGAGTGTGGGGGAGTAAAAGTTTGTTCTTACGTTTATATGTATGTTTTGAGATTCAAAAGAAAAAGAAGAAAAAAAAAAAAAAAAAAAAAAAAAAAAAGAAAAAAAAAAAAAAGGAGTGAAAATAAGTAAGAATGAACTCACGAGCGTTGATGGTTGAAGAAAGGGTCCAAAAAAGTTGAATATGGCCCTAAGTTTTGTGTGACTTTCCCTTGGGTGTTCAAAGTTGACTTCTGCGTTCTTAAGGGAATTCTAAGTACCTAATTCAATACTTTGCTCACTATTGCTTTAAGAATGTTTGTTTATCCTTCACCTTTCATTGTTAGCCAACACCTTTAGCCCCGTTACACCCCTTTGACTTCTATCTTGATCGTTATGTGTTCAATAATGTGGAGTTTGAAATTGATATGAGCTTATGGAATCACTGGTTCTCATTCTAAGTAGTAGCATTCCATTCATGAGATCATATTCATGTCATTATCGTAAATCCAGAAAATGCTTTCCTTGTTATAACATATGTGAGTGTTCGTCTACATGTTTACATCAATCTTCTCACATATAACTAGTGTAGGGTGTGTAGTCAGAAAATCTGTGTGAAAAACGAGTGCATATCTTGTAAGGATTTGAGCAATTTCTCTAAGGCATGTTACTGCATTCGAAATGTGTTTTAAATGTTTAATTGTGAACTAGTATGTGGTGACTATGATTAAGAATGTACTTAAGTGTAATAATGGCTAAAATCTGTGGGAATAATGATTTTTAACTTGTCATGTGCTTTGGAAATCCCTGAGACGTTTGTTGGAAGGTTTAGGTTGTGTTTTACTTGTTCGTTTTGTTTTGTTTCTGGTTTCTTTTGTTTTGTTTTGCTCGAGGACTAGCAAAAGATAAGTGTGGGGGTATTTGATAGGAGCATATTCATGCGACTTAAATGGCTTGTTCTCGTGCATTTACGTTATGTTTCTTTAGTTATTTTAGTACTTTAAGCTATTTTCGTGTGTTTATAGGCCAAAAGGGCTAAAGGAGCAAAAAGATGCATTTTGGAGACGTTTGGAGCACTTTTGGGCTAAGGATGGAAAGCTTATGCTTGGAGCCAAAGTGTTGGACGAAATTGAAAACCTAATTGAAGACCAAAGTGTTGGAACCTTGTTCCCTTTAGTTTTAGGATATTTAAACCTTTCCTATATCCTTAGTCGTGCATAACATTCCAACATTCCACTCCTTCATTTATTACTTATCATATCATTCATTCATCTACATATCAATAACCACTTATCATTCATTTATTACTTATCATATCATTCATTCATCTACATATCAATAACCACTTATCATTCATTTATTACTTATCATATCATTCATTCATCTACATATCAATAACCACTTATCTTATCACTCAACATATCATTCATTTATCACTCAACATATCATTCACTTATCACTTATCTTATCATTCACTTACCACTCAACATATCACTCAACATATCATACACTTATCACTCATCACACTTCATCATTATACCACCATTCATTCTTTAAAACACATGCACATTCACACACACTTCACACAAACAACATTCACATGCAAACACAAGCTTTAACCAACAAACAAAACATACACACACATGCACTTACTCCTTCATCATTGCACCACCATTCACACACACATGCACTTACTCTTTCATCATTGCACCACCAATTCAACACATGCATTCACACACCAACAACCTAGCTCTTTTTCCATCATTATTTCATCCACATGCACTCTCAATCATAACAACCACATTCACTCTTAAACAATCACCCACATATTCTCCCATTCCCCCTATAAAAACCCATGCATTCATACACAAAAATCACATCTCATTTCATACACAACACACCACAAACACTTCCATTCCTTCTCTTTGCCGTGAGTCCCCTTAGAATCCAAAACCATCTTTCCATTTCCATCACTCCTCACTCCATTCCACATTTCCATAATCCCCCAAACCTCACCTTAGACCTTGTGCTACAACAACGAGGAAGAGAAGAGGACCTAAACGTTCATACAATTCAAGTTTGAGTTGTTGGAATGTTTAGGTGATTCTTTGATTTCAATGTTTCATTTTAATTCTCTTTGTTTTGTACGTATAAGGAATGGAAGAGAAGAGTGCCTAAACGTTCATACAATTCAAGTTTGAGTTGTTGGAATGTTTAGGTGTTTCTTTGATTTCAACGTAATGAGGAACTAAAACCCCCTTTAGCTAGGGGGTGATTCGAAATAAATGTTTATGCTTGCATTTTGATTTGATTACTTCTAATTGCGTTTCATAAGTTGTGGTTCAATTTGTTTAACCGTTTGATTGATAACTTATTTATGTATGTTTATTGAGAGTGTACACTTAATTTTCATGCATGAATATGACGCTAGAATATAAGTGAGTTTCACCTAATAGTTACGAACTTATATTCACAAGTAGTGGAGGTTGCTTATAAACAATCGCGTTAAATGAATTCTTGGCATAAGTTTCATGCGTATTCCATAGTAACGAATGCCTCGTCAACACTTAAAGTTTTCATGATGCTTAATGATTTTTGATTGTATCTTTATTGTGCTTTTCACGTAAAGGACTTTTGGAGAATGTTGTGAATTGCGTTGCGCTAACCCATCCAATTCATTAACTTAAGGAAAACTTGACGGTTAATTTAAGCAGACCTAATTGACCCGGGGCGTTGAGAATTAATGATTTGTTGAAATGCAATTGGAAATCTTTTTATTATGCAAGTGTAACATGTATGGAGATGAACCCCTTAGCTATTCTATCATCCATTCATTCCATTTCATCAATTCCATATTTACATTCTGTTTTAATTTGTTCATTTAATTTAATTTCGTATAAACTTAAATCCCCCTTTACTTTAATGTCAATTTAGTTAGAAATCATTTTAGTTTGTGTTTTTTTTAAAGCATTTTGAGTTTTTGGTTTGTCTTAGTGTTTTAAACTTTAATTTTGCATTCTTTGAGTCTAGTTTAGTGTTTTAAACTTTATTTTACGTTTTTGAGTCAGTTTTCAAGAGATTTGCATTCCCTCCTAATCCCCGGTCCAGAACGATCCCTACTTATACATATACTACAAT
Source organism: Pyrus x bretschneideri (assembly GCF_019419815.1). Classification (NCBI taxonomy): domain Eukaryota; kingdom Viridiplantae; phylum Streptophyta; class Magnoliopsida; order Rosales; family Rosaceae; genus Pyrus; species Pyrus x bretschneideri. The sequence goes on from NW_025999841.1 coordinate 539,826, forward strand.
TGATAAAAAGAGGGTTTAATTTGTGTGCGTATAAATCTCGCATCATTTGTGTCTTAGGGTACTTTCCAACACAATGATAAGGATTTGGTTTGTAATTGCATGACTGTTAAAAAGAGTTATAAACATAGAGAAAAGTTTGATTTACTCTTGGTATATGCTTGGTTATGGTTATAATGTATGACTTCACATACAATCATAAAAGAAAAATTCGTTTTTGTAACATGCTTGAAGGAAGGAACTCAAACAAACGCTACAACCCTGTGAGACTCGAGCCATTACTTTCTTTGGAGAGTTATTTTTCTGTGATTCTTTGTTTTCTAAAGTTGTTGCATGATCTCATTATTCCTTGCTTGGTTGCTACTTAGAATGCAATTGTATCATGATAGAACTAAATGCTAGAACTTATATCCGTTTCATTCAAAGCATGACATTGGAATTGCATAACATATATCAAGATGAAGTTGTGTAGTTGCCACCATAGCCAAATAGCCTTACTTCCCATATTCCGTATTTGTTGTAAGTTTTAACCCCTTTGAGCCTTATTCAGCCTATTTTCTTTGTTAACCACATCACCCCTTACCTAGCTTAGAGTAGGACTTTCCCATACCCTTGTTCTTGAGTATAGTGGAGCATGACTTAGAAGGAATTCTTTTTGAGTGACATTATTGCAGAAAACAAGTGTGGGGGAAGGGATTTTTGTGTGTATGTATGTGCCTAAGTCTTAAAGAAGGCACGGGAAAAAGAAAAAAAAATGTGAGAAAAAGAAGAAGAAAAGAAAGAAAAAGAGTGAAAATAAGTGAGAATGGACTCACAAGTGTGATTGTTGAAGAAAGGGCCCAAAAAGTTTGAATATGGCCCTAAGTTTTGTGTGACTTCCCCTTGGGTGTTCAAAGTTGACTTATGCGTTCTAAGGGAATTCTAAGTGCCTAATTCAATACTTTGCTCACTATTGCTTTAAGAATGTTTGTTTATCCTTCACCTTTCATTGTTAGCCAATACCCTAGCCCCGTTACAACCCTTTGACTTCTATCTTGATTGTTATGTGTTTCAATATGTGGAGTTTAAAGTGGGTTTGAGCTTATGGTATCACTGGTTCTCGCATCTAAGTAGTAGCATTCCATTCATGAGATCATACCTAAACATGCTTATTAACTCCAGAAATTGCTCTCCTTATGATACATATATGTGAGTGTTCGTTTTTATGCTTACAACAATCTTCTCACATATAACTAGATTAGGGTGTGTAGTCAGAAAATCTGAGTGAAAATTGAGTGCATATTTTGTAAGGAATTGAGCAAATTCTCTAAGGCATGTTACTACATTCAAAACATGGTTTTAAATGCTTAATTGTGAACTAATATGTGGTGACTATGATTAAGTATGTACTTAAGTGTCAAGATAAACAAAATCTGTGGGAATGATGATTTTTGACATGTCATGTGCATTGGAAATCCCTGAGGCAAAGTTGGAAGGTTTAAAATTGTCTTTGGTTTGTTTCGTTTCGTTTTGTTTTGTTTTTCTGTTTTGCTCGAGGACTAGCAAAAGCTAAGTGTGGGGGTATTTGATAGGAGCATATTCGTGCGACTTAAATGGCTTGTTCTCGTACATTTACGTTATGTTTCTTTAGTTATTTTAGTCCTTTATGCTTCTTTTGTGTGTTTTCAGGATAATAAGACGTGTTTGACGAAAGGATGCATTGTGGAATGTTTTGGAGCACTATTGGGCTAAGGATGGATAGCTTATGCTTGGAGCCCAAGTGTTGGATGAAATTGAAGGCCTTGTATGCACTTGAGGACACAAAACAATGGCCCTAACCCAATTACATAACACCTTGCCATGGGCTTAACACAAACACCATTCATTGCCATGCAAGGGGGAGCAATTTGGGTCCATTTTATGCACTTAAACCCTAGCCCAATTACACACCATTGCAGCCAAATCCATTCTTTGCCATGCACATTCACCACCAATTCAACCACATGCACTTATTCCTTCATCATTACACAACATTGCAGCCATATGCACCAAAATCCATCCATGCCGTGCACTTCCCTTGCCATTTTCAGCCATCACACTTCATCATTGCAGCCACCATTCATCCTAGTTGTCAATCACATACTTTCCCATTGTATAATCCATCCACATGCATCTTTAACCAACAAACAAATCAGCCACAACACACAAAAACAACCCATGCCGTGGCCACCCTTGCAATTCCAGCATTCCACCAAGTTTCCTAGCTGTTTTTCACATACATCCCTTCACTCTTTAATCATTTCCAACCTAGCAACCCCTTTAATCATTCATCCTAGCTGCCATTAACATGTTCTCCCCTCCATTCTCTCCCTATAAAACCATGTAATGCATTCATACAATTCATTCCATTCACAACACTTCACACCAACACAAACACAACCTTTGTGCCGTGCCTTCCCTATTAATCCAAACACCATCCCCCTTCCATTTTCACCACTCCCCAAACCATTCACACCATCAAACTATCCTTAGACCTTGTGCTACAACGAAGAGGAAGATAAGAGGGCCTAAACGTTCATACAATTCAAGTTTGAGTTGTTGGAATGTTTAGGTGTTTCTTTGATTTCAATGTTTAATTTCAATACTCTTTGTTTTGTACGAATGAGGAATGGAAGATAAGAGGGCCTAAACGTTCATACAATTCAAGTTTGAGTTGTTGGAATGTTTAGGTGTTTCTTTGATTCCAATGTTTAAATTCAACTAAACCCCCCTTGGCTAGGGGGGGATTCGAAATATATGTTTATGCTTGCATTTTGATTTGATTACTTCTAATTGCGTTTCATAAGTTGTGAATTCAATTTGTTGAACTGTTTGATTGATAACTTATTTATGTATGTTTATTGAGAGTGCACGCTTAATTTTCATGCATGAATATGACGCTAGAATATAAGTGAGTTTCACCTAATAGTTACGAACTTATATTCACAAGTAGTGGAGGTTGCTTATAAACAATCGCGTTAAACGAATTCTTGGCATAAGTTTCATGCAATCATAGTAACGAATGGCTCGTCAACACTTATAATTTTCTTAGAGCGTAATGATTCTTGCTTGTATCTCTATTATGCAATCATGTAGAGGACTTGTGGGGAATGTTGTGAATTGCGTTGCGCAAACCCATCCAATTCATTAACTTAAGGAGAACTTGACGGTTAATTTAAGCGGACCTAATTAACTCGGAGTGTTGAGTTTCATGGTTTATTGAAATGCAAATGGAAATCGTTTTATTATGCAAGTGTAACATGTGTGGAGATGAACCCCTTAGCTAGGTTCCCATCCATTAAATTCCATCACATTCATATTTACATTCTGCTTTAATTTAATCTCGTCAAATCAAAACCCCCCTTTACTTTCTTGTTCTTTAGTGCTTAGAATCTGTTTAGTTTATGTTTTAAAATGTTTTGAATCAAGCCATAATCTTAAATTCGTCCAAAATTGGGTTTAAGGTCATAAACTGCCTAGTTAGTGTTTTTAGGCAGTTTTGAGTCTTTTGAACTTGTTTTGAGTCTTTTGGTTTGTCTTAGTGTTTTAAAGTTTAATTTTGCATTTTTTGAGTCTAGTATAGTGTTTTATATTGTGTTTTTACGTTTTTGAGTCGAATCCAAGTGATTAACAATCCCTCCTAATCCCCGGTCCAGAACGATCCCTACTTACATACTTACTACAATTGTCAAAAAGAGGGTTTAATTTGTGTGCGTATAAATCTCGCATCATTTTCTACTAATATATTGTTAATAATTCAGGCACCCACTCTAGAATTAAACCATTACTGGATCATTTCAAGTATCACCTCCCATTCAAAGATCAATTCCAAGCCATGGGACCTAGGGGAGCTTAAAAGGAGGTATCGTCCGGCTGCAAGACGTTAAAGCAAGCGCTTCTTTGGAGGCAACCCATGTATTCGAATAAAGAAGACTTAGGAATCTCTGGCTCCTACAACCAGATTTGCTTTCTTTTACCTACTCTTTATTGCTTTTACTTTGCCATAATTGTCATGTTTATTAGTAGTGTGTTTGATTGTTTGCTTGTGAGTCTATGTTTGAAACACTGAGGACAATGTTTGGTTTAAGTGTTGGGGGGGGGGGTGGGGTAAACAAATGATTTTGCATTGATTTTTGATGCTCAAATTAAAACCCTATGATTGTAGTATATGAAAGTAGGGATCGTTTTAGGCCGGGGATTAGAAAGGATGCTAATCTACTCTAAACTGACTTAAAAACACAAAACAAAACTTAAAAACACTTAACTAGACTTATATGAATCAAAACAAATTAAAAAGACTCAAAACACACAAACTAATCAAAAAGACTCAAACTAGACTCTAAAGGTGATTTGGACGAATTTTAGACTATTAAGACTCAAAACACTAAATTGGACTGATTTGAACACGTTTCTAACTACTCTAACACACTTAATTAAAGGGGAGATTGATTTGGACGAAATTAAAGTAAAAACAAACAGATTTCAAGACTTAAACAACTTTGGATGAAATTAGGGAAAAATATGGGTGATAAGCTAGCTAGAGTCCACACATGACACATATGCATGCAAATCGATTTCCAGTTATTATTCCTTTAAACCATGAATGGCAATGCCCCAAGTTAATTGCATTGCACAACCAACCATCAGATTTTCCTTATTTCATTAAATTGAATGAATACGCATTACAACCAAATTATCTTTCTCAAGCTCCCTATATGAAACGCATGATAGAGATACATATAAAAAATCTTTAAATTCTATGAAAATCATATGCATTGACAAGGCATTCATCACTATGAAACGCACGAGACCCCAGCCAAGGATTCACTTAACACAATCATGACTAGTGACTTCCACTACTTGTGAGTATAAGTGAATAACTATTACGTGAAACTCCCTTATATTCTAGCATCAAATTCATGCATGCAAACTAAGTAGGCCTCCTTAATCAACATACAAGAATAAGTTATCAATCAAACAAATAAGTAAATCGCATTCATGATTTATGAAACAATAATTGGATGAAATCAATTCATATCACATATATGTTCATGGCTTTGAATTCACCTCTAACTAAAACGAATTTAGTTCCTCATGTTCGCAAAACAAAGATAATTAAATTTAAACATTGAAAACAAAGATAGAATACACCTAGAAACACTCCAGGTGGCTCCTCCTTCCTTCCTTGCTGCCCACAATAGGGATTTGTGTGAATTTAGGCTCTTAAGGTGTGGTGGATGGTGTGGTGTGAAATTGTGGTAGAGGGTGGTTGAATGTATGAATGAATGAATGAGTGAATGGATGCTTTGAATGGTGCGGCAAACACTTGCATTTATAGGGCTTAAACCTTAGGGAAATCAGATTAGGGTGTGGTATAAATTAGGTGGGAAAAGGTTTGCACAATCCTAGGGTAAAAGGACTAGGATTCCATGGCAAAGACCAAGGAAGAAAGGGAAAAAGATTGCAGATTCTAGAGCTTCTAGAAAAGGGGGAGGCGCCACTTTTGTAGGGTTTCTAGAAACAATGTGTTTTGTGGCAGAAATTGGACTTTTAAAAGGGATAAAGGGTGCGGCACCTATTTAGGAGGAGATAGGGTCTTCTAGAACCATATATTTAGGTGTTCTAATGTCAAATTAAGTCCTTTTTGCAGCAGGAATTAAGGTAGCAAAAGATTAGGATAGGATAAGATGAGATAAGGTTGGATAAGATAAGATTGGATAGGATAAGGTTGGATAATGTTCCTTATTTCTTGCTCGTTCCTTATCCTCTTTGTTTTTGAACTTCTTTCTCCAGATTTGTAACCTTTCCTAGCCTCTCTTGACTTCAATTTCGTCCATCCACTTTGCTCCATAGTTAAGTTATCCAATCCATGCCCAAAACTGCTTTAAATAGCTCCAAAATGCACTTTCTTGCCCCTTTTGCCATTAGGACCTAAAAACATACGAAAATAGCTCAAAAGACTAAAATAAATAGTAATTAACTAACTAAATGCAAGGAAACAACATAACTAAGTAGCATAAATATGCTCCTATCAATTTTCGTGGGATTTTATCACCTATCACTTCTAAAGTTGTTTCTCACTGTTTTTAAGTGTTTTTAGTGTGTTTGGAAGTGTTTTTATATGTCTTAAATGGAAAATCCAAAATTTGAAAAAGAAAAAAAAATCGAAACAAGTGTTTAAAAAAAGAAAACCAAAAAAAGTCGTTTTTAGCGTCGTTTTTGTTTTTATGTTTGTTTGTGTCTTAGGATACCTTCCAACACAATGATGAGGATTTGGTTTTTAATTGCATGACTATTAACGAAAGTTACAAACATGGATGGAAGTTTGATTTACTCGTTGGTTTATGCATAGTTGTAGTTGTCGTTTACAAATTCACATGTAATCACAAAAGAAAAAAAAAATTCAGTTTTTATAACATGTTTGAAGGATGAAACTCAAACTAACGCTACAACCTTGAAAGACATGAGCCAAAACTTTATTTGGAGAGTTATTAATCTGAGATATTTTTGTTTTCTAAAGTCGTTGCATGATCTCATTATTTCTTTGCTTGGTTGTTACTTAGAATGCGTTTCATCACTATAGTTCCAAATACTAGAACTCATGCCCATTTCATTCAAAGCATCAAATTGAGTGCATAACATAAAACAAGATGAAGTTGTTTAGTTAAAACCAGAGCCAAAAAGCCCTACCCTTTGCATATGTATTGTAGGTTTAACCCTTTGAGCCTTAGTTAACTTATTTTCTTTGTTAGCCATATTATCCTTACCTAGCCTAGAATAGGACTATCCATACCCTTGTTCTTAAAGTAGTGGAGCATGATTTAGAGGGAACCCCTTTTGATCTACAATTTGTAGAAAAACAAGTGTCGGGTAAGATAGGGATAAGAACACACGGCATAGGTGTAGGATATGAACTACAACTCCCAAACTTTAAAGGAATGGTGTCTATGCGGCATACAAAGGGATGAGGCTTTTAGAATCTGAATTATGTGTTTAACTGTACATCTAATCCCTTCTAAATAGCTAGAACTATGGCACAAAATAATTTGGATAATATACGATAAGATAGGATAAGGTTGGTTAAGATAAGGTAAGATAAGGTTGGATAAGGTTCCTTATTTCTTGCTATTTCCTTATCTTCTTTGCATTTGAACTTCTTTCCTTAGATTTGTAGCCTTTCCTAGCCTCTCTTGACTTTAATTTTGTCCATCCACTTTGCCCCATAGTTAAGCTACCCAATCTATGCCCAAAATTGCTCCAAATGGCTCCAAAATGCACTTTCTTGCTCCTTTTGCCATTAGGACCTACAAACATACGAAAATAGCTTAAAAGACTATAATAAGTAGTAATTAACTAACTAAATGCAAGGAAACAACATAACTAAGTAGCATAAATATGCTCCTATCACCTATGAAGCAAATAAAAGAATAGCAAAATAATTAATAAGAATTGTTGATTTTGATTTTACTTTGTTTAGTGATCATTGCTCCAACTGTCTTTGGAATTATAGTGAATCTAGTTATCCCGATAAACACTGTTTAGTAAACGAAAATTTTATAATTTGACAAATCCTTAAATATAAGAAGGCAACTATGTTTTAAATGAATACTACTAGAAAGAATAAATTTGTAGACAAAATTTATAAGCTAAATCATGTGTTACCAATAAGATTAAGGACGTTTATCATCGTCTCAGGAATAATCTGATCATTAACTTGCAGGTCATTTAATTTACGAAATTTTGTCTACAAATTTAGTCTCGTGCTACTCTTTCTGAATTACAAAATGAACCCGATTTCAGTCTTCGCAACCGAAACAGTTCCTTCCAAGACTGTTAATGGACTAAAACGAAAAAGAACACTTCGGGTGCTTTGATCAACTTCACCTGACGAGAAGACAGAATCTTACAACTAAAATACGACTAGATCTGAATCAATGGGCATACAATCAATCATCCACATGTCCTCGGCACCATCTTCCCTAAAGATATTGCAGTTCACTCCTCCAAAAATCAGTGTGTACAAAGAAGGCATAACAAATTGCCCGAACGAGACCACCTCGATCTCTCTTGACAAATATATCAAAAGTAAGCTGCTAAAATCAGCATATCCATGATCAATGTTGACAGAATGCATATTTCAGTCTAAACTAATATGACTTCAAACTTTGCACAGGGGTTGCTTCCAACGTGTCTTCTAAAATCAGCATCCCCATTAAATCTGAAGGTATACAACGCTTGCCTCTGCGTCATGCCAACAGGATATATTCTATATATTTTAAATTCGTCTCCTCCTCTTATGCTTTCAGGTCTTTCTGGTTTCCAAATGGGCACATGTTTCTGGGACTTTAATTTCGCGAGCACCATAGACTCAAAAGCTCCAAGAGTCAAATTGCCAGACCTGTCACAGAAAAAGATATTGGGGGACAAAAATTTATTTAATTTTTCATCATGCAATGACACTACAAGTTTTATTTTTCCCTCTTCTAGAAATATAAAATAAACTTAGACGGAAATCTTCAGCATGATGAAACTCGTAAGGATGTAAACAATGTGCAGAGACAGATCCCATTCCCGGCAGTCTTGGCTGCTAGTGTAGTAATTGGTGTTAGGGAAATGAAATTACCTTAAGAAAATAGATTCCATATTGAACCTCCCTCTTTCTCTTACATATAAATGATAGACGACTCCTTCGCCTCTGGTGCACTTGCAGGGTCTGTTTTTGACCCTTTGGTTCATTTCTTCTTTCTCGCGAATCATTGTTGCCAGGTGAATGCAAAGACGGCATGATGAATGTACTGCTGCCATGTCCACAAGGGCCTTGAAAGAATTCGATGGACCCTCATACTTCCACCTAATCATTAAACATCATTCAATCTTCATACAGAAACAATACTGAAACATAGAAAAAGAAAAGTATTTGACATGTTACAGAAAAGAAGAAAATGAGAAGAAACAAACAACTAATGATTTACCTCAATGACTGATTATATGCTTCAGGATTATCTGCAAGAAATTTCATTCTCTTGGCAACTGATTCAATATCGGTTAGCTCCTTAATATGTAAAATTGAACCAGGAGCAGGAGCATATTCTTCAATATTTGGAGCACCAACAACCACAGGTATAGATCCTGGAACAATAAAATATCAACGTCCATACCCAACATCTTTCTTGAATTTCAGTACATAGATGACAATTTTGCTTTTGGAATCTGAAATGCAATTTTTTCCCTCATGTTGAATGCGAAAATGTAATCCATTAGATCTTATAGATGTTAAAAGGCAAAACACTGCAATTTCAAAGATGAATGCCCACACTTATAGTTTTCCATCCATACTAAATCTCTTAAATTTGTTTATGAACTATTACCAAGATTTTTTACATATATTCAAACAACATTTATCTGGGTTAAAAGAATCCTGGTTGCCCCTAAATTCTGAATTTTTCCTCCACAAGAAGTTTTCATATTATGCATCACAACTACATAATCAACACACCAGGGAGGAGAGGGGGAGGGGGAGAGAGAGAGTAGTTTCATACCAGCAACAAGCGATTGGAAGTATTTCTCGGTAACATAATCCTCCTCGTTGGAATTCTCAAATGCCAAACTGAATTTATAGCGCTTCAGAGTTTCAACTTTGTCAACTGCCAGATTCATTTAAAACAGAAGCAAATTATTAAACAATTACAGGTTATGTATATCTTATAACTATAGAATACAAGCCATAATATATCTTAGTAGTGTATTATATGTGTTTATTTGGTTCAAATACTGGATTTGGTTCAAGATGCCAACTATTTAGCCAATAATGAAACATCCAGTCCCTCTCTGATTGCACAACCAGAAGTCTAGAACTGATAGACATGATCGGAAAAAATAATAATAATTCCAAGCACATGCAGCTTGTTTAAGTGATATCATAATCAACTAAGGTCTGACTTACCTTGCCCATTAGATCAAAAACAATTTCTTACAATTCAAACTTCCAAATTCTATATCCTTATAGCCAGGGAAAGTAACTTATAAACGAAAAAATGGCAAGGGAGAAAGAAAAATTTTATGCGCCTGTGAATCTATTTCAGACCAAACAATACAACATTAGGCAAGATTAAACCTACCGTCAAAATCCAACAAATTGAATTACCTACAAGACACTATAGAGCCAACCAGTGTTTTAAAAGGCTCGCCTTGGAGCGCGCCTAGGCGGTCTCGAAGGCTGGGTGAGTAGCTTGCCGCCTCTGTTTTCCAGGTGTGGCGTAAGGCATCGCTGGAGCAAGCCTAGACGGCAAAGGTGCGCCTCAGGGTGTCCAAGCGTTCTTTTTATTCCCATTTTTTGCTTTTTGTTTTTTTGGTAAAAATACCCAAACCAAAGCCGTGCCTAGTGACGAAGCTGAGTTGCAAAACCGTACCAGGGAAGATGAAGAAGACAGATGGCGATGGCTATCTTTTCTCCTGACTTTTCATTTTTCTATATTTTTTTCTCCTTAAAATTTTAATAGTCCCCACATTTATTATTGCACTATCTTTTTTTTATTCACTTTTATTTTTTATATTATTTATTAGATAGATAGATAAGTATCTTTATGTGTTTATTATTTATAGATAAGCATATTTTTATGGATATTCTCGTAACATTCCAACAAAATTCAGCCTTTATTCCCTATAATTGCTCCACTCAACCTTTATTTCCTTTAAATTGCGTATAATTGCAAAATTCAGCCTTTATTTTCATTGAAATTCCCTATAATTGTGGCCACTCAATCTTATTTCTCTTGAAGTTCTCTATAATTGCTTACAGTAAAATAAAATAATTAAAACATTTTAAGACTATGACATAGTTTCTAAGTACAAGTAGACTTAATAATGAAGAAGATGTTATTATATTTGATTTAGTTATAATTATATTTGTTTTACAAAGTATTCTATTTTATAAATATAAATTATATAATAAAATTTTAGGTACCGTGAGGCTTTGCCTCATGCCTCACGCTTGGGCAGGGCTATCCATGGGACGCCTCACCTATGCCATCACCTTTCAATACATTGAAGCCAACACAGAATATTTTCAACCAAAAACAAAATAAAGGCCACAAACTGAACCCCAGTTTGTTGCAAACCTCATACGGCACGCTAAGAAAGCATGCAAGAGAGTCACAACTCCCAATTGTAATGCCTTGAACCAGAAAATTAGCAAAATATCATTATTATTACTTTAAAAAAGCATCTAAATGTCACACCTCTTCCATCACGATTTCTATGGCAACCGCCATAAGAGTCTATCTTGAGGTTAGCACTTTCAAGTGCTTCAAGAGCTTGCAAGCGGAAGTTGCGGGCACCACAGTTGGAAATAAATGCAGCTGCAAGTGCAGTCTCAGTCTTTGGCTGTACGGGCGCCATGATGTCGTACTCAGCCCAAGAAAAATATCCAACAGGAACATCCGATGAGAGACTAGTTGTCATAACAATATCATATCCCCTCCTAGTACAAATGAAAGCAGTTAAAACTATTAGTTATGACAAACAAGTTTTAGAACAGATGAAGTTTGCATTCTGAGGGTTTCCCCCCAAAGGAAAAGAAGAACACCATCCGTCAGGAATGCGATTGAGAAATGATTATATTAAGTAATTCCAATTGACTGCATGAATGATTGGTATGCCCCACCAGAACACTTAGGCTTATAGTTAATAGACACAATTCAAAGTAGTACTATGCAATATGCAGCACAGCATATGAGATATTCTAAACCATGTTAAAAAGATAAAATAATTTGTTTTCAGCTCTTCAAATTTGTGGGTACCATTTTTTCAAGAAAATAAGCCTTAAAAAATCTTAAAACCTTACTCAATACTTGTACGAGATTGCAATTCCTATGATAAAGGGATAACATGTCCACAAACAACATTAAATGAAAAAGAGAAAATCTTCAAAAACTGCAATTAAGCCATCTTCAAAAACTGCAATTAAGCCATATTTGTATGTGCTTACCCACCGTCGTGCATGAGCAAGATTGTTCTCAGCATAGTATTGAGCTGATTCCATGGATCGGAGAACACTGGCTGTCCCAGATTGGTGAGCTAAACCAAAAGCAGCATCAGGTGTTTTTGCAGGATTGTATCCAAACTGGCATCCCACAGAACAAGATTTCCATTCCTATGTGGAAGACAAGACAAAAATAATTATGAACAAATGCAAGACGTGACAAAAGTGAAATGTGTCAGTTATATCCCAAAACTCCATGTTTAAGTCCCTAGAGAGTATCGTAAAAGTAGGGTAAGAAATGGGACTATCCAATTCAAGTTACTTCCAATTACAAATCATTCTTGTTCATTTAACTCAACAAGATTTAGAAGATGGAACTTAAGGGTCCTCCACCGCCGCTAGACTACATTCTACCAAGACTAACATAATGCAGACTAAAATTGAACAATAAAAAACATAATGCAGCCAAAAGCATCAAACTTCCTAACCAGCTTCAGATGTCAAGGATCAATTGCTCAAATAGTGACTAACACAAGGCAGTCGAAAAGCGAATATCAAATTTCACATCCTGCTTTCAAGGACAAGAATCAACAGCTTAAGCAGTGTAAACATCTTACAAAAATTCTCGCTTGCACTATTTTCCTCACTCGTGTCATGACATTATTGTCACGTACAATCACAATTCAATTTTAAACTAAAACCCAATAAAAAAAAAATATATATATATATATATATATATATATATATATATATGAGTGTGTGTATTAGAAAACTACACAGTATTAAGAACACAATTGAAACTAATAAAAAGCTGCAAATTACCTTCTCATCACCAGAAACCAAAACCGGTTCTTTGTCAAAATCCCTGGAGTACTCTATAGCATCCTCTCTCTCCAACCACTCCTCGCAACTCAGCAACTCCAAATCACCACTCTCCGCCGCCGGCACCGCCACTTCATGAGTCAACGGCGTCCGGGCGAACAAGTCGGCCCACGAGTCTACTAAACCTGCGTTATTTCCGATGTCGAGCTTACCCAGAAACGCGATCTCTGCTATCACAACAAGGGCAACAAAAAAAGGAATCAGATTGGACCATTTTCTCTTGGGGGCCGCCGCCGAACCCGCCCCAAGAGAGACCGGTAAGCCACCTTCGTGGGTCGCCGCTGGTCTCGAGCCTCTCTGAGTGGAAATCACGCCCATCAAACTAACCAGAATTGGTCGCTCTGTTTTTTCTGGGGATATTCTGACTTTCCCGAGAAAGTGATAGAAAAGTCGGGACTTGTAACAAGGTTTTCAACGGAGGAACATGATGGGGGTTTTGTGCGGGCTTCGATGGGAATCACGAAATGGGTTTAATCATGACGATGGTCTCACCGAGAGGTTGATTTTTCTTTAGTTGCAAGTCAAACAACCACAAAGGGTGAAGAGTCCCGTAACATTTCACGGTTATCTACACATTTATTTATAATTTTTTATATCTTTTTAATTATGACTGTTAGAATGAATTGAAAAAAAATAAAAATAAAAGGACAGAAATTAATAAAATATGTGTAAAAATAAAAATAAAAATAAAAATGTGAATAACACCACTTATGAAGAATATTCAATTTGTTTTTGGAGTAGCAATCAGGCATACAAAATGCATTGTCTGTCATGCGCAAACACTAAAATCTTGTAGCAAATAAAAGAAGTACAAAATAAATGTTTTGTGTAAATGAGTTTAGGGTTACAATCTCTTTACAACTTTGAATCCTCTGATGATGTATCTCGATGCAAATTTCTGTTGTCTCTAGCTTTGACGAAAATACACCTACAAAACAATCAACATCTTTGATCAAAGACCTAAGCCTCAAGCAGCCACAAGGTTGGGGGAGGGGGGGGTTAGGCCAATGAATCTCCGATGCATAAGTTAGTTTCTCTAAGAAGAGTAAGGTGTTTAGGGCTTTTAGGGGTAGCAAAAGCTTATGAAATTTGGTAGAATATGGGGTATATATAGGAGGGGAGGGCTAGCCATAGTGTTAGGGTTTTACCCTACACATGGCGGCATCCTATCGGCCAATGTTTATGGAGAAATATTCTCAAAATATTAAATAGGAAATAATATCTAGAGATAATGGAGTAATTATCCCTAATTGATTTAAATTGGGATTATTTACTTGATTGAAGTCAATCTTCAATTGGGGAATGTATTAAAGATAGGATTTGGGTAATTAATACTTATCTTTAATGCTTTGACTTTTTCTTGCCAAAGGTTGGTGAGTTATGGGCAGTCGTATTCAACTATTGAGACCTTCAGGGTTGTGAGCTACGCATGGGAGTATCTAAGGAGCCTACCCATTTATTGAGGGCAATCTTGTTTTCTTTTGGCAAAAGTCCACATGTCACCTCTAGAATTTTTGAGATTATTTTAGGCTCCACAAATGCCACCACACCTACCGGGCTGCACGCAGAAAAAAGGCAGTAGGTGTGGAAATCCCAAGCTGCATGGGCTTGTAGAATTATTCCCCAATTTGAACTTGATCTCCTTCTTTGATTTGGAGATAGACTTCTTCAAGGAAAAGGAAACCAATTGCCCCCAATACCTATTTAATTCTGCCGTAAGCAGGGGATTAAATAAATTTGGAGAACAATCATCATTCCAGCAAGGAAAAGAGAAGTTAGAGGAAATTTTTTTCCCTCCCCTAGATTTCTTCTTCTCTTACCCTTGCAAAGAGTTATCTCTCGTTGTTGTTCTTCTTCTCCATGCTACACCAAGGCAAGAAAAAATTTGAATTTTCTTCTTCTTGATTTTTTGGGAATCTTGGGGCTTGAAAAATTGGCTTGGTGGAGGTGGAGGATGTGTGAAACACGTGGCAAAGGTGCCATAGGGACACGGGGGTCGGCTGGCGTGGGCTAGGTGCTTGGCTCGGCTTGGGCTGAGGCGACAGGTGCGCTGGGCGTGGGGAGGCCAGCTTGGGCTAGGTCTCCATGGCTACTGGGCATTGGCCTGTGCATGTGAGAGGAGAGAGAGTAGGAGAGACCAGCATGGGCCAGCTTTTAGGTCCTGATGGCCTGGGCTAAGAGGCATGGGCCTTGCTAGAGCACGCTGGGTACGAATGAGGAGAAAGGAAGGAGGTTAAGGCCTCCTCCCTTTCTGGGCTGCGTGGCAGAGGCCACATGCATAAAGGACCAGAGGCATTTGGGCTGTGCTGCGTGAGAAAGAAAGCTGATCTCTCTAACTACTCCTCCCGGGATGCAAAATCTGATCTTCTGATACTGGATCGAGGTCACCGCTCTAATCTTTGATAGGAGCATATTTATGCGACTTAGTTAGCTTGTTTTCTTGCATTTACATAGCTAATTTCTACTTGTTATAGAGTTTTAAGCTATTTTAGTGTGTTTTCAGGTTCAATTGACAAAGTTGGCAAGAAAGTGCAATTTGGAGCATTTTAGAGCAGTTTTGGGCTTGGAATGGATTGCACATGCATGGAGCAAGGTGGATGGATGAATTTGAAGATCAAGAAAGGCTAGGAATGTGATTAACATCTGGAAGAATTAAATTGAAGACTTGGAAGATAAGGAATCAGCTACAAAGAAGGAATATTATCCAAATTTCCTTATCTTATCCAAACCTTATCCAACCTTATCTTATCTTATCCTATCCTAATCTTTTCCTACCTTAATTCCAGCTTCAAAGAGGACTCCTTTTCACATTAAATCACCTAAATATCAGGTTCTAGAAGCCCTATTTTTGTGTCCTAAGTTTGTGCCACATGTAACCCTTCTAGAAGTTCTAGAATCTGCCACAAGGACCATTCCTTGTCCTCATTGGAATCTGATTGAAAGTGTCATTGTTCTTTGGTGATTTGGAGTCCTAATTCCTCTCCTTTTCAGCCCAATTCCGTGCCTTCCCTTCACCCTATAAATACATGATGCTGCAACACTCATAAACCACCACCCTCTACCATAATTTCACACCACACCATCCACCACACCTCAAGAGCCTAAATTCACACAAATCCCCATTGTGCGCAGCAAGGAAGGAAGGAGGAGCCACCTGGAGTGTTTATAGGTGTATTCTATCTTTGTTTTTAATGTTTAAGTTTAATTATCTTTGTTTTGCGAACATGAGGAGCTAAACTTGTTTTAGCTAGAGGGGACTTTGAAACCATGATTATATTTGCAATATGAATTGATTACTTTCAGTTGTGATTTCATAAATTGTGAATACAATTTACTTAACTGTTTGATTAAGAACTTATTCTTGTGTGTTGATTAAGAGGGCCCGCTTAGTTTGCATGCATGAATTTGATGCTAGAATATAAGGGACTTTCACCTAATCGTTATGAACTTATACTTATAAGTAGTGAAGGTTGCTAGTCACGATCATGTTAAGTAAATTCCTAGCAAGAGTATCATGGTTTTCAATAGTTACGAATGCCTTGTCAATGCTTATGATTTTCACAAAGCTTAATGATCTTTGATTGTATCTCTATTATGCTATTCATGTAGGGAACTATTGAAGAATAATTTGGTTGCTGATGCGTATTCCATCCAATTCAATGACTTACGGAAAATCTAAGGGTTAATTAGTGCTGTTCACGGTTAATCTGGGGTGTTGAGGTTCATGGTTTATTGGAAAAGCAATTAGAAATCAATTTATATGCAAGTGTGTCATGTGTGGAGAAGGACCCTCTAGCTAGCTTATCACCATATTTTTCGCTAATTTCATCCAAAGTTATTTAAGTCTTCAAATCTGTTTGTTTTTACCTTAACTTCGTCCAAAATCCAATCCCCCTTTACTTGGTTGTGTCTTTTAGTTAGAATTTGTCCAAACTTGTATTTTTAAGTGTTTTGGGTCAAGTTAAAAGTAATTTTCGTCCAAATCATCCTTTAGTGTCTAGTTTAAGTCTATTTGATTATTTTGTGCTGTTTTGAGTCTTTTTAGTTTGTTTTGAGTTGTTAGAGTCTAGTTTTCTGTTTTTGAGTCTAGTTTAGTGTTTTAGAGTTTAATTTGAGTAGATTAGCATCCCTTCTAATCCCCGGCCTAAAACAATCCCTACTTTCATATACTACAATCATAGGGTTTTAATTTGAGTGTTAGAATATTTCACATCAAATTTAGGCGCCGTTGTCGGGGACTAGTAAAATTGTTAATCCTTCTGTTTGTTTGTTATTTTTCTTTTGATATTTGATTTAGTTTTATTTATTTGATTTCAGGTACTAGAGAAGCAAGACATGGCAATTGCTAATCTTCAAGCTCAAATAGCGAATCTTACTTCTCAGTTGTCACAGTATGCCGAAGGGTCCACAATGCAAAGTGTCCCTACATTTGGTGTTTCTTATAGGCAAGCATATCAAGCAAATCAATGTCCACAAAGAGATTGGAGTGATCATTCAAACTCTATGTGGTGGGAATCTCAACAAGTTCAACACAAAGGATATTGGCAGCCATATAAGGAGTTCTATTCAACACCTATGCAGCCACCATAACATCATATACAATATGCCCAACCAAACTCAGGTTCGTCAATAGATTATGATCAAATTCTTGTTGAATTAATTTCTTTGGTGTAGGGCTCACAAAACTAAGCCAATGAGGCTCAACAAGGAGAATATTGGCAGCCATATGAGGAGTTCTATACAACGCCTATGCAACTACCACAACCTCCCCCACAACAATACTAACCAAATTCAGGCTCGTCATTGGATTATGATAAAATTCTTCCAGTACTAACTTCTTTGGCACAAGAAGTACAAAATCAAACAAAGAAATTCCAAATCAAGCCCAAGTGATGAGCGAATTGAAGAATCAAATGGGAGAGATTGCGGAATTTATGGGGCAAATGCAAGAACAAAGTGAACTATCCGACTGAACTGTTAAAATTGCTGAAGCTATCACCTTGGAAAGTGGCATGGAGGTTAAAGATAAACCCAAGACATCCAAACCAAGCTAAAAGATGGATGAACAGTTGCTGCTTGATGAAGAAGAGGATAACAAGGCCACGGCAAAGGAAGAAACACCCTTGCCGTAGCCACATATGCCTTCTATGCCGTCCACTACAACAAAGGTAAGCCCAAATTCAATTTGTCTTGACCTCGTTCCACCAAATGTCCCTATTCCTTGCAGGATCATGCAATCCAAGGAAGAAGAGGGTGAGAAAGGCATCTTCGAAACCTTCCCAAAGAATCAAGAGCAAGAAGTGGCTAGGGAATGTCTAGAATTCATTAAAAAGGATATACTTGAGACAATAATTCCCAAAGAAGTTGGATTTTATGACACGAGACAAGTGATAACTCTCAAAACACCAAATTTGGTTGAATTTTCTAGTCCTACAACTTTTGAAGGGGTGTTTATTCTTAAGTTCATGTCGGAGCACACAGAATTTAAACTAAGGCTTGTCCATCTTGGAGGTCTCCCCCCTCATAGGTTGCAGCATTTTGAACCAATGTTTGTCCTTAAGTTCGCGAATAATCTAGTTGATCAGGAGTGAGAACTTGGTGTATGTTTTGGGCACCGTGCCTCCTTTTGTCGAGGATCGGTCCCTTTAACTGCTTCCTGGTTTACTTTTGTTATTGAGTGGTTTATCGCCCGCCTTCTTCTGAGTTGGCTTTGCCTTTTTGCACGGCTGCTCAGGCTGCTTCTGGAAGCGTTTAGCCTCATCTCAAAGGGAGTACTTTTCTGCCAAAGCATAAGAATCAGCTAGGGTCAAGTTCTCATCTATGATCAGCTCTTCAAAAAATGGGTGATCTGTTGGGAACCCTTTTCGGAAGGTTGAGCTTACAATGTTGTCATTACATCCAACGATCTTTGCCTTCTCCATCTTGAACCTGTTGATGTATGCACAGAGTGACTCTTTCGGGTCTTTCTTCATGTTGAATAGGTGGTCAAACTTCTTCTTAATTGAGCAGTAGGACAAATATTCCTTAGTGAAGACCAAGGAAAGTTCGATGAAGTTCCAGATCGATCGTGGCAACAAGGTGCGGAACCAGTCTTGCACCTCGTCTTGGAGCGTTGTGGCAAATATTTTGCATATGAAAGCGTCATTGTTAGCGTAAAGGGTCATGGTGTTTTGGTAGTGCATCAGGTGTCTGTCCAGATCTTCATCTCATTTAAACAAGGTGAAATATGGCGGGCTAAACAACCGTGGTGGTTTGATTTGCTCGATCTCGTCTATAAACGATGACCTGCTCATGTTGGCCAGGTCTCTACGAAAGGCATCGTCGGTAGTATCAATGAGCTAGAATCCACGCAACTGCTCTACTATGAGCCTTTGTACTTCCTTCTAGATTTGCGCTTGATGGGGCAACATAGCCTCCGGTTGCCCCTAGTATTGACTTGCTAATCCATATTACTCTTCGGCATGTCTTGCTGGTCTGTGCCATGGTTGCGGTGCACGGGGTTCATTCTATGCAGCTTGCCGTCACGTATGGCACGGGCTGCTAGTGGAACTTGAGCTGGACTGCTTTCGTGCTCTCCTATATTTATCATGTGGCTACCTACTCCGGGCCTCGTGTGGACGCTTCGCCTGGAATGTCTTGAGTGCTCATCAAAATGTGGACCCAACCTCGAATACATACTGACTTTTGAGCACTGAGGTGGGAGAAGATGTTTTTCCGATGGCCCAATGATGTAAAAATTAACTTGACACACAAATTAAACCCTATTTGTGACAATTGTAGTAGATATGTAAGTAGGGATCGTTCTAGACCGGGGATTAACTAGGGATGCTAATCAATACAAATAAGACTCAAAAAACACTAAACTAGACTTTATAGACTTAAAACTAACTTTAGACACTTAAAACATCAACCAACAATAAAAAAAAGACTCAATTTTAGACTTAACAAGTGTTTTGGATGAAAATAGGACTTGACTTGACTCAAAAGACTCAAAGAAAACAGATTTTGACTCAAATAACAAGACTAAATGAAAGGGGGATTGTTTTTGACGAATTCTAAACTTAAAACAAAAACTTTATAGAAAACACTTTGGAAAAACGATTTTAAGTGAAATAAATGGGTGAAAGGCTAGTTAGAGGGTCCTTCTCCACACATGATATATCCATACGAACCAATTTCCAGTTATTATTCCTTTAGACTATGAATGACAATGCCCCAAGTTAGTTGCATCGCACAACTAACCCTTAAGTTTTCCTTATTTCATTGAATTGAATGAAAACGCATTACAACCAAATTATCTTTTTTCAAGTTCTTTATATGAAACGCATAACAAAGATACATATCAAAAGTCATTAAGTTTTGTGAAAACCATAAGTATTGACAAGGCATTCATCACTATGAAACGCATGAGACTTATACCAAGGATTTACTTAACGCGATTATGACTAGCAACCTCCACTACTCGTGAATATAAGTGAATAACTATTATGTGAAACACCTTTATATTCTAGCATCAAATTCATGCATGCAAATTAAGTGTCAACCCCCAACCCACATATATAAACCAGTTTTAATAACTTAGATAAGCAAATCACATTCATGCCTTAAGAAACATTAACCGGATTGCACACTTAGTGAAGGAAAAGGATTGCACAATCCCATGGGAAAAGGGTTAAGTCTAGGCAGAAACTAAAGGGGAATGGTATAGGTAATGCACGGCTAGGTTTAAGGGTCTTCTAGAAAGATAGGTGCAGCACATTTGTAGGGGGGAAGATAAGGTGTTCTAGAAAGAGTGTTTAGGACAGATTCCTAAACCTAAAGGGACAAGGACATATGATGTAGGTGTAGAGGAAGGATTGCAACTCTTAAACCTACAAGGAATGGTCCACATGCGGCAAACAAATGGATAAGGCTTCTAGAAACTAACATAGGTGTTTAAATGTGTAACTAATCCCTCCTAAATAGCTATATTTAAGGCATAACCTGATTTAGATAGGGTAAGATAGGATAATGTTAGAGTTATGAAAGGATAAGGTTGGATAAGATAGGATAAGATAAGGTTGGATAAGGTTCCTTATTTCTTGCTACTTCCTTATCTTCTTTGCATTAGGCCTTCATCCACCAGATTTCTAGCCTTTCCTAGCTCTTCTTGACTTCAATTTCGTCCATCCTCTTTGCTCCATGGTTAAGCTATCCAATCCATGCCCAAAACTGCTCCAAATAGCCTCAAAATGCCCTTTCTTGCTCCTTTTGCCATTAGGACCTAAAAGCATACGAAAATAGCTTAAAAGACTAAAATAAATAGTAATTAACTCACTAAATACAAGGAAATAACATAACTAAGTAGCATAAATATGCTCCTATCACCCATACGAGAATGCACATTACTCGAACGCACAGTTTGTGACGGGATGAGTGGCTCTTTGCCGCGACATGTTAGAATGAGTCACATTCTTCTGCCCTTGTCCTGCTTAGGGACACCTCATCTGGGGCGCGCTGCGTCTCGATGCGCTCAAGAAGCTGATTCAATAAGGTGGTCTAATGTGCAAGGGCACTTGTCAAATTAGTAACCTGCTGGGGCTGGTGGTGCTCACCATTTAGATTGGAAAGTCTAGAGAATGGGCGTCTCCATGTGTGGTAGAAATGTAATGGCTTGTAGGTACAAAGCTTAAGTTAAGAGTGGGCATTCCTGCAGAAAAGTGGGGTGAAAATAACCCTAGGTCAATCGCGATATCGGTGGTCGGAATTTGGATCTTTGTAAGTGGCCTCGGATTGGATTCGATCACGAGTCGGGTCACTCGAGTGGGTTGTGGGGCGGGTGTTGTGTTCCTTTCAAGTGCAAATATAAGGATAGTATAATGGTACAAGTAAAGGTGTCGAACCATAGGGACTGATTAGAACTCTACAAATTACTAGCTTTATGTGAACCCAAACTACACAATGAAAATGAAAACTGAATTTAGATTTTTTTTTTTTTGAGAAGTAAAGTAACTTAAAATGCAAGAAAATGTAAATATGAATAATAGAATGATTCAGAAACAATGGAAATGGAACTAGGGATACCGATTTCACCATTATAAGCCAATTCCATGAAAATTTAAGTCAAAACACATTCAACTTTCCAATCTGCAACTAGGGTTCGTTTTACTCATTTATGATCATCCATTTGATGTGTGGTTGCTGTCAAGTTCTCCTAATCTACAACCTAGTTGTGATGTTCAACTTAGATTACCAAATAAGAATCCATTAAGAACAAGAAAACTTAAAAGAACCAAAGAAATCACATGGCAGGATGTATGCATAGCAGTTTCTTCATTCATTCACATGTCCATCAAGATTAAGCATGATGTGTACTATAACCTTGATCAAATAATTTGTAAGCAACCTGATGTGTTATAAACTAGCACTCAAATTAAACCCTTTTATTGACAATTGTAGTAAAGATGTAAGTAGGGATCGTTCTAGGCGGGGGATTAGGAGGACTTGCTAATCTTCTCTAAACTGACTTAAAAACGCAAAACTAGGCTTAAAAACACTTAACTAGACTTAAAGAACTCAAAACAAACTAAAAAGACTCAAAACAACACAAAACAATCAAATAGACTCAAACTAGACACTAAAGGGTGATTTGGACAAATTCTAACTTAACTTTGACTCAAAATGCTCAAAAACACAAATTGGACAGATTCTAACTAATTTGACACAACAAAGTAAGGGGGATTGGGTTTTTGAGGAATTTAAAATTTAAACAAACAAATTTGAATAACAAACTAAAGGAATACGAATTTGGTGAATTAATGGGTGACAAGCTAGCTAGAGGGTCCTTCTCCACATATGACACCCTCAGATTTTCCTTAGGTCATTGAATTGGACGGACAACGCATCGGCAACCAAATTATTCTTCCCAAGTTCCCTACATGAACTGCATAATAGAGATACAAGCAAAGCTCATTAAGCTCCGTGAAAATCAAAAGCATTGACAAGGCATTTGTAACTATGACATCATGATACTCATGCCAGGAATTTAACTTAACACGATCATGACCAGCGATCTTCACTACTTGTGAATATAAGTTCGTAACGATTATGTGAAACTCCCTTATATTCTAGCATCAAATTCATGCATGCAAACTAAGCGGGCCCTTTTAATCAACACACAATAATAAGTTCTTAATCAATCAGTTAAGTAAATTGCATTCACGATTTATGAAATCACAATTGGAAGTATTCAATTCATATTGCAAATATAATCATGGTTTCATAGCTAAAACAAGTTTAGCCTCTCATGTTCACAGCAAAACAAGAACTAAGATAGATTACACCTAAGAATGCTCCAACAATCCAATCTTGAATGGAAGGCACGTCCCACGGTCCTTCTTCTTCTTCTTTGCTGCGGCACAAGGTATGGGTGAAGGTTTGAGTGATGAATTGTATGAAAGAATGGCTGCAAGTATGAATATTAGTGAATGGCTCCCCCAAAGGCTACGGCAAGGGCCTTTATTTATAGGTTTAAGAAAAACAAGGCCTAACTTAATTTGGTAAACAGGTTTGATCCCAAATCCACAAGGAAAAGGAGAAATAAATGTCAGAATCCTAGGGATAAAGGGAAAGGATATACGGCAGCTCCTAAAGGGAAAGGGAATGTGCTTCCTTGCAGATTTGGTGCGGCATCCTACTTTGACTGGGATTAACCTTATAGAATCTTGTAATTGAGTGTCCTAATATAATTAGGAATACTCTTGGTAGCTGGAAATTAAGTAGGAAAAGGATTAGGATTGACTATGTCAAAATAAGGTAGTTTGGCTCTTGTTTCCTTCCTTGTAGCTGATTCCTTGTCTTCCAAGTCTTGAATTAATTTCTTCCATCTCTTTAGCACATTCCTAGCGTCTCTTGAACTTCAATTTCATCAATCCACCTTGCTCCATGCATGTGCTATCCATTCCAAGCCCAAAATTACTCCAAAATGCACCAAAATGCACTTTCTTGCCCCCTTTGGACCTACAAACACACAAATATAGCTTAAAATACTAAAATAACTAGGAACTAACAACCTAAATGCAAGGAAATAAGCTAACTAATTTGCATAAATATGCTCCTATCACAACCCTAATGGTGATCAAACATTAAGATTAACAAACAAATTATATTATAAATCAGTGAATGAAACAAGAACACAGATTGGTAATTTGAGTACTTTAACTTGATAACATAAAGTAAGTTTGCAAGGCTGATAGGAGCATATTCATGCGACTTAAATGGCTTGTTCTCGTGCATTTACGTTATGTTTCTCTAGTTATTTTAGTCCTTTATGCTTCTTTTGTGTGTTTTCAGGTTCTAAGGGCAAGGTATGCAAAAGGATGCCTTTTGGAGCCTTTTGGAGCAAATTAGAGATTGGAATGGATATCATATGCTTGGAGCCAAGAGGATGGACGAAATTAAAGACTTGAAGTAGGAAAGTTAAATCCTAAAAGACCTCATGTTTAAGCATCATTGAAGACTCCTACGCATTTTAGAACACAAAAACAACATTCCTTGCAACCTTAGGACATTGTCGTGTGTTTCCTTGTGTCTCCCTTCCTTGCCATGCAAGGAAGGGCTTTGTTCCCTATTTTAAACACTTAAAGCATTCACTTATCATATCATTCACTTATCAAACCATTCACTTATCACTTATCACTTCCATTCACTTATCACTCACCACATATCATTCATTTATCACTTAACATATCATTCATTTATCACTTAACATATCATACACTTATCATAATCATTCACTTATCACTTATCATAATCATTCACTTATCACTTATCTTATTCTTTCATCATTCAACCACCAATTCAACACATGCATTTCAAACCTTTCAACACCCTTTAATCATCTCCCTTTAAGTTATGATTTTATTTCCTAACCCTACATGCATTATTTATTAGCATCTTCACATGCATTCACACACACTTCACACAAACAAACAACTCAAAACCGTGAGCTCCCATTCCCTTATGCCATTTTCAGATTTCCACCCACTAACCTAGTCATCAACACATGCATTCCCTTCACATTCACCCACATGCACTCCCACTCTTTAATCATATGCACTCCCATTATAATTCCACCACCAATTCAGCCACAAAACATTATCATTGCACCACATTCAACCACTCCACATCCCTCACCAAGAAATCATTCAACACATGCATCCATAATCAATTCTCCAACCTTTGCCGTGACCTTCATTCCCATTTCCAACATTTTCACATGCATTTCCAGCTTTCACATGTCTTCACATTCATTTCCAAACAAGCATTCCTTCTTTAATTCACATGCATTCACATTCATTCACCATTAGCTTTATTTCTCATGCAAACACATTTATTTCCAGCACCAAACCCCTTGTTGCCGTGAGTTCCCTACCTTTTCAGCATTCCATTTCATCATTTCACCAACAATTCAGCCACATTCCACATGCATAACCAACCTAGTGTCACTCCCATTCATTCCCTTTAATCATTTAGCCATTATCATACATTTATTCTCCCATAAACAACCCAACAATGCCGTAAGTTCCCACTCCCATTTCCAGCTTTCCATAACTTTTCCTAGTTGTTTTATTACATACATTCCCCCTTCATTATTCCAAACACATGCACCCATAATCATTCATCCCCTCCTAGCTGCAATATTCCCTCTTTTGGTCCCCCCATTTCACCTATAAATAAGCATCCAACACTCCTCAAAATTCATTCACTCCCCATTCCATCTCTCCATCTCATTCACAACACAACACCCCTTAAACACTTCCATTATTTCCTTAGCCGTGAGTCCCCCCTCCCTACTAATCCAAACACCACTCCTTTTCCATTCCACACTTCCATCCCCCAAACCAATTATCCCTAGACCTTATGCTACAATAAAGAGGAAGAGAAGAGGGCCTAAACGTTCATACAATTCAAGTTTGAGTTGTTGGAATGTTTAGGCGTTTCTTTGATTTCAATGTTTAATTTCAATTCTCTTTGTTTTGTATGAGGAACTAAACCCCCCTTTAGCTAGGGGGGGATTCAAAATATATGTTTATGCTTGCATTTTGATTTGATTACTTCTAATTGCGTTTCATAAGTTGTGGATTCAATTTGTTTAACCGTTTGATTGATAACTTATTTATGTATGTTTATTAAGAATGCGCGCTTAATTTTCATGCATGAATATGACGCTAGAATATAAGTGAGTTTCACCTAATCGTTATGAACTTATATTCACAAGTAGTGGAGGTTGCTTATAAACAATCGCGTTAAACGAATTCTTGGCATAAGTTTCATGCAATCATAGTAACGAATGCCTCGTCAACACTTATAGTTTTCATGATGCTTAATGATTCTTGCTTGTTTCTCTATTATGCAATTCATGTAGGGAACTTGTGAGGAATGCTTTGGGTTGTCGTATGCAATCATCCAATTCATTAACTTAAGGAAAACTTGACGGTTAATTTAAGCGGACCTAATTAACCCGGGGTGTTGAGAATTCATGATTTATTGAAATGCAATTGGAAATCATTTTATTATGCAAGTGTAACATGTATGGAGATGAACCCTTTAGCTAACCATACCATCCATTCATTTCCGTCAATTTCATATTTACAATTTGTTTTCTTTACAATCTATCCATTTTAGTTTAAATTCGTCCAAAATCAATCCCCCCATATTTCGTTTAAGTCTTAGTCTTAATCTTTCTTATTTTTAGTTTTGAATTCTTCGAGTTTAGTATAGCATTTTAGTTTGTGTTTTTAAAAGCATTTTGAGTCTTTTGATTTGTTTTAGTGTTTTAAAGTTTAGTTTTACATTCTTTGAGTCTAGTTTAGTGTTTTATATTATGTTTTTACGTTTTTAAGTCAAATCCAAGTGATTAACAATCCCTCCTAATCCCCGGTCCAGAACGATCCCTACTTGCACCTATACTACAATTGATAAAAAGAGGGTTTAATTTGTGTGCGTATAAATCTCGCATCAAAGGCTACATCGAATTCCCCAGCTATGAATTTAATTACCCAACAAGATTACAAAATATATAAAAATCAAGAACAATATGAGTGAAATTAAAGTTCATAGAAGAAACCCCCTTCAAGCAATTCTAATGTTGAACTTCTCCAAGAACAATGTGGTCGCATGGTTTCTTTGGTGGCTGCGGATGGTGAATGGAGAAAGGATTTTCTTCTAGAAGAAAGGTCAAAGAAAGAGAAGAGAGAGAGAGCTATGGGCGTCCCCAAGGGGAAGCTTTTTGTAAAAGTGGCTAAAACTCTAAGTTTTATAAGGTTAAAAAGGCTGTTATAGAATGCCAAGACATCCCAGTAATGGAGCATTTATTTCAGACCTTTTTTTGCTATTATTGGTCTCTTAAAGGGCCATATTCATCACCATATTCAGTTGTACACTTTGAATCTCTCTCTACATCAGAATCCTTATTCAATTCTCCACTTTCAGCACCATTTTCGTTTATTTACCCTCAAATGGCTCTAAAATACAATTAACTGCACATTAACACAAAAGAGAGTAAAACACAACCATTTTAACTCAAAAATGCCACAAAGAGGCTAGGAATGGATGGTATAAATCTGTGAAATATATGAGTTATCAGTGGGCCAACTCAGCTGAGTGGTCGGAGCGTGCATGAGGGTGCATTAAGGTCACACATGGGCTAGTTGACACTAGACTTGCGTTGCGTGCTGGGTCGCGGCTTGCTCATCGCGAGCTTGGGCTCGGCTTGCAATGGGCTGGGCTCGATTGGCAGCGAACCGGACCCGAGTCGCCTGCCTGTGGGCTGCTCCCGCTAGCTGAGCCAGTTCTGCTGAGTTTCAGTGGGCCTACTATGCAGCAAGCTAGGCTTGCTGCTGCAATGGGCCAGGCCTCCTGCCCTAGGCCTACTGTGACAACCGCCAAGCTCTGGCCTCCTACCCGTAGGCCCAAAAGTGGACCTGGGCCTCCTGCCCAAGGTTTTGAGGGTTAGCTAGCTGCAAGGGCAACAATGCTGCTACTTGGGCAATGGCTTGGTGGCCTTACCATGGCTGTTGGGTCGCAGAACTGGTTTACCTAAAATAGACAAGGTATTTACCTTGCACTATTAAGTCGTTATTTAGCATAGATCGAAGCAAGGGTCTTTCCCGCAGAGGATTGTTGTAAATTACTAACTGAATACACTAAAATGTTCAAAAAGAACATCTTAGAATGAAAGAAAATAAAATCAAGATTGCAACGTATAATGAAAGTGTGACAAGGGGGAGTTTTGAATGTTTTGATGAAATTATAAAAAGATGCAACTAAAGACCTGTTATCCACCACCAAACAAATTCAATTACATGCAATATTAAGATTACATTCCTTAGAAACTTGATTGAAATCATCCCAAACTAATTCACAAGCTTGAAGTAGTTTATTACCCTTTTCTTAGTTAGTCGTTAAGCATACACAAGCTCGATACTTAATTTATTTCTAAATATGCAATCAAGACATAAGCTCGCAAGATTTAACAAACCAGAATCAGTGCACACAAAAAAGGGTCTAAGACAATACTATGGTTACAAGTGCTCATGGAATCTTGTTGAACCTAGAGTTTGTTTCAAATGTTAAGACCATTAACAGTTGCTACTTAGTGACAATACTAGGGTTACAAGTACTCACGGAATCTTGCTGAATCTAGAGTTTGTTTCACATGTTAAGACCATTAACAGTTGTTACTTAGTGTACACATGCATAACAATTATTGATTACACATATGATACTAACATTGGAATCCTAGCATGCTTATATAGTTGGCCACCTAAACAAACAAACTGGAAATCATGTTATTAAGCCCAGTGAGACAATACTTCAATCAAGAATCATAAGAAATACAAACTGAATGTTATTACATATAATCTAGCATGTTTGGGGCTTCAAAATAGCCTTTAGTACATAAAATTAGCTAGACATAGCATACATATTGAATTGAAATAAAGAGGAAAAACTACAACACAACAGATTTGTAACTCTATCTATCAGTATCTCTATCTCTATTTTTCTATCCCTGCTAATCACTACTCATTTCATATTGCATCTCCTCTCCTTTTATAAGAGAAATGAAAATCAAGTTGAGTAGAAGTGAGTCAAAAATTATAGCGGCCAAGTCAAACTTTGCAACTTCAATTCAAATATGGGGGCTGCCAGGTGTATGTAGTTGGAGATTTTTCCTTCTTTGCTCTGGCCTTACACCACATGTCATTTCTTCCACAAAGGCTGCAGCTCTCAACTTGTTTTCCGTTCATAACAGTAGTTGGAGGACAGATGCTAAAGGTACTTTAGATAGGTCTTGGTATTTAATCACTTAGACTGCTTCATTAAATAGATTATCCCAAAATTTGGATATGTTAATGTAGACACAATTTGGGGTAACTTTCATGAAGAAGTTGTTTTTCATTTGAGCACTTGATCTTGACATTTTGGACTTTACAACCTAACTGATGATCATAAACTACGAATCTGAATAGCTACCAATGCAAGATGAGCTTCATTTATGTAGCCTATGGACTTCATTTAGACTCCAAAATTCTCATCCCTAGTGTAGTCTACACATGCCATCCAATCCAAATCCAAAATAGCTCCATTATACTCAATTTAATCTTTTTTGGTCAATTTTCGCAACTGCACAGGAAATAACAGCAAAATACCATAAAACACTTAAACAATTGGAAAGTAACTAAGTAAACATAGAGAACTAAGATAAGCAAATCGCATAGATATGCTCCTATCAAATTCCTCAGCACTTAACTTTTGCTAGTCCCCAAGCAAAAGAAAACAACACAAACAATAAAATCTAACTGAACCACTTTCGTTGACAAAATGATTGCACTAGGCATATGCAACAAGCCTTTAAACCTCTAGGTGTCCCTAGTAGGAGGAGTTGCTTCTCCTGAGGGTTTACAGCAATGATGCCCACAAACATTATAGACACTAGTACAAGTATACTATGACTAATAGTTAATGACATCTAACCTTCCAAATTTTGCTTGAAGGAACAATTAATTGCATAAAGATTAGCAAAAGTATTGATGTGATAAATAATAGCACTCAAATTAAACCCTATTTTTGACAATTGTAGTATAGATATAAGTAGGGATTGTTCTAGGCCAGGGATTAGGAGGGATTGCTAATCTAATGAAAACTAACTCAAGGGTACAAAAATATGCTTAAAATCACTTAAACAAACTCAAAGACTCTCAACTAAACTTATATGACTCAAAACAAACTTAAAAGACTCAAAACAACACAAAACAATCAAAAAGACTCAATTTAGACTCTAGGACTTAATTTGGACGAAAATAGAATTGGTTTTGACTCAAAAGACTCAAAAACACACTTTAGAACAGATTTTAAACAAGTAAGTAAAGGGGATTGGGTTTTGGCTAATTTAAGAGAAAAAAACAAGTAACTAAAAGACTTAAAAAGAGATTTGGACGAATTTGGGAAAACCAATGGATGATTAGATAGCTGGAGGATACTTTTCCACACACGATACATTCAAACACAAATTGATTTCCAGTTGCTTTTTCGATAAACCATGAACCTCAACACCCCAGATTAACCGTGACATCACTAATTAACCCTCAGATTTTCCTTAAGTTATTGGATTGGATGACATCATACGACAACCCAAAGCATTCTTCAAAAGTTCCCTACATGACATCATAATAGAGATACAATCAAAGATCATTACGTTCAATGAAAATCATAAGTATTGACAAAGCACTTGTAACTATGACATCATGACACTCATGCTAGGAATTTACTTAACATGATTGTGAAAACAACCTTAACTACTAGTGAATATAAATTTGTGACGATTATGTGAAACTCCCTCATATTCTAGCACCAAATGCAGGCATGCAAATTAAGTAGGCCTCCCTAATCAACATACAAGAATAAGTTATCCATCAAACGGTTAAGTAAATTGCATTCACAATTTATGAAATCACAACAGGACTTAATCAATTCTTATCATAAATATAATCATGGTTTCAAAGCCTCCCCTAGCTAAAACGAGTTTAGCCTCTCATGTTCACAACAAAACAAAGGAAAATTGAATTAAACATTGAAAACAAAAGATAGATTACACCTAAAAACGTCCAACACTCCAACTTCAATGCACAAACGTCCAAGGCTTCTTATTCTCTTCTTCTTCCTTGCAAAGCTGCGGCACAAGTGTCTAGGGGTGATTTTGGATGAATTTCTGGGTTGTGAATGGATTTAGGTTGGTAGGGTGGTGCGGCAAAGGTTGGGGATGGTGTATGAGTGTTTAGGTGAAGGTATGGAAGTAGGAGAATGGTGGAAAGATGGGTTGAAGGCTGCGCCAAAGAGACTTGTTTCTGTGAATGATGGCAGATTGTGTGGGTGAATGATTGAGGTAGAATAAGGGGTGCAGCTTTGGTATTTATTTGAGAGAAAGAATCCTAAGGTTTATTACATAGTTTAGGAAAGGATTGGACCCCCAAATCCCTAAGGAAAAGGAGATATGAAATTAGAAATCAAAGGGAAAAAGGAAAGGTAACTTGCGGCCTCAATTGTATGAAAAGGAATGTGATTGAATGCTGAATTTAGGCAAGGATTTGGGATAGAAAAGGTATGTAAGGTGTGAATGGGATTGGGGTGAAAAGGAATGTGGTTTAATGACATAGAATAGGAAATAAGGACCTCCCTTGCACGGCAAGGAAAGGAAACACTATGGAATGCACGGCAAGGGCAATTGGGTTGCAAGGAAGGCTTGATTTGTGTCCTCAAATGCATAGGAGTCTTCAATGTTGTTGAAACATGAGGTCTTTTAGGATTAGGAGAGGTTAAACCAAAATAGGAAACCTTGGCTTAACTTTCCTGCTTCAAGTAGAAAACCTTCTTTGACTAGGATTCCTCTTTTGATTAGGAATCCTCTTGTGATTAGGAATCCTAACATCTTTAGGTCTTCAATTTCGTCCATTCCTTTTGCTCCAAACATATGCTATCCATTCCAAGTCCAATTTTTGCTCCAAAATGCACCTTTTTGCTTCCTTAGCCATATGAACCTATAAACACACGAAAATAGCTTAAACTACTAAAATAACTATGAATTAACATCATAAATGCACGAAAACAAGCTAACTAAGTCGCCTAAATATGCTCCTATGAAATTCCCCCACACTTAGCTTTTGCTAGTGCTCGAGCAAAACAAAATAAACGAAACAACAAGAACTCAACCACAACAAACTCTAAACCTTCCAACATGTACCTCAGGGATTTCCAACGAACACGACACATTGAAGAACATCATTTTCTTGTGTTTGTAGGTCCAAAGGGTTAAAGTACCAAGAAAGTGTATTTTGGTGCATTTTGGAGCAGTTTTGGGCACTAAGTGGATAGCTTGTATATGGCCCAACATGGATGGACGAATTTGGAGTTCAAAAGGCTAGAAATTTGATAAGAAGATGAAGAAATTAAACTCAAGACAAAGTGGATAAGGAATTAGCTCAAAAGAGGAAACATTATCCAAAAACCTTATCCAACATTATCCAAAACCTTATCTTATCTTCTCCTATCCTAACCTAATCTTGTTCCACCTTAATCCTAGCTGCAAGTGGACCTAAAAACATAATTTCTAGAAGCCTTATCTGACCCTAAAAGGGTGCTGCACCCTTCCCCCTTTTATCTCTTCTAGAAAACCCAAAATCAGCCACAAAACACCTAGTTTCTAGAAGGCCCAATTTTGGACGAATTTCCTAAACCTTTTTCCTTTTGGATTCTGATTTATGGGGCCTCATTCCTTGTGGATTTGGGTTACACAAATCCTTTTATGAAACTAATTGGGCCAAACCCTCTCCTAAGTGGATTTAACTCACTTGTGTCGAACCCTAGGGCCCTAATCCAATAAATCTGCTAAGTGTAACCCTAATCTAATTAACCTAGGACTATATAAACATATTTTCAGCCACAAATTTGGATGACCCCCTTGTGCTATTCAGAAACTCCTTGCCGCAAGCCCTAGCCTCCATTCTCCATCATTCATTCACACCATACACTTCCATATACAACCTGCCGCACTCTACCACTATAATCAGCCATCATTCATCATCCTAAGCAAGAATACATCGTTCATAACCCCTAAAACCATCACCCACATCTTGTGCCGCAGCAAGGAAGAAAAAGGAAAACCCTAGACGTGCATGCCATTCGACTTGGAGTTACTGGAACGTTTTAGGTGTAATCTTTCTTGTGTTTTTCAATGTTTAATTTCAAGAATCTTTGCTTTGTGAGTGTGTGGAACTAATCCCCTTTTGGCTAGGGGGAATTTCGAAACCATGGCTATATTTGCATTATGATTTGATTACTTCCAGTTGTGATTTCATGAATGGTGAATTCAAATTACTTATCTATTTGAATTAAAACTTGTTTATGTATGTGGGTTGAGAGTGCACACTTAATTTGCATGCATAAATCTGATGCTAGGATATAAGGGTCTTCACCTAATCGTTGTGAACTTATATTCATAAGTAGTAAAGGTTGTTAGTCACAATCATGTTAAGTAAATTCTTGGCATAAGTATCATGCGCTTTCATAGTTACGAGTGCCTCGTCAACACTTATGATTTTCATAGAAATTAATGATCTTTGATTGTTTCTCTTTTATGCGCTTTCATGTAGAGAACTTTTGAGGAATAATTTGATTGCAATGCCCTAATTCCATTCAATTCAATGACCTAAGGAAAATCTGAGAGTTAATTTAAGCGTACCTAATTAACTTGGGGTGTTGAGGTTCATGATTCATTGAATAAGCAACTGGAGATTGTTTTGTATGCTAGTATGTCATGTGTGGAGAAAGACCTCCTAGCTAGAAGGGGATTAGTTCCTTATACTCACAAAGCAAAGATTCTTGAAATTAAACATTGAAAAACACAAGAAAGATTACACCTAAAACGTTCCAGCAACTCCAAGTCGAATGGCATGCACATCTAGGGTTTTCCTCCTTCATCCTTGTTGCGGCACAAGATGTGGGTGATGGTTTTGGGGGTTATGAACGATGTATTCTTGCTTGGGATGATGAATGATGGCTGATTATAGTGGTAGAGTGCGGCAGGTTGTATACGGAAGTGTATGGCGTGAATGAATGATGGAGAATGGAGGCTAGGGCTTGCGGCAAGGAGTTTCTGAATAGCATAAAAGGGTCATTCTAGTTTCAACTCTTTTTCTTTCTTTTCACCACTTTTTTATTTTCTTTTTATTTTTCCATGAATTTTTTTTTCTTTATTTTCTTTCTTTGCGATGCCCTATTATCTTCCCCCACACTTGTTTTCTGCAATATGTTGATCAAAAGGAATTCATTCTAAGTCATGCTTCACTATCCTTTAAGAACAAGGGTATGGAAAGTCCTAATCTATGCTAGGTAAGGATGATGTGGTTAACAAAGGAAATAGGCTTGAAAAGGCTCAAAAAGGGTAATCCTACAATACATATGCAAAAGGTTTAGGCTTTTTGGCTTTGGCTTAACTAAACAATCATGCTTTGAATGAAATGGGCATGAGTTCTAGTATTTGGAACTATAGTGATAAAACGCATTCTAAGTAGCAACCAAGCAAAGAATAATGAGATCATGCAACGACTTTAGAAAACAAAAGCATCAAGATTACTAACTCTCCAAAGAACGTTTAGGCTCAAATCTCTCAGGGTTGTAGCGTTAGTTTGAGTTCCTTCCTTCAAGCATGTTACAAAAACTGATTTTTTTTCTTTGTGATTACATGTGAATTCGTAAACTATAACTATAACCAAGCATAAACCAAAGATTAAATCAAACTTCCATCCATGTTTACAACATTCTAAAATAGTCATGCAATTAAAAACCAAATCCTCATCATTGTGTTGGAAGGTACCCTAAGACACAAACAAACACACCAAAACAACTTTAAAACAACTCTTTTTGGGTTTTCCAAAACTCTTTTGCAAATTTTTTTGTAAATTTTCGTATTTTCTGATCCAAACACATGAAAACACTTCAAAACACACTAAAAACACTTAAAAACAATGAGAAACAACATTAAAAGTGATAGGTGATAAAATCCCACGAAAATCATGCAAAAACAACTTGTTTACCCCCCCCCCCCCCAACACTTAAATCAAACATTGTCCTCAATGTTTCAAACAAAGACTCACTTTCAAACACACAACATAAACTAACTAACAAGTTGAAATAAAAACAATAAAGAGATAGAGAGTTAGGAACGCAAATCTGATTTGTTTGAATGAATTGTTGGATTGCCCAAATCCTCTCTAGTTGAATGCATGGGTTGCCTCCCAGGAAGCGCTTTCTTTAACGTCTTGCAGCCGGACGAACGTTCTTTTTAGCATCAATTAGAACCCACGGCATGGAAGGTGACATCCTCCACAATCTGCTTGATGTGAAATATTCTAACACTCAAATTAAAACCCTATGATTGTAGTATATGAAAGTAGGGATTGTTTTAGGCCGGGGATTAGAAGGGATGCTAATCTACTCTAAACTGACTTAAAAACACTTAACTAGACTTATATGACTCAAAACAAACTAAAAAGACCCAAAACACACAAACTATGTTAAATTGACTCGAAACGGACTCTAAGAAGTTATTTGGACGAAATTTAGACTATTAAGACTCAAAACACTAAATTGGACAGATTTGAACACGTTTCTAACTAATCTAACACACTTAATTAAGGGGGAGATTGATTTGGACAAAATTAAAGTAAAAACAAACAGATTTAAAGACTTAAACAACTTGGACGAAATTGGGGAAAAATATGGGTGATAAGCTAGCTAGAGGGTCATTCTGCACACATGACACACTTGCATACAAATTAATTTCCAGTTGCTTTTCCAATAAACCATGAACCTCAACACCCCAGATTAACCGTGAACAACACTAATTAACCCTCAGATTTTCCTTAAGTCATTGAATTGGATGGAATACGCATCGGCAACCAAATTATTCTTCAATAGTTCCCTACATGAACAGCATAATAGAAATACAATAAAAGATCATTAAGCTTTGTGAAAATCATAAGCATTGACAAGACATTCGTAACTATGAACAACATGATACTCCTACCAGGAATTTACTTAACACGATCGTGACAAGCAGCCTCTATTACTTATAAATATAAGTTCATAACGATTAGGTGAAACTCCCTTATATTTTAGCATCAAATTCATGCATGCAAACTAAGCGGGCCCTCTTAATCAACACACAAGAATAAGTTCTTAATCAAGCAGTTAAGTAAATTATATTCACGATTTATGAAATCACAACTGAAAGTAATCAATTCATATTGCAAATATAATCATGGTTTCAAAGTGATAGGAGCATATTCATGCGACTTAAATGGCTTGTTCTCGTGCATTTACGTTATGTTTCTCTCGTTATTTTAGTCCTTTATGCTTCTTTTGTGTGTTTTCAGGTTCTAAGGGCCTAGGGAGCAAGAAAGTGCATTTTGAGGCCATTTGGAGCATTTTTGGGCATGGATTGGATAGCTTATCCATGGAGCCAAGAGGATGGACGAATTTGAAGGCCTTGTATTCACTTTGGACATAAAACAAAGGGCCTAGCCCATTCTCTCTTATTCTCTCCCTTATAGCCATGCAAAGAATCATCCATTCCATAAAAAACAATCCATCAATTCACATGCAAAACCACCATTAACACACATGCACCCAAACAAAGCCAACCTAGCTAACCCTACATGCATTCTTTATTCACTCTTCATCATTGCATTCATTCTCCAAACACTTTCATTAATTAAAACACATTTGCACATCCACTCATATTTTCCCCAAAGCCGTGCCTTTCCCTTCCACTTTCCAACCTTTCCAAAAGCAATTTCATCAAACACATGCATTCCCTTCACTTTCACCCACATGCAAATTTAATCATTCACTCAAGCACCCTTGTGCCTTGTTTCCCCCTTTGTTCCCACCAATCACATGCATCATCATCATTCAACCAAGCCTAACCCGTGCATTCCCCCTAATTCCAGCACCAAAACATGCACTCACATGCATTTTCACCACCATTCACACACACATGCATCCTGAAATTCTTGCCGTGCATTTCATACCCTTTCTAGCCATTTCATTTCATCATTACACCACCATTCACACCCCTTTAATCCACATGCAGCCACATATTCATTCACTTAATCATTAAGCCACACATTCACACACACACACCCAAAACACATCCATGCCGTGGCCTACTCACAATTCCAGCATCTTCACATGTCTTTCTAGCTTTCCCTTTCATTTCCACCACTCATTCTTCATCATTGCAGCTACCTACATGCATTATTCATTAACCTTTCATCATATAGCCAGAAAATAAGCAAGAAAACACTCAATGCCGTGCCTTCACACACCATTTCAGCACATTCCAACACCTTCACATGTAATTCTAGCTTTCACATGTTTTTCTAACTGATTTTCCATCATTAATTAGCCACTTGCATC
This sequence comes from Pyrus x bretschneideri, assembly GCF_019419815.1. NCBI lineage: Eukaryota > Viridiplantae > Streptophyta > Magnoliopsida > Rosales > Rosaceae > Pyrus > Pyrus x bretschneideri. The sequence goes on from NW_025999841.1 coordinate 577,219, forward strand.
TTAAACAAACAGCCATATGTTCCCTCTACTACTCCTATAAATACCCTTGCATTCATTCATTCAAGAACATCTCATATTTCCATTCACAACACTTCACACAACACAAACACAACCCTTGTGCCGCAAATCATTTCCATTTCTGTGCAGTTTTTCTCCTCCATTGCAGCCACTATCCAACCACTTCCCATCCCTCCAAAATACTTCACATAATCCCCAAAGCTCACCTTAGACCTTGTGCTACAACAACGAGGAAGAAAAGAGTGCCTAAACGTTCATACAATTCAAGTTTGAGTTGTTGGAATGTTTAGGTGTTTCTTTGATTTCAAAGTTTAAATTTAATTCTCTTTGTTTTGTGATGCGAGATTTATACGCACACAAATTAAACCCTCTTTTCGTCAAATTGTAGTATAAGTGTAAGTAGGGATCGTTCTGGACCGGGGATTAGGAGGGATTGTTAATCACTTGGATTTGACTCAAAAACATAAAAACAAAGTAAAAAACGTTCACCAAGACTCAAAGGACTCAAAACAAGTTCAAAAGACTCAAAACTGCCTAAAAACACTAACTAGGCAGTTTCTGACCTTAAACCCAATGTTGGACGAATTTAAGATTATGGCTTGATTCAAACGTAAAATAACAATATAAAACACTATACTAGACTCAAAGAATGCAAAACTAAACTTTAAAACACTAAAACAAACCAAAAGACTCAAAACAACACAAACACACTCAAATCTGCCTAAAAACCACTTTCTGGGCAGATTTGAGCACAAACACAAATTTGGACGAATTTGTGTAACAAAATGACTCAAAACTCTTATACACACAAACTAAGACACTTTCTAACTAAATTAGACAATAAAGTAAAGGGGGATTTTAATTTGACGAAAATTGAAATAACGAAACAAGTTTAATAAACTAGACATAATGTAAATATGAATGCAATGAAAATGAATGGATGAATGCTAGCTAGAAGGTTCCTCTCCACACATGTTACACTTGCATAATAAAATGATTTCCAATTGCATTTCAATAAACCATTAATTCTCAACACCCCAAGTTAACCGTGATGCACTAATTAACCTTCAAATCTTCCTAACGTTATTGAATTGGATGATGCATGCGACAATTCAAAACATTCCCCACAAGTCCTCAACATGAATGCATAGAAGAGGTACAAGCAAGAATCATTACGCTCTATGAAAATTATAAGTGTTGACGAGGCATTCGTTACTATGATTGCATGAAACTTATGCCAAGAATTCGTTTAACGCGATTGTTTATAAGCAACCTCCACTACTTGTGAATATAAGTTCGTAACTATTAGGTGAAACTCACTTATATTCTAGCGTCATATTCATGCATGAAAATTAAGCGTGCACTCTCAATAAACATACATAAATAAGTTATCAATCAAACGGTTAAACAAATTGAATCACAACTTATGAAACGCAATTAGAAGTAATCAAATCAAAATGTAAGCATAAACATATATTTCGAATTTCCTCATAACTTTGAAATCAAAGAAACACCTAAACATTCCAACAACTCAAACTTGAATTGTATGAACGTTTAGGCACTCTTCTCTTCCATTCTTCATACATACAAAACAAAGAGTATTGAAATTAAACATTGAAATCAAAGAAACACCTAAACATTCCAACAACTCAAACTTGAATTGTATGAACGTTTAGGCACTCTTCTCTTCCTCTTCGTTGTAGCACAAGGTCTAAGGATAGTTTGATGGTGTGAATGGTTTGGGTAGTGGTAGAGGAATGGAAGGATGGTGTTTGGATTTGTAGGGGAGACTCACGGCACAAAGGGGGTGGTTTGATGGTCTACATTTCTGCAATGGATGAGTTTATGGAAGAGTGTTTGGAATGGGTGAATTTCTGGCACAAAGGCCTTATTTCTGTGGTGAATGGATGTATGTTTGGTGCGTGATTTATACGCACACAAATTAAACCCTCTTTTGACAATTGTAGTATAAGTATAAGTAGGGATCGTTCTGGACCGGGGATTAGGAGGGATTGCAAATCTCTTGGAAACTGACTCAAAAACGTAAAATAAAGTTTAAAACACTATACTAGACTCAAAGAATTCAAAAATACTTTAAAACATAAACTAAATAGATTCTAAGCACTAAAGAACAAGAAAGTAAAGGGGGGGTTTGATTTGACGAAATTAACTAAATTGCACAAATTGTAATTAAAGGCAAAACGTAAATATAAATGTGATGAAAATATGGATGATGGAATAGCCAAGGGGTTCTTCTCCACACATATTACACTTGCATACAAGATTGATTCTCAGTTGGTCTTTCGATAAATTATGAAACTCAATACTCCGGGTTAATTAGGTCCGCTTAAATTAACCGTCAAGTTTTCCTTAAGTTAATGAATTGGATGGGAAGCTCACGGCTAGGGAAGGGAGAATGTGTTTGTCATGTGTTGTGTATGAAATGAGATGTCTTGAATGAATGAATGCAAGGGTATTTATAGGAGTAGTGGAGGGAACATATGGCTATGTCATTTGTAGGTGAAGTAGGTGGATGTTGTAGGTGAAGTAGGAGGATGTTGTAGGTGAAGTAGGTGGATGTTGTAGGTGAATTAGGTGGATGTTGTAGGTGAAGTAGGTGGATGTTGTAGGTGAAGTAGGTGGATGTTGTAGGTGATTATGAGTGATAAGTGATAAGTGTATGATATGTTAAGTGATAAGTGAATGATTATGATAAGTGATAAATGAATGTATGATATGATAAGTGGTGAATGATAAGTGATAAGTGGTGATGATATGTGATAAGTAATGAGTGGTGATGATAAGTATGGAGCATGTGAATTAACTAATGAAGGAAATGCATGTGCAATGACAATGTGTTAGAATGGATGTGTGTTATGCATGGCATGAATGGGATTAGGAAAGGTTTTAAATGTCCTAAAACTAAAGAGAACAAGGTTCCAACACTTTGGTCTTCAATTAGGTCTTCAATTTCGTCCAACACTTTGGCTCCAAGCATAAGCTATCCATCCTTAGCCCAAAAGTGCTCCAAAAGTCTCCAAAATGCATCTTTTTGCTCCTTTAGCCCTTTGGACCTATAAACACACGAAAATAGCTTAAAGTACTAAAATAACTAAAGAAACATAACGTAAATGCACGAGAACAAGCCATTTAAGTCGCATGAATATGCTCCTATCAAATACCCCCACACTTAGCTTTTGCTAGTCCTCGAGCAAAACAAAACAAAAGAAACCAAAAACAAAACAAAACGAACAAAACACAACCTACACCTTCCAACAATCGTCTCAGATTTCCAATGCACATGACAAGTTAAAAATCATTAGTCCCATAGATTTTTAGCCATCTTTACAGTTAAGTACATTCTTAATCATAGTCACCACATACTAGTTCACAATTAAGCATTTAAAACACATTTCGAAAGTAGTAAGATGCCTTTAGAGAATTTCCTCAATTCCTTACTAGAATGCACTCTATTTTCACACAGATTTTCTGACTACACACCCTACACTAGTTATATGTGAGAGATTGATGTAAACATGTAGACGAACACTCACATATGTTATAATAAGGAAAGCATTTTCTGGAGTTAATAAGCATGTTTAGATATGATCTCATGAATGGAATGCTACTACTTAGACGCGAGAACCAGTGACACCATAAGCTCATACCAAGTTCAAACTCCACAATTGAAATACATAACACTCAAGAAAGAAGTCAAGGGTTGTAACGGGGCTAAAGGTGTTTGGCTAACAAAGAAAGGTGAAGGATAAACAAACATTCTTAAAGCAATAGTGAGCAAAGTATTTGAATTAGGCACTTAGAATTCCCTTTAGAACGCAAAAATCAACTTTGAACACCCAAGGGAAAGTTACACAAAACTTAGGGCCATATTCAACTTTTTGGACCCTTTCTTCAACCATCAACGCTCGTGAGTTCATTCTTACTTATTTTCACTCCTTTTTTTTTTTTTTTTTTTTTTTTTCTTTTTCTTTTCTTCTTCTTTTTCTTTTGAATCTCGAAACATCAACACTTAAACATTCTCTCCCCCACACTTATTTTCTTTCATAATGTAACTCAAAAGGAATTCAATTAAGTCATGCTCACTATCTTTTAAGAACAAGGGTGGGGATTGTCCTAAACTAGGCTAGGTGAGGAAAATGTGGGTAAACAAAGAATAAAGGCTAAACAAGGCTCAATGGGGTTAAAACTTACAACATATACGAAGTATGGGAAGTAAGGCTATTTGGCTATGGTGGTGGTCACTACACAACTTCTTCTTGAATATGTGTTATGCAAACCAATAACATGCTTTGAATGAAATGGGCATGAGTTCTAGCATTTGGAACTATATGATGAAACGCCTTCTAAGTAGTAACCAAGCAAAGAATAATTAGATCATGCAACGACTTTAGAAAACAAGAAATCACAGATTAAACTCTCCAAAGAACGTTATGGCTCGAGTCTCACAGGGTTGTAGCGTTTGTTTGAGTTCCTTCTTTCAAGCATGTTACAAAAACGAATTTTTCTTTTATGATTGCATGTGAAGTCATACATTATAACCATAACCAAGCATATACTAAAAGTAAATCAAACTTTTCTCCATGTTAATAACTCTTTTTAACAGTCATGCAATTAGAAACCAAATCTTTATCATTGTGTTGGAAGGTGACCTACGACACAAAAACACAAAAATGACTCAAAACACTCTTTTTAGGTTTTTTAAAACATGTTTTTCAAATTTTTATGTGATTTTCGGAGTTATATATATATAAAAAAAAACATACTAAAACACTTTAAAACAACTTAAAAACACCTTAAAACAGTAAGGAACAACATTTGAAGTTATGGAGAGAAGAGTTTAGGGACGCAAATCTGGTTATGGAGTGTAAATTCCCTCTTCTCCTTGGTGATTGCATTGAGGCTTTGATTTTTGTGATTCCACAGGCTTACTCTTGAACTGGTTTCTGCCCATCGTTGATTTTCCTTTGTGCTACTTCTTGAACTGGGCAGCAGGATGGTTCTTTTGGTTTCCCCCGAAGGTCTGAGCTTCCTCCTGTTATCTGTTTCTTTGTTCAATCTTTGCAGGAGTGGTCCCTTCTCTGGAAGTGTAACAACCGTTGAAGATGACTACTCGAGAGCAACGCTAGGTAAGCAATCAGGAATAGATTCCAGGCAGTTGGCTCCAGATCGGAAGACTGACTCCAAGTGCCGGCTGATTGCTTCTTTTACTTTGCCATGCAAGTAAGAACAAGGACAAAGAAACAGACAGGGAAAGAGCATGATATGAGATACTTTTGCTTTTGACCTTGATGATATGAGATACCTTTGCTTTGAAGAAGCGGTGAATGAATCAGCACATGCTTCAATCCGCCGTTTCCTCCTGGGTCATATGTACTCCAGGCATCTAGTATCATCTTTGGGGAAGAAGAAAGAATTGAGTATTTTGAAAGGCTTTGCTGGGAGTGCGCCCTCAGAGGTGAGGGAGAGTTGGGCATTTTCTTCAGGTTTGCCCTGCCATAAAAGACGAAGGTCGACATATATAGAGATAATATCAAGTGGTGGTACTTTTTACCCTTGTCGACAAACGTTTTGATCCCGCAAATCCGGCTCTTTGAAATAGTGGCGCCTCTTCGATCTTTGAATACGCCTCTTCGATTTCTGAGCAGGCGCCCCTTCGATTTCTGAACGACGCCCCTTCGCTTTCTGAACGACACGTGGTAGTGCAGATGCGGCTCCTTTTGACAAAGCTGCACGCGTCTTCTGAAAAGCAGAGAAAGCGTCGCCGAACTTTGCGCTTGTCGGCTAAAGATGTGTAGATGCGATGATGGCCTCCACGTGTTTTCAGCTTTGTCAGAAATCTTTTGACAAAGTTGAACGCGTTTTCTGAAAAGCCGAGGGAGCGTCGCCTAAATTACGCCAGAAAATCCGGCTCTTTGAATCGGTGGACGCGTCGTCTTGGCTTTTTATAGAGCTATCAATCACCCCAACACACACACTCTGAAGATTTCCCATTCCTGAAACTCGACTCCGGACCTTTGTGAAATTTGAACTCCATCCACCCCTTCTCTTTGAACACTTTTGAAAAAAAATGGCAAACTCATCGAACCTTAGCTTAGATTTGAGCCTTAGCAGTGAGACGGGCGCGCCGCGTCAAGGTAACGTATGGCGCCCTTCTTTCTTTTCTTCTAACGGTCCTCTCACAGGTGAAGACTCCGTGATGCAGGACGCCACAACAGCTACAATAGTAGCTAGGAACCTCCTCACTCCAAAAGATAGTAGGCTGCTGTCAGGACGGTCCGATGAGTTGGCCGTTCAAGAGTCCCTCGCACTTAGTGTTCAGTGTGCGAGTTCTGTGTCCAACATGGGCCAACGCCTGCTTGCCCGCTCCCGTCAGGTGGAATCATTGATGGCAGAGGTGGAAAGTCTCAAGCAGGAGATCCAGCAGCTTAAGTATGAGAATATAAGTTTGCATGTGCTTGCAAATAACTATTCGTCGGGCATGAAGAGGAAGCTTGATGAGCTGCAAGAATCTGAGGGTCGAATTCACAATGACCGTCAAAGGCTTGCGTCTTATCTCCAGAGGCACCTTTTTCCTGGGTCATCCAGCGCTTGGCCAAGTATTGAGGCCTGGAATGCTCTAGCTCCGATGCCTCCCGCTCCGATGGCTTCCGCTCCGATGCCTCCCGCTTCTATGCCTCCCGCTTCTGCGCCTTCCGCTTCTGCGCCTCGTAGTGGGGCTTCACGTAAACAACCTTTGTGAAGCTCCAACTTTCTCCATGTTTAGTATCTTTTTTTTTTTTTTTTTTTTTTTTTTTTTTTTTTTTTTTACATAAATAAAATCAAACGGCATGGAATTTATCTTTGAATGGGCGGTGATACTTGAAATGATCCGGTAATAGTTTAAATTCCAGATTGGGTGCCTGAATCATTAACCACATGTTAGTATAAAAGAAAATTGAAATTCGGGGAGGCGGCTTACCTGTGTGCTCCAAAATGAACTCCAGAATAAACACCCCTTCGAAAGTTATGACTTGTCCCGTGTCATAAAATCCAACTTCCTTGGGAATTGTGGTTTCAAATATGTCCTCTTTGATGCCTTCTACATCTTCTCCAGCCACTACCTTCTCTTGAATCATTCTTCTTGGTGTACAAAGTCCTTTGAAGAATTCAACACCATCTAAAACTTGCTGTGTTGCACCAAGAATTTGAATAGCATTTTGCTCCTTTGGGAAGGCTTCCACGATGTCCTTTTTACTCTCTTCTTGGTTGGGAATCAAAAACCTGCTAGGAAAAGGGACATTGGGTGGAATAACATCAGAATAACATGGAATTGGGACGTCCTTACTGGTGGTGGGTGGTTTAGAGGGCTTAGGGGGTTGCGGCAAGGGTTGTTCTACCCTTGCCGTGTGCATGTCTTCTTCCTCCTCCTCAATTAGCAGCTCTTCATCCACTTCTAGGCTCTGTTTGGACATTTTTAGGTCAGCTCCAACCTCCATAGCACTTCCCAAAGTGATAGCATTATGGATTTCAAAATCTTCATTCGAGTTTTCAATAGTTGAGTTGGAAAGTTCACTTTGCTCTTGAATTTGTTTCATGAACTCCATAATCTGCCCAAATTGCTCGTCCAATTTACCCAACTTCTTGTCTTGATTTTGTTCGTCCTGCGTCAAAGAGGTTAGTAATTGAAAATTTTTATCATTATCCATGGACATACTTGAACTTGATTGGAATTGTTGTGGGGGAGGTTGTGGTGGCTGCATAGGTGTTGTATTGAACTCCTCATATGGTTGCCAATATGCTTCTTGTTGAGCCTCCTTGGCTTGATTTTGTGACCCCTGCGCCAAAGAATTTATTTCATTAAGAATTTGAATATAATCTATTGGCGAACTTGAATTTAATTGAGCATATTGCATATGAAGTTGTGGTGGCTGCATAGGTCTTGAATAGAACTCCTCATATGGTTGCCAATATGCTTCACGTTGAACTTGTTGATCTTCCCACCATATAGAGTTTGAATGATCCCTCCAATCTCTTTGTGGACATTGATTGGCTTGAAATCCTTGCCTATATGAAGCACCAAATGTAGGGACACTCTGCATTGTGGTCCTTTCGGCATACGGCAACAATTTAGAAGTAAGATTTGCCAATTGAGCTTGAATGCTAGCAAAATCCATATCTTACTTCTCTAGTACCTAAAATCAAAGAAAGAGAACTAAATCAAATATCAAAAGTAACAACAAACAAAGAAAACAACACTAAGTTAGAAACTAAAACGAAAACAACTAAACCAAAAAAAAAAGAAAAGAACCAAGGGATTAGCAAAGTTGCTAATCCCCGGCAACGGCGCCAAAATTTGGTGCGTGATGTATACGCACACAAATTAAACCCTCTTTTGACAATTGTAGTATAAGTATAAGTAGGGATCGTTCTGGACCGGGGATTAGGAGGGATTGCAAATCTCTTGGAAACTGACTCAAAAACGTAAAATAAAGTTTAAAACACTATACTAGACTCAAAGAATTCAAAAATACTTTAAAACATAAACTAAATAGATTCTAAGCACTAAAGAACAAGAAAGTAAAGGGGGGGTTTGATTTGACGAAATTAACTAAATTGCACAAATTGTAATTAAAGGCAAAACGTAAATATAAATGTGATGAAAATATGGATGATGGAATAGCCAAGGGGTTCTTCTCCACACATATTACACTTGCATACAAGATTGATTCTCAGTTGGTCTTTCGATAAATTATGAAACTCAATACTCCGGGTTAATTAGGTCCGCTTAAATTAACCGTCAAGTTTTCCTTAAGTTAATGAATTGGATGGGAAGCTCACGGCTAGGGAAGGGAGAATGTGTTTGTCATGTGTTGTGTATGAAATGAGATGTCTTGAATGAATGAATGCAAGGGTATTTATAGGAGTAGTGGAGGGAACATATGGCTATGTCATTTGTAGGTGAAGTAGGTGGATGTTGTAGGTGAAGTAGGTGGATGTTGTAGGTGAAGTAGGTGGATGTTGTAGGTGAATTAGGTGGATGTTGTAGGTGAAGTAGGTGGATGTTGTAGGTGAAGTAGGTGGATGTTGTAGGTGATTATGAGTGATAAGTGATAAGTGTATGATATGTTAAGTGATAAGTGAATGATTATGATAAGTGATAAATGAATGTATGATATGATAAGTGGTGAATGATAAGTGATAAGTGGTGATGATATGTGATAAGTAATGAGTGGTGATGATAAGTATGGAGCATGTGAATTAACTAATGAAGGAAATGCATGTGCAATGACAATGTGTTAGAATGGATGTGTGTTATGCATGGCATGAATGGGATTAGGAAAGGTTTTAAATGTCCTAAAACTAAAGAGAACAAGGTTCCAACACTTTGGTCTTCAATTAGGTCTTCAATTTCGTCCAACACTTTGGCTCCAAGCATAAGCTATCCATCCTTAGCCCAAAAGTGCTCCAAAAGTCTCCAAAATGCATCTTTTTGCTCCTTTAGCCCTTTGGACCTATAAACACACGAAAATAGCTTAAAGTACTAAAATAACTAAAGAAACATAACGTAAATGCACGAGAACAAGCCATTTAAGTCGCATGAATATGCTCCTATCAATGTTTGAATGGTGCATGTGGGTGAAGGTGTGGCTGCATGGTTTAATTAATGGGAGTGCATGTTTGAATGATTAAAGGGACATGTGGGGTGGCTTGTGCAGCTAGGTTATGATGAGTGGGAAGTGCATGTGGCTGATTTAATGGAGGAACAAGTGCATGTGAAATGTTTGTGGTGAGTGAATGTGCATGTGAATTAAAGCTAGAGTGATGATGATAAGTGATAAGTGATTGAGTGTATGATATGATAAGTGTATGATATGATAAGTGGTGAATGATATGTGATAAGTGATAAGTGATTGAGTGTATGATATGATAAGTGGTGAATGATAAGATAAGTGATGAGTGATAAGTGATAAGTGATAAGTGATAAGTGATAAGTGATATGATAAGTGATGATGATAAGTGATAAGTGATAAGTGATAAGTGATATGATATGTAATGGGAGCATGTGAGAGAATGAATAATGAATGCATGTGTATGGTTTTGGGAGAAAGGTGGAGATGGACGGCATAAGGGAATTGGAAAGGTTTAAATGTCCTAAAACTAAAGGGAACAAGGTTCCAACACTTTGGTCTTCAATTTCGTCCAACATTTTGGCGCCAAGCATAAGCTATCCATCCTTAGCCCAAAAGTGCTCCAAAAGTCTCCAAAATGCATCTTTTTGCTCCTTTAGCCCTTTGGACCTACAAACACACGAAAATAGCTTAAAGTACTAAAATAACTAAAGAAACATAACGTAAATGCACGAGAACAAGCCATTTAAGTCGCATGAATATGCTCCTATCAAATACCCCCACACTTATCTTTTGCTAGTCCTTGAGCAAAACAAAAAGAAAAACAAAACAAAACCAAGCGAAACAAAACAAGTAAAACACAACCTAAACCTTCCAACAACCGTCTTAGGGATTTCCAATGCACATGACACGTTAAAAATCATCATTCCCACAGATTTTAGTCATCTTCACACTTAAGTACATTCTTAATCATAGTCACCATATACTAGTTCACAATTAAGCATTTAAAACCATGTTTTGAATGTAGTAACATGCCTTAGAGAATTTGCTCAATTCCTTACAAGATATGCACTCGATTTTCACTCAGATTTTCTAACTACACACCCTAATCTAGTCATATGTGAGAAGATTGATGTAAACATGAAAACGAACACTCACATATATGTATCACAAAGAACGCAATTTCTGGAGTTAATAAGCATGTTTAGATATGATCTCATGAATGGAATGCTACTACTTAGATGCGAGAACCAGTGACACCATAAGCTCATATCAATTCCAAACTCCACATTATTGAACATATAACGATCAAGATAGAAGTCAAAGGTTGTAACGGGGCTTGGGGAATTGGCTAACAATGAAAGGATAGGGAAAACAAACGTTCTTTAAGCAATAGTGAGCAAAGTATTGAATTAGGCACTTAGAATTCCCTTTAGAACACAGAAGTCAACTTTGAACACCCAAGGGGAAGTCACACAAAACTTAGGGCCATATTCAAACATTTTGGGCCCTTTCTTCAACAATCACACTTGTGAGTCCATTCTCACTTATTTTCACTCTTTTTCTTTCTTTTCTTCTTCTTTTTCTCACATTTTTTTTTTCTTTTTCCCGTGCCTCCTTTAAGACTTAGGCACATACATACACACAAAAATCCCTTCCCCCACACTTATTTTCTGCAACATATTAATCAAAAGGAATTCTTTTAAGTCATGCTCACTATACTTCAAGAACAATGGTATAGGAAAGTCCTACTCTAGGTTAGGTAAGGGGTGATTTGGTTAGCAAAGAAAATAGGCTAAACGAGGCTCAACGGGGTTAAAACTAATATATACGAAATATGGGAAGTAAGGCTATTTGGCTATGGTGGCAACATCTTCATCTTGATATATATTATGCAATTCAATGTCATGCTTTGAATGAAACGGATATAAGTTCTAGCATTTAGTTCTATCATGATACAATTGCATTCTAAGTAGTAACCAAGCAAGGAATAATGAGATCATGCAACAACTTTAGAAAACAAAGAATCACAGAAAATAACTCTCCAAAGAAAGTAATGGCTCGAGTCTCACAGGGATGTAGCGTTATTATGAGTTTCATCCTTCAAGCATGTTACAAAAACGAATTTTTCTTTTATGATTGCATGTGAAGTCATACATTATAACCATAACCAAGCATATACCAAGAGTAAATCAAACTTTTCTCTATGTTCATAACTCTTTTTAACAGTCATGCAATTATAAACCAAATCCTTATCATTGTTTTGGAAGGTACCCTAAGACACAAACACACAAAAATGACTCAAAACACTCTTTTTAGGCTTTTTAAAACATGTTTTTCAAATTTTTATGTGATTTTCGGAGTTATAAAACAAAACACACTAAAAACACTCTAAAACAACTTAAAAACACCTTAAAACAGCAAGGAACAACATTTGAAGTAATGGGTGACAAAATCCCACGAATTTGTATTAAATATACTTAGTTACCCCCCCACACTTAAATCAAACATTGTCCTCAATGTTTTAAGCATAGAATCATACAAAGCATAAGTAAACACACAAAAAGCATTTAAACATACTAAACATGGCAGAATGTAATTAACAAAGAGAAGAGTTTAGAGACGCAAATCTGGTTATGGAGTGTAAATTCCCTCTTCTCCTTGGTGATTGCATTGAGGCTTGATGTTGTTGATTCCACAGGGGTTCCTCCCATCGTTGATTTTCCTTTGTGCTACTCTTGAAATGGGCAGCAGGATTCTTTTGGTCTCCCCCGAAGGTCTGAGCTTACTCCTTTGGTCTGTTTCTTTGTTCAATCTTTCCAATTCGTATTGAAAAGGGTTGGAGGATAACTCAGCCTATGTTTGTCTCTACATGCTTCAATGTATCATTTTCCTTTGCCTTGCTTGCTCCCCTTTCAGAAGTGGTCCCTTCTCTGGAAGTGTGTCAACCGTTGAAGATGACTACTCGAGAGCAACGCTAGGTAAGCAATCAAGAATGGATTCCAGGCAGTCGGTTCCAGAACAGAAGACTGACTCCAAGTGCCTCTGATTGCTTTCGTTTACTTTGCCATGCGAGTAATAACAAGGACAAAGGAAAGGACAGGGAAAGAGCATGATATGAGATACCTTTGCTTTAGACCTTGATGATATGAGATACCTTTGCTTTTGAAGAAACGGCGAATGAAGCAGCACATGTATTTGTTGTGGTTGCCTCCACATGCTTCGATCGACCGTTTCCTTCTGCCTTATTTGTACTCCAGGTTTCTGGTATCTTCTTTGGGGGAGAAAAAATTGAGTATTTCAAAAGGCGTTACTGGGAGAGCGCCCTCAGAGGTGCGGAAGAGTTGGACATTTTCTTCAGGTTTGCCTTGCCATAAAAGACGAAGGTCGACATATATAGAGATAATATCAAGTGGTGGTACTGTTCTTTTACCCTTGTCGACAAACGTCTCTTCAATTTCTGAGCAAACGGCTCTTCGATTTCTGAACGGACGCCCCTTCGCTTTCTGAACGACACGTGGTAGTGCGGATGCTGCTCTGTCAGAGCTCTTTTGACAAAGTCGCACGCGTTTTCTGAAAAGCAGAGAAAGCGTCGCCGAAATTTACGCTTGTCGGCAAAAGTGTAGCTGCGATGATGACCTCCACGTGAACTTTTGACAAAGTTGAACGCGTCTTCTGAAAAGCCGAGAAAGCGTCGCCTAAATTACGCCGGAAATTCCGGCTTTTTGAATTGGTGGACGCGTCGCCTTGGCTTCTTATAGAGCTATTGATCACCACAACAAACACACTCTGAAGAAATCCCATTCTTGAAAATCGACTCCGGCCCTTTGAAATTTAACTCCATCCCTTCTCTTTGAACACTTTTGAAAAATGGCAAACTCATCGAACCTTAGCTTGGAATTGAGCCTTAGCAGTGATACGGGCGCGCCGCGTCAAGGTAACGTATGGCGCCCTTCTTTTTTATCTTCTAACGGTCTTCTTACAGGTGAAGACTCCGTGATGCAGGATGCCACAACAGCTACAATAGTAGCTAAGAACCTCCTCACTCCAAAAGATAGTAGGCTGCTGTCAGGACGATCCGATGAGTTGGCCGTTCAAGAGTCCCTCACACTTAGTGTTCAGTGTGCGAGTTCTGTGTCCAACATGGGCCAACGCCTGTTTGCTCGGTCCCGTCAGGTGGAATCATTGATGGCAGAGGTGGAAAGACTTAAGCAAGAGATCCAGCAGCTTAAGTACGAGAATAGAAGTTTGCATGTGCTTGCAAATAACTATTCATCGGGGATGAAGAGGAAGCTTGATGAGCTGCAAGAATCTGAGGGTCGAATTTCACCTAATCGTTATGAACTTATATTCACAAGTAGTGGAGGTTGCTTATAAACAATCGCGTTAAACGAATTCTTGGCATAAGTTTCATGCGTATTCCATAGTAACGAATGCCTCGTCGATGTTTATGATTTCCGTTGAACTTAATGATCTTTGTTGAATGTCTCTATCATGCGTATTCCATAGTTAGGGACTTTGATTAAGAATAATTTGGTTGTAATGCGTATTCCATTCAATCCAACGAATCTAGGGAAATCTGAAAGTTAATTTAAGCGGACCTAATTAACTTGGAGCATTGAGTTTCATAATTTATCGAAAGACCAACTGAGAATCAATTTTGTATGCAAGTGTAACATGTGTGGAGAAGAACCCCTTAGCTATTCCATCATCCATATTTTCATCACATTCATCTTTACTATCTGTTTTAAATTATAATCTGTCCGTTTAATTTAATCTCGTCCAACCACAATCACCCCCCCTTATTTTGTTAAGTCTTAATCATTTGATTTGTCTTATTTTATGTTTTTGAGTATTTGGAGTCTTTTAAACTTGTTTTGAGTCTTTTATGTTTGTCTTAGTGTTTTAAAAGTTAGTTTTATTTATTTGAGTCAAGTATTTAGCATCCCTAGTTAATCCCCGGTTAGAACGATCCCTACTTACATCATTACTACAATTGTCACAAATAGGGTTTAGTTTGTGTGCGTATAAAAATTGCATCACAAAGTCTCCTCTAGCTAAAACAAGTTTAGCTACTCATGTTCGCAAAACAATGATAATTAATCTTAAACATTAAAAACAAAGATAGAATACACCTAGAAACACTCCAGGTGGCTCCTCCTTCCTTCCTTGCTGCCAACAATGGGGATTTGTGTGAATTTAGGCTCTTGAGGTGTGGTGGATGGTGGTGTGAATTTGTGGTAGAGGGTGGTGGTTTTTGAGTGTTGTGGCATCATGTATTTATAGGGTGAAGGGGAGGCATGAAATTGGGTTGAAAAGAGAGGAATTAGGACCCTAAATCACCAAAGAATAAGGATACTTTCAATCAGATTCCAAAGAGGATAAGGAATGGTCCTTGTGGCAGATTCTAGAACTTCTAGAACTGTTACATGTGGCATAAACTTAATGCACAAAAATAGGGCTTCTAGAACTTGATATTTAGGTGATTTAATGTGAAAAGGAGTCCTCTTTGAAGTTGGAATTAAGGTAGGACAAGATTAGGATAAGATAAGATAAGGTTGGATAAGGATTGGACATAAGGAAATTTGGATAATATTCCTTCTTTGTAGCTGATTCCTTATCTTCAAAGTCTTCAATTTAATTCTTCTAGATCTTAATCACATTCCTAGCCTCTCTTGATCTTCAAATTCGTCCATCCACCTTGCTCCATGCATGTGCAATCCATTCCAAGCCCAAAACTGCTCTAAAATGCTCCAGATTGCACTTTCTTGCCAACTTTGTCAATTGAACCTAAAAACACACGAAAATAGCTTAAAACACTCTAACAAGTAGAAATGTAAATGCAAGAAAACAAGCTAACTAAGTCACATAAATATGCTTCTATCAAATTCCCCCACACTTAGCTTTCGCTAGTCCCCGAGCAAAAAACAAACAAAACATAACCTAAACCTTCCAACAATTGCCTCAGGGATTTCCAATGCAACATAACATATTAAAGATCACCACTCACATAGATTTTAGTTATCCCTATCCTCGAGCATATACGTAACCATAGTCACCACTCACTAGCTTGCATTTAATCAATTAAAACATGATTTTGAATGTAGTAACATGCCTTAGAGAATCCCTCAATTCCTTACCGGATATACTCTCTATTTTCCCACAGATTTTCTGACTACACTCCCTACACTAGGTATATGTGAGAAGATTGATGTAAACATGTAGACTAATACTCACATATGTATAGTCAAAGAAGACACTTTCTGGAATTATTAACATGTATATGATCTCATGAATGGAATGCCATTACTTAGACGCTCGAACCAGGGATACCATATGCTCGAACCAATTTTAAACTCCACATATTGAAACACATAACAATCAAGATCGAAGTCTAAGGGTTGTAATAGGGCTAGGGTATTGGCTAACAAAGAAAGGTAAGGATAAACAAAAGTTCTTAAAGCAATAGTAAACAAAGTAATGAAATAAACACTTAGAATTCACTTTTGAACACAGAAATCAACTTTAACCATGAAGGGAAGATTCACACATCAAATAGGGCCAGATTCAAACTTTTGGATCCTTTCTTCAACAACCAAAACTTGTGAGTTCATTCTCACTTATTTTCAACTCTTTTTCTTTCTTTTCTCTACTTATTCTTCTGTTTTCTTTCTTTTTCATGTTTATTTTTATTTTATTTTATTTTATTTTTTCGTGCCCTAGTCTTTCTTTGGCACACAAATCATACATCTTCATAGATTCCAACGAAAAATCCATCCCCCACACTTGTTTTTCTACAGATTGTAGATCAAAAGGAATTCCCTCTAAGTCATGCTTCACTATTCTTTAAGAACAAGGGTGTGGATAGTCCTATTCTAAGGCTAGGTAAGGATAATGTGGGCTAACAAAGACAATACGCTAACAAAGGCTCAGAGGGGTTAATATACAATACATATGCAAAGGGTAAGGTTTTTTGGCTCTGGTTTTAACTAAACAACTTCATCTTGCTTTATGTTATGCACTCAATTTTATGCTTTGAATGAAATGGGCATGAGTTCTAGTATTTGGAACTATAGTGATAAAACGCATTCTAAGTAGCAACCAAGCAAAGAATAATGAGATCATGCAACGACTTTAGAAAACAAAAGCATCAAGATTACTAACTCTCCAAAGAACGTTTAGGCTCAAATCTCTCAGGGTTGTAGCGTTAGTTTGAGTTCCTTCCTTCAAGCATGTTACAAAAACTGATTTTTTTTCCTTTGTTACATGTGAATTCATAAATGTCAACTACAACTAAGCATAAACCAAAGAGTATATCAAACTTCCATCCACGTTTGTAACTTTCTTTAATAGTCATGCAATTAAAAACCAAATCCTCATGATTGTGTTGGAAGGTACCCTAAGACACAAACAAACACAAAAAACAAAAACGACTCTAAAAGCAACGCTTTTTGGGTTTTTAAAACACTCTGTTTCGATTTTTTTTTTCAAATTTTCGGAGTTTCTGTTTAAGACACATAAAAACACTTCAAAACACACTAAAAACACTTCAAAACAGTGAATAACAACTTTAGAAATGATAGGTGATAAAATCCCACGAATTTTCATGAAAAAAAAACAACTTGTTTACCCCCCCCACACTTAAACCAAACATTGTCCTCAATATTTTAAGCATGAGTGCCTAAACGTTCATACAATTCAAGTTTGAGTTGTTGGAATGTTTAGGTGTTTCTTTGATTTCAAGGTTATGAGGAACTAAACCCCCCTTGGCTAGGGGAGGATTCGAAATATATGTTTATGCTTGCATTTTGATTTGATTACTTCTAATTGCGTTTCATAAGTTGTGGATTCAATTTGTTTAACCGTTTGATTGATAACTTATTTATGTATGTTTATTAAGAATGCGCGCTTAATTTTCATGCATGAATATGACGCTAGAATATAAGTGAGTTTCACCTAATCGTTATGAACTTATATTCACAAGTAGTGGAGGTTGCTTATAAACAATCGCGTTAAACGAATTCTTGGCATAAGTTTCATGCGTATTCCATAGTAACGAATGCCTCGTCGATGTTTATGATTTCCGTTGAACTTAATGATCTTTGTTGAATGTCTCTATCATGCGTATTCCATAGTTAGGGACTTTGATTAGGAATAATTTGGTTGTAATGCGTATTCTATTCAATCCAATGAATCTAGGGAAATCTGAAAGTTAATTTCAGCGGACCTAATTAACTTGGAGCGTTGAGAATTCATGGTTTATTGAAATGCAATTGGAAATCATTTTATTATGCAAGTGTAACATGTATGGAGATGAACCCCTTAGCTAGTCTTCATTCCATTCATTAAATCAAATTCGTTTTATATTCTGCCTAGTTTATTAACTTGTTTCGTTATTTCAATTTTCGTCCAAAACTCAATCCCCCTTTACTTTAATGTCAAATTAGTTAGAAATCAATTTAGTTTGTGTTTATAAGTGTTTTGAATCAATTTATTTCCCAAATTCGTCCAAATTCACCAAAGTGCTCAAAACTGCCCAGAAAGTGTTTTTAAGGCAGTTTTGAGTGTTTTGGGTGATGTTTGAGTCTTTTGGTTTGTTTTAGTGTTTTAAAGTTTAGTTTTGCATTCTTTGA
Source organism: Pyrus x bretschneideri (assembly GCF_019419815.1). Lineage (NCBI taxonomy): Eukaryota > Viridiplantae > Streptophyta > Magnoliopsida > Rosales > Rosaceae > Pyrus > Pyrus x bretschneideri. The sequence continues at coordinate 595,499 of NW_025999841.1, forward strand.
GTCTAGTATAGTGTTTTAAATATTGTTTTTACGTTTTTGAGTCAATTTCACTTTGGTTAGCATCCCTAGTTAATCCCCGGTCTAGAACGATCTCTATTTGCTCATATACTACAATTGTCATCCATAGGGTTTAATTTGTGTGTCAAGTTAATTTTCACATCATGGAGGGTCCCATTTTTGCAACCGGACCATTGAGGCATTATTGAGGAAATACAGTGTCAACCATAAGGTTTCTACACCTTACCATCCTCAAACAAATGGCCAAGCCGAGGTTTCCAACCGAGAGATCAAGCAAATCTTAGAAAAGACCGTTGGGCCAACTGATGCGAGATTTATACCCACACAAATTAAACCCTCTTTTTGTCAAATTGTAGCATATGTATAAGTAGGGATCGTTCTGGACCGGGGATTAGGAGGGATTGTTAATCACTTGGATTTGACTCAAAAACGTAAAAACACAATATAAAACACTATACTAGACTCAAAGAATGCAAAACTAAACTTTAAAACACTAAGACAAACCAAAAGACTCAAACATCACCCAAAACACTGAAAACTGCCTTAAAAACACTTTCTGGGCAGTTTTGAGCACTTTGGTGAATTTGGACGAAATTATGTAATAAATTGAATCAAAACACTTAGAAACATAAACTAAGGCACTTTCTAACTAAATTGGACAATAAAGTAAAGGGGGATTGAGTTTTGACGAAATTAAACTAAATGAACAAATTGTATTAAAGCAGAAAGTAAATATGAATATGATGAAAGGATGGATGAATGCTACCTAAGGGGTTCATCTCCACACATGTTACACTTGCATAATAAAATGATTTCCAATTGCATTTCAACAAACCATGAATTCTCAATGCTCCAAGTTAATTAGATCCGCTTAAATTAACTTTCAAATCTTCCTAACGTTATTGAATTGGATGATTGCATACGACAACCCAAAACATTCCCCACAAGTCCCCTACATGATTGCATAATAGAGATACAAGCAAGAATCATTACGCTCTATGAAAATTATAAGTGTTGACGAGGCATTCGTTACTATGGAATACGCATGAAACTTATGCCAAGAATTCGTTTAACGCGATTGTTTATAAGCAACCTCCACTACTTGTGAATATAAGTTCGTAACTATTAGGTGAAACTCACTTATATTCTAGCGTCATATTCATGCATGAAAATTAAGTGTGCACTCTCAATAAACATACATAAATAAGTTATCAATCAAACAGTTAAACAAATTGAATCCACAACTTATGAAACGCAATTAGAAGTAATCAAATCAAAATGCAAGCATAAACATATATTTCAAATCCTCCCCTAGCCAAGGGGGGTTTAGTTCCTCATAACTTTGAAATCAAAGAAACACCTAAACATTCCAACAACTCAAACTTGAATTGTATGAACGTTTAGGCACTCTTCTCTTCCATTCCTCATACGTACAAAACAAAGAGAATTGAATTTAAACATTGAAATCAAAGAAACACCTAAACATTCCAACAACTCAAACTTGAATTGTATGAACGTTTAGGCCCTCTTCTCTTCCTCTTTGTTGCTGCACAAGGTCTAAGGTGAGTTTTGGGGATTATGGATGATGTAGAATGATAGGTTTTGTGTATGAATGGATGGGGAGTGGTTGGAGTGGCTGCAATGGAGGGGAAAAGTGTTTTGGTGGCTGCTGCAAGGGTGTGGAGAGGTTTTGACGAATTTCTGGAATATGGAAGAGTGAATGAATTTCTGAATGAATGAATTGAGGTGTAATGGATGCTTATTTATAGGTGAAATGGGAGGAACATGACAGCTAGGTTATTGATAGGAGCATATTTAGGCGACTTAACTAGCTTATTCTTGTGCATTTGTGCTATTATTTCTTAGTTAATGTCGTATTACAACTCAATTTCGTGTGTTTGTAGGTCCTATGGGTTAGAGTATCAAGAAAGTGCATTTTGGAGCTATTTTGGACACTATGGGGATAGCTTGCATATGGGTTAACATGGATGGACGAATTTGAACTTCAAGAGGCTAGATATGTGATAAGAAGAGGAAGGAACTAAGCTAAGGACAAAGTGGATAAGGAAGGAGCTCAAAAGAGGAAACCTTATCCAAAACATTATCTAAACATTATCCAACCTTATCCAACATTATCCAATTATCCAAAACATTATCCAAACCTTATCTCATCTTATCTTATCCAAACCTTATCATGTCTTAATCCTAATTGCATGGGGACCTAAATGGATAATTCTAGAACCTATTTCTAGAAGCATCCTATTCTAGAAGGCCCAAATCTGCCACAAAACCTATTCTTTCTATAAGCCCTAGAAAAGTGGCGCCCCAATCCATTCTAGAAGGCTTTGGCTTACCTTGCAAGCCAAGCAACCCTCTCCCCTAAGTCAGCCGCACCTCCCTAGGCCCAATCCCTTTGGGATTCTGATTTCCAAGGCCTAATCCTTGTGGATTTGGGTATACAATTCGTTTTATAAAACTATGTGGGCCAAAAACCTCTTCCTAGGTGGATTTGACAACCCATGGCCGAATTCTAGGGCCCTAATCCACCAAATCTGCTAAGTAAACCCTAATCTAATAAACCCTAGGACTATATAAACATATTTTCAGCCACAAATTCGTAACACCCCTTATGCTAGACAGAAAACCCATGGTGCCGCACCTCCATTCTCCATTTTAAGCCTCCATAGACCTCCCTCCACATCCATACACCTCTGCCGCACCATTCCCCACCATAATCAACCATCCTCCATCCCTCCAAACTAGAAAACACCATCCAAAACCCCCAATTCCATCACCCACACTTTGTGCCGCAGCAAGGAGGAGGAAGAGGAGCCAATCTGTGCATCGAATCCATCTTGGAATTGCTGAGCATTTAGGTGTATTCTTTCTTATGATTTCAATGTTTAAATTCAATACTTTTTATTGTGCAAGCATGAGGAACTAATCCCCCCTTTGGCTAGGGGGGAAATTCGAAACCATGGTTGTATTTGCATGATGATTTGATTACTTTCAGTTGTGATTTCATGAATGATGAATTCAATTTACTTATCTATTTTAATTAAAACTTGCTTATGTATATGAATTGAGAGTGCACGCTTGATTTGCATGCATAAACATGATGCTAGGGTATGAGGGAACTTCACCTAATCGTTGGGAACTTATATTCATGAGTAGTTAAGATTGTTGGTCACAATTATGATAAGTGAATTCTTGGCATAAGTATCATGCGCTTTCATAGTTACGAATGCCTCGTCAACACCTATGATTTCCATAGAACCTAATGATCTTTGATTGTCTTTCTATCATGCGCTTTCATATAGAAAACTTTTAAGGAATAATTTGATTGCAATGCGCCAATTCCATTCAATTCAATGACCTAAGGGAAATCTGAGAGTTAATTTAAGCGTACCTAATTAACTTGGGGTGTTGAGGTTCATAAATTCATCGAATAAGCAACTGGAGATTATTTTGTATGCAAGTATGCCATGTGTGGAGAAAAACCTCCTAGCCATCTCACCATCCATTTAATTCCACCAATTTCGTCAGAATCTGCCTATTTTACATATTTGTTTTGTTTGTTTGATTTTCGTCAAAAACCAAATCCCCAAGTGTCTTAGAGTGTCTAATTGGTCCAAATATGTTTTAAATTGTGTTTTTTAGAGTTTTGAGTCAAGTTAGAATCAATTTTCGTCCAAGTTTGTGTTTAGGCTCAAAACTGCCCAGATTGTGTTTTTAAGGCAGTTTTGAGTGTTTTTAGCCTATTTTGAGTTTTGTAAACGTGTTTGAGTCTTTTTAAGTGAGTTTAAGTGTTTTAAAGGTTAGTTTTATTTATTTGAGTCAATTTAGAGTGTTTAGCAAGCCCTCCTAATCCCCGGTGTAAGAACGATCCCTACTTATTTATATGCTACAATTGTCAAAAGAGGGTTAATTTGTGTGTTAAGCTAATTTTCACATTAGTTATGATGATGAATGCATGTGCAAAGTTGGTTGAATGATTATGAGTGCATGTGGCTGAAATAACATGTGGAATGGCTGAATGTGGTGTAATGATAATGTCTTGTGGCTGAATGGATTAAAGAATGGGAGTGCATGTGGGTGGAAATGCATGTGGGTTAAAGAGTGAATGCATGTGCAATGACAGCTAGGTTGAATTAATTAAAGGGATTGCATGTGCAAGGTTTTGGTGTGAATGATTGAATGTGCATGTGGCTGATTTATGAAGAGTGAATGCATGTGGCTGCAAGGTTTTGTGTTAGGTGATGGGTGCATGTTAAGTGATAAGTGATAAGTGGTGATGATAAGTGTATGATACGTGATTATGATAAGTGATAAGTGGTGATGATAAGTAATGATATGTGGGAGTGTGGCTGAAATGAAGGAGTGGAATGTTGGAATGTTATGCACGGCTAAGGATATAGGAAAGGTTTAAATGTCCTAAAACTAAAGGGAACAAGGTTCCAACACTTTGGTCTTCAATTAGGTCT